>NW_028301723.1:0-353245 GCF_037042655.1 Diuraphis noxia | reverse complement strand
TTTTTAGTGTGTGACAGAAATATATAGATAAAAAATGAAAAACTGTCCTTATGGTCTTAATATGAATGTGTTTAAAAAAATGAAATTCGGGGACTGGCGTAATGTTATACCATTGTTTTACCGCTGGGACGATCAATGTGTATAGTATTTCTTCGGATTATATGTAATTACAGTAACGCTCGACAGACTGCCATTCTAAATATTATAAGTACGTACTAGAATAACAAATGAAAAAACATACCGACGTCTTGGAGTTCACTTCAGATGAGTGGCTCAACACGAGTGACCTCAAATTATTCACACCGACCCCATATACAAACGAAATTAATGGACCCGGATCTCTTACGATCTACGAATTTAATTTTGATTAGGTAAAGCGCCTGCATAAAGTACTAATCAGTTCAGAATTCTGTCGCCCACCCACCCAATTATATTGACGGTTTGAGAACATCACACACCTATAGTGTACTCTGTGAGTTGAAACTTTTTGTAATAGTTGTGACCATACTCACAATTTGTCATAGCCACCACGGTGGCTATACTTGACTTGCTCCTTTTGTTTAACCTATTTGTTTGAAAAAAACAAATTGAAAATTGAAATTGTGGTCTGTGACTAAAAAAAATAAGTTATGGTAATATATTATTTTATAAGCGTAAATAGTAACTCAATATGAATACATATTGCGCCTTTGTGAAACGGTTTTGAAACTATTATGCTAGAAATGCACAATCTTCATGACTTTGATTACATTGAATTTTTCAGATATATCATAACAACCACTATTGGATAAGTTTTAATTACTTTTTGTTTTCAAAAAATATAATTTTTTTTTTTTTGTGTAAATATCTATCTGTTATTAGTATTGATTTTGTTTTCATAAAAATATGAAAATAAGAACATTTAAATATCTGTGTCAATGTACTAAATTACTAATTGCAATCGTATTATTTAAACTTCGAACTATTCAAATTTATTCTCAGTATTCGATTAGTACACAAAAAGAGGTTTTTTTTACAAAATAATATTCTGAATAATATCTAATTTGATGTTATTTTTTTCAAAATGAAATATTTTTAAAATTTAAAACTTTTCCTCTAAAAATTTAAACAACGAGGAAAACACCTTATAAAAAATATATGCTATAATTTTTACCAAACAGCTGTAATGAATAGGCACCACTATAATATTATGTATATCGGATGCAAGCCCCAGTGCCCCCTCCCACTATCGACATACACCCATGAACCATGACTGCAGTGACACACACTCAACAACAGTTGCCGGCAGTCAGGTCATATATTTTCGAACAATAATAATTATCACACATTAAAATATTATCGTGTAGAATTCGATAAAAACCGCGCGTGTCTGGCATATTATATTAAATTATAATTCGTGTAGTGAGTACTAGTAACTATTAGGAAGGTAACGCCGCACCGCAACACGATTCTGTAAATTTATAATATATTATTATTATATTTTTATTCCTACAGCAACAGCATTTTTCGTTATTTTTTTCGTGTACAAACAATATAATACACGGTTATAGCGTATTATTATATTATGTATACATGTATGCGTATAATTACAATATTATACACAGGGAAACAGTCATTAAATTAATGACGCCGATGGCGAGGATGGATGTGTACCTAATTTTTATAGTTTTCAGCTTTTGTTTTACGGGTTAGAGGGTGTTAACTCCTTCGAGACGATATCTCCCAAAGTATAAAAAAACCCAAATGGAATGAATAAATTATAAAATCGTTCGTGAGCGACGTGACACACATTTTTTATGGTGGACATGCGACAATAATTTTACATAATGATCGCTATTATATAATATATTGTAATTTTAAAGTCAATGAAAATAGATTTGGTTAGCTAAATACCATTCATACCAAATGTATTAGTTTAAAATACGAGCGTCGATAAAAATAATTTAATTAGTCGAAAAAATTGTATTTGATCAAAATTTGTCACATTCATATCGGCGGTCGTACAGAGGCGATCGTGGGAAAAACGTTCGGAGGGGGTTCATCGATGAGTAAATACATTTCGAAAATATTATTATCTTTTTTAAGGATACATAGAGTAATTGAGAATTATTAATTGTTGCCAGTTACAGAAATCGATTGGGGCGTAGATGATATTTATTGATAATTACTTAAATTACTCATACTATATTATAGTAATGATTGAGATTTTGGAAATATATTTGTATAGAAAGCCACGTGCACCAATCTATCATGGCACTTGGGTCTTATGATAGGTCGACGGACGTTTTCAAATCAAATACAGTATACACTTAGCGAACGTTTACAAAATATTACGAAATGCTAGTGCATCATAGGACCCTTTCCGGTACTCCGAAGATATGAGTATGTCCTGAATGTAGTTTCATCTAAGCCAGTGGTTCTCAAACTTGTTTTTTCACGTACTACTTAAGTATAATATTATCAATCAGTCGCGTACCACTGATGATTAAAAATATCAACCATTATACCTATACGATATTACGATATCTTATTTATTGACGTATTTTCCGTGAAATCTTACCTTTATTATCTGAATATAAAAAAAAAAAACACACGACATTGTAAAATTATCGCTACGCTAAGAATCTAATATTTGTTTTTAATTTTCCATCCTATCACCATGCGGCCTTTCACGTACCACCATGGAGAGTGGTACGCGTACCACAGTTTGAGAACCGCTGATCTAAGCTATACCTTCTTCTACTTACGGACTTTGTCGGATGGGTTCTTAATTCTTATCTATAATGTATCTAATGCAGACGGAAGGAACTGAATCTTATTGTGTACCTATACACCGCCTTTGGGTGATTTATGAAACAATCAAATTTAATATAATATAATCTATATGTAATCTCAGAATTAATACCTATGAAATATAATAAGTATATCTACTAATATTTACCAACTATGTATGTGTTTTCAAAAAAATTTCGGGTAAAAACAGATTATTCCGCGCAATTCCCCCCCCCCCCCCCAAAAAAAAAAAGCATGCACGATTCTTTGTAAAGCATAAATCGTTCAAATATTATTATTTATTTAAACATTTTGATCTCTCTCTCTATGTATATAGTATATATCAGTGCTTCTCAACCTTTTTTGTTATAGGGGCCCCTAAATTTGACGTAAAACTGGCCCCCTTAAGAGGACGTTTCACCCGCATGTGTTGTCTCCGTCTTACAAGTGCGTAACATTGCAAAAACTGTTTCGCGCGGGAAAGAACCGAGAATGATACAGTTATAACTAAGAAATGAAATTTTCATCACATAAAAAGGAGAATTTTGTCTGTGCAATATCGTTTTTATTTTTTCGATATCAGAACTACAAAAAAAGTTATTCGTGCTTAAAAAACGCAAAATTAATGTATTATAAAACAATAAGAATTTTTTTTGTATAAGTGATATCGAAAAAATAAAAACGATATTGCACAGAAAAAAATCTCCTTTTTATGTGGTGAAAATTTCGTTTCTTAGTTATAACTGTATCTTTCTCGGTTCTTTCCCGCGCAAAACAGTTTTTGCAATGTTACGCACTTGTAAGACGGAGACAACACATGCGGGTGAAACGTCCTCTTAACAGTTTGATTATTATTTAACAACAGTAATCTAACATTAGACTTTATCGACAATGATTATTCATATAGCCGGTTATAATAGGTATAATTAAATAACCGAAAATATTTTAAATTAAATAAATATTTTAAGTTCCCCCAGTCATATAGACACGGCCCCCAGGTTGAAAAGCACTGGTATTTATGACATCAGATGTCTCCATATCAGACCAATAAAAATAATTTAGTCTGTATATACCTACTTATAGTGCACACAGCACGTGAACACAAAGACTCTAAGAGGTACCGTAAACTAATAAATTAAGCTGTATAATATGATCTTAGACTAAAATGAGGTTTAGAAGGAGAAAAGGAATGCCAAAATAACCCATTTTGAGAAACTTAATAATTGTTTACCCTTTAGACATATGCGCCAGTGCAATGTAATTTACTAAGTCATTACGACCAACCTAAAAATCTGATTATAACACTTCCGTGACTTGGTAATTTATTCAAACTTAACTTATTTATACTGCACTTGCGAGGTAAGATAAACAATTAGTTAAGGTAAGAAAAATCATAAAAAATAACTGTCTAGAAATGGCAACGTCGAGAATACTTGAGTATAAAATAAATGAGGTTAAAATATTGTTAAAATCTAACTATCCATAAATTTGAACTCACTTTAAATTTATTATATTGTAATAAATTATAAAAACTTTTCATACCAAATTTGTCTAAAAAAAATATAATCCTATCCTAATCTGTAAAAAACAATTATCGTCGCAAGTAAAAAAAAAAAAAAAAACAGCCAACCTGAAACTGTAGAAAAAATTATCAATATTATTAAAAAATATAATAAGTGTTTATTGCGCATACCTTTCCTAAAAAGGTTCAACATTTTTCATTTGAAACGATTTAATCTTTTTTTTCGCCTCCTCATAATCCTATTTCAATCTAAGTAGGCCATTCAACTAAAATCTGATATATTTATTGGTAGTTATCAACGTGAATCACATGGCATATGTATATAATGTACGTTCCCCATTTTCGAACTAAATTCAATCCCGATTAGCAATATACATGTAATCCGTGGTGTAACTGTTTGAGGGTCGTTTAGGTATCTAAGCTTTGTAGAGATGATCGGTCAAGCGGCCACCGGAGGATAACAGAATAATCTCTTATGTGATCAAATTTCATATATTTCCCTGAAACCGGAATGGGATATTGGGTGTACGAAACGTTACCGGATACCTACATAATATTATAAGTGGTTCAGTTGATATGAAGATAAAACAAAGAACCGAAATAAAATTTAGATCTTCATCGTCAAACGTTTTTTGTTGTCCAATAAGCTACTATTATATTATGGTGACGAGAGTGTAAGATTTTTCAGAGAAGGTCCCATACACGGTATTATAAAAAGATCCGTTGACCTATTTTTGAAATATCCACACCTCGAAGCGTTTACCCTAAAGCTATTTTTAATTTTACATCTAGGTGCATTGCGAATCATCTATAGATTTTTGTATTTCTACGTAGAAAAGAAAACAATAATAATAATAATGGAAAAGATAATTTTGGTTTTAGGGCTTTAGATATTTTGATCATACTACACTCGGGTAGTCGGGTTTAACTTTTTATAAACGTAGGTATAAGATAATCGTTTTGATTTCCATAAATATTTCTGATTCGTGGAGAGCGTATGAAAAAAAGCTAAAACAATATCGGTGGTGACACATTATTATATATGAAGCCAGTTGGAGCGGCAGAAAAATCGGATGAATCTACAAGCGTATCACCATTGAGAAAAATTTCAAAAAATGATATCATCGAAAAAAACTAACGCGTGCAAACTGCTATTATATTCCATATAATGCGACGACAGTAGTTGTAGACGATTCAAGATATTATGCATATATATATATATATATATATATATATAGGTAGGCAGTGTTGATAACGTTCCTTTTATATAGAAAATATAAGTATTTTCAATTTACCATCCCTTTAATATTAATAGGGACTCGATTCATTCTTCGTCTTATACCAAATTCTTTCCGCACCCGCGAAGTACAGAATATTCGTACATAATTTAAGTAAATAAATTAACATTTTACGATATTTCTCGTCTCGTTGTATGTTAATTTGCTTGGTATACGAATACAATATTCATAAAAAAGAGTATTAAAAAAAGATTTTTAAAGTATATAATACACATTTTTAAATATTGATAAAATTGTATCTTAGTTCGAGACAGAAAACGTCTTATAATATTATGTTAGAAATAATGAAACGTCATAATCGTTGTAAAATAATAATACTAATTCTAAATTAGTATATATTGAAAACTTAGTAAATATCTATAATCGTATTGAACTGGAGAGATAAATGACTAGAAATTGCGATTAAAACCTTTCAAGTCGAAAAATTCTTCGCCCTAAATCATAACGTTTTTTGAAAACATATCAAGCGGGAGAAAGAATTACAATATTTACGTAAAAACGAGGAAATAATTCAAGTTGCCATTCTTTTGAAAAACAATGGAACCCGTCGTCCCTTCCTGCAGCGCTTCTTAAAAGACGAATGGATCCTTAACAACGCTGCTCGCGTGAAGGTAATACGCTCGCCTAAATATATGCCATTATAATAATACGCGTTCGCCACATTAGCCCGTATAGGTAGTACTTGAGGAATTTCGTTTGCGAAAAGACACCGTATAATATTATACAACGATCGTTAGGTGTTATTATTTCTTTGTTTTCGTACCCGCAAGAAGTTGTGCCAGTTCAAACAGAATTCTACACACATCAACGTGAAAGTGTGGTGTGTGCAGCTTGCGCGATAATTGGCAACGACTGTCAACTGCTGTTAACTATATATTTTTTTTTTCATGCAACTTTTGCACTCCTATCGTCTTGATTACACTTAGGTCTCAGTGTCTCACACACACGTGCGCGCACGTGCATTCACGCCCACGCTAAGATGTGCGCCAAATAAGTTTACGTGCTTTTAAACGGTTTACGCTGATGGAGAGGAGGTGAGAGGAAATTGGATACAACAATATAATATTATAGGTATCGTGGTCCTACGTAATAATAATATAATTTTCCGTCGTCTAAGTATAAACGCGTTTATCATGACGCGTTTGAGTTAATAATAATCGTTAATGTTTTATACGTGTAGTGTCTTCGACTCGGGGCTTGGAATCGTAACTAAAAATACTGGAATTTGGGACGGGCAATCTGACTAATATTAATTAATTTTCTATCGGTACCGTTTTTTAAATTGTGAAATCTCTAAACCCGTCTGTTGTTTTGGTAATTATAAATTGTAATTTTTTATTTTTATGGTAAGTTCCTAAAAAATTATAATCACTGTATAGTTCATATGTTATTTTGTCGATTTAATATTTTAAAAGCAAATTATGAGAGGTAATTAGCACTGTGTACCTGTAATGATTTTGTATAATTGAACAAACCGTAGAGGAAATCGCCGTGGGCTATATAGGTATTATAAACCGTATAATTATTTGGCCTATATTTGTCAAAAATAATTTTGTATATTTTCATCTGTTTACATCAGACACATACTAAAACTAAAATTGAAACCATTTTTTTTTCTGATTTTAAAACCAGAAACTTAAATGTTGAAAACCTTCACAGTATACATGTTGGCCAGCATTTTTTTGTAGTGTTGTGATCATAAACGTCCTAACCCTAGTTATAACTCTTGGATACAGCAAACGATCTAGGTACGAATTTACATTGGAATTTGGACGGAATATACGAAGGGTTCAACGTTGAAATAAAAAAATTATAATATAAAAACCATTAAAGCTACTTTTGGGGACGACAGTTCGGCTAAAATGTACGCTAGTTATACGCTGACGGTAGAATGAATTAATAATATATTGTGACATGAGTCACCGATTACGAGTGGCATTCGAAAATAAGAAAATAATAATAATTGCGATAATGGAAATACGAATAGACGTCATCGCATGCACATCCGTTTTCAGATGAAATAAATAATTGTTATTCGCGTCTTGTCACAATAGTGAGCCACAGAGTGTCAAAAAATATTACAATGTCATAATACGAGTCTAAAACGCATCTTTACAATATTCAAAACGTTATATTTTAATAAGTATTAGGTATTACGCGAATAATGGAATAAGAGAAAAATGATAAAATAGGTATAACAATGTAAGTTACTTTTCGCGGACATTTGCCGTCTGTTGCCATATTATATCCATATAATTATAAACGGCCAGCCGTATTTGTAGTAGTTTATGTTATTTTAGGATGGGTCTTCTAAGACACCAACGTTCAGGCTTGAGTAATCATTTTAACAATGAAGAGTATTAACTTTTTGAAAAATGTGAGTTGCATTCAATTATGAATTATCTGCCATATTATTGGCTTTGCTATGTCTTTTAATACCTACCAATATATTAATAACATGCTTTAATATGCTTTAATGCCAACCTATCGGCTCTTAATTCTTAATTTGCATCAACTATTTCTGATCTATGATTTTAGGCATGTAGCATAAAGCAGACGATTTTACTAAGTATACGATTGTTGTTTATATAAATAACGACTTTATTAAACGGACTGCCCACCATGTAGGTGCCAAAAAATATACATATTCAATATTGATGTACATATAGGATTGTTATAAAATTATAGTAAATAATTAATTAATAAATTATAAATCATATAATAAATATGTATAATTACAGTTATTATAAAAAGGTAAAATATCTACTTGGTAGAAATGGCGAAGATTAAAAAAAGGAAGAAAAAATATCGATGAAGTATTGAACTAAAAGGTTTGTTTTTTATTAATAAATAATTAAAGTATATTTTATGTGCCTGAGTGTCTTAAAATGATTGATGGTACATCGCTTTCCCTTACGTATTCTTTAAAAGTTTGAATACGCGTAGTTGATTTGTACTTAAAACCGCAACTCTATAAGTCAGTAAATATTCTTTATGCCGTTGGAAATTAAATTTAACGTGAAATAATAAAATGTATTAAACATTTCTTTTTGTATTATTATTATTATTACTTCTTTTTTATTTTGTTATTAGAAGATATATACAATAAAACTACTTACTAGAAAGTCAACAGAACTTAAATGTAAAATATTGTATGTACAAATGTACATGTATATAATATAATGTATGTGAATGCGCGTATAGCAGAAGTTTGCGAAAAAAAAGGCGAAAAAACGTAGGTAGGAATCGAAAACTTGGAAGCGAGGCGAATGCGATATTATAAATAATTCCGTGTGTGCGATATAATACACGTAGGTATATAAAAAATAAACGGACTTTTTGAATAAGAACTACCCGCTGTGTGTGTGTTTTTTTTTAATTCCTTTGAATAAATAAATACTTGTATAATGATTCATCTCCAGAGCGTACCGATTATTATAATACGCACGTAACATATTTGTACGTTAAACTTTTGTATGTATACAGTGCAATGTCGTATTATGTATAATATCCACGTGTCGAATGATATGCGATTAACGGAAAACCGGAAAATAATTACGACCGATGTAATTATTTATTTTTTGAGTATACGAGAACTGCTCTTTATAACAACAACGAAAATATAATACAAACATAATAACATACAATATGTATCATTAAGGCACGCGATACACAATATTATTATAATAAGACGCAAGTGATGCGTAAATGAAATGATAAATATTATATGTTATAATATTTTATATTTTTTAATATATACTTATTATTATTATTATTATCATCATCATCGTCATCATCTTTCCAGGGATGTTATTCAATGCGAATTCTCCAATTTTAGCGGAAAAAAAGGAGAAGAAAATCCATATGGGCGGGAGGGAGGGGAACGCAGCCATACCGTAGCGCACACTTATCATATTTGGGCTCTTGAGACCTATTATGAGTTTCATATACCTGCTGAACTAACGATGTACTGGAATAAATTTATATTTCCATAAAAGTAAAAGACGAAACCAATATTTTCCGAAAAAAAGTCGTAATGATATACCCACACACACATATCTACCCGCGCAATAATATTACAATAATAACAATGATGATGATGATGATACCATAATTTATTCATGCGGTAACCATAAAAAGTATACGTTTGTGAACATAATAATATTTTTCTTATACAATTTTTTGGCATCTTCGACTACGCCATGCCACCCTTAACGCTATACACCTACCTACCTATCTACTGTGTATTATATATTATGTATTTTTTACTGACATAACTATTCATTAATTGGGGCTTATTTATTTCCACTGTCACACTTGTCAAGACATTTACAGTTTGTTCAAATCCACATTCTACTCAAACTTTTTGAAATATTTTATGGTTCGTCTATGCACTGTTATACCTTTGCCTACACTATCAGGACACCGGTGTAGACATTATGTATTTAAATTTAGGAATATAAAGCGAGTTAAATAAGATAATACAAGACAACAGGATAAATTCGGTGAAATGAAACAAAAATCTTGCAGAACGAGTGTGAAATAATCTTATGAGTGCATAATATGATATTATATACAATATTTAAATAATATTTATACTTTAATTCGAGTCCAAGTACGTTTAATTATGATTATTAAAAAAATAAATGTACTCATCTGTTCAATGTCAAACATCATAGAAATAAATGTCTTCGTTACTTTTATAATTATTTCCAATGAAAATGAACGTCAAGTGCGCATAATAACGCCACACTGTAACAATTGGTAATTAGGAAAAAATAATAAAATAAAACTTACCAGATGAAATAGAATATTATTGTCGATTGACACATTAAAAAATAAATTAAAACGATAACAACAAATAAACATTTATATAATATGATTATTTAATACAAACGTTGAAACATTTAATAGTTTTTGTGGAATTATTGGTCATGTGGAAAAGAGAAAAGTGAAAATATGTACTTTATGAAATATAATAAAAGTATATTAACTTCGCCCTGATCCTTGTATTGTCTTAGACGATGTTTCAAATAATTGCTAAAAATAATATCCATTCTTTGCCAAGAGAATATTATTTTTATACTTTATTATCCATCAAATGAGTGGAATTCAGAATAGAAAATTATTATAGCGATGGAAAAATGTCTTCTTAAGGTATTGTTTACTTTTTAGTATTGTTATAATGTTAAGGTGACTGCACAACGTCATGTTATTTGAAAATTTAATAATAATATTGAAAAACCCTCGATGGATGTTTTGACGAAGAGGAAAAATCCGTTTAAACATATATGTCGAAATTTCCTTTTGTACATGCAGGAGCATTGGCATTATTTCCGTTGGTATATTTTTATTATTATTTTTATGTGTCTTTATTGAAAAAAAAAACATATATACATATATAATGTACTATATAGGAGCCCAAACCACACGATTTTTCGGTATGGACCAAAAACCAATTTATCCGAAATTCTGTAAAGGTTGACGTGGACATAGTGCTCTCAGAAGTCCCACGAGAAACGTCGACCTGAGTCAATCGCATATCCCACTAAAAATAAAAATGAAATGAAAAAACAACCACGCACGGTGTCGGCTACACACACACACACATATACACGAGTTTTCACAGTTTTATTTGTTTTAAGATGAATGGCACAAGCAATTTCGCTGCAGAGATTAGGAAGATAGGTAGCTCACGCCGGTATAAAGGAACTTCCTATAGGCGTTGAATATATACATCCAAAATAAAAAAAAACCTTTTTTGCTCGGCATTTCCAATTTCACGACAATGTTCTCGCGTGACTTTTGAATTTCTTATAGTGAAAATATATACCGCATTAACTTCTACACACAAAATAGGAATAGGATGGGACGCGCGTGGTTCTACTCTGAAATAACTTTGTTTCGGCGAAATGTGCGGTGGCTATATATATACATATTACATATAGTACACACGGGTGGCGAAGACTGAAGAGTATAAATTAGTACATTATAAATTATAACATATATATTATTATAATGTACACGCGTCGTGCACTTATCTATTTTTAACCATAAAAACCGTCAGATCGCGATGCTGGTGGTTCTCGTGTGAAGTGCTCTGTATGCGCGGGTAACACGTTTAAAACACGTTTTCGATAAGCTTTTATAATACGTTTTATGTTTATCTTCCTATTCAAATATTTGACTACGGCTGTATACATATATGAGCGAATAAAACACTAATAATAATAATAATTAATCAATGAGAAAATCATGCACGGTACGCAGCGACGGGGTTTATGCGGCTGCCTTATCTCGTTGCCGTGTGCCCGTGCGTGCACCTACGTCTTAAAATTGTTTATAAATATTTTAAACACACGGCCCAGGTTAGTAGGTTTCTGAACGCCACCAGATTGACGGTTAGGTTTTCGGTGGTCTGATAATAACCAAAACTTCGGATTATGGGTATATTTACTCTCGTGTTGTTATTGCCTCGTAGACATTATGTTTATCCGTTCACTCGTCACTAGGGCTCGGCGTATACATTTGCCACTGAGGAAAACCGCCATTATTGTAAGCACATTATATTATAATATCCGTTGCCTGAAAATCGTTGGAATACAACAATATTGTGTACATAAACGCGATCCTAAAATAAAATATAATCACCGGACATTTTCCACGAGTAGAGATGATGTGATAATTAACAGTATTTTAATACTAATATTGTTTTGTTAGATTTTTCGTCTCGTCGTTTATTTATTTTATGGTTGAATTGGATAACACTATAATATATTTATGAATTTATTATGTGGTTCAGTTTATGTTTAGTGGTTTATAATGATAACAAAATAAAATAAGCGAGAATTCCATCCATATAGGAGCGGATTATTTTTGCAACCCAATAATATTTTTATAAGTTTTTCATAAAATTTGTCTCGAAACGTTACAAGTCGCTACTATTTTATAACGACGAATAAAAAATGTTTGTTTTTATAATAGATTCTATTAACAAGTTTGGATAAATACGAGTATTTGTTTGATTGTAATAACAAATAACTATATACATAAACAAATATCTAGCTTTTAAACTCTAATAGAAAAAACATTTGCACATAAATATCAAAAATAATGCGTAAAATTGGGGAAAATCTCGATTCGCTTTTTTAAAATAATTTGAAAGTTTTGTACCGACGAACTTACCTATAACGAAACGTATTTCTATCGAAACCGGCGTTAAACGTTATACGGGTGGCACAGGATAGATGTGTGCTTGCCACACAGTATGTCGTAAACTTTCAGGTTAGACTAAAATATACAACACATTTATGTATAGGTTATAACATAATATAACAGTTATATATCTATATGATACACCTATAAATCATCTAAATAAATAAATTACGGTAACGTTTAAAATAAATCAATAGTCTTCGTTGTTCAACCTATTCTTCAAAACGTGTATAAATACAGGATGAACATGAACGAAAAATATTGATTAAATATACTTAATAACAATATATAAATAATAAATTTAGTATGCATTATGCGTTTTTAATTTAATATATAATTATTCACTATTTAATCATACATCATATTGTAATAATAATATAACTACCACCACCACCACCACCGCCACATAGCGTATTACTATTTTATTAAAATTGAAATCAAGTGTTAAAAAAAAAGAGTATGCCATTTTCACCACCACCCAATAACGTAGAATAACGATTTGTGCGTCTGTTGGGTGAACGGTCACCGTTAATATAAGTTCGTAATATAATTTTCTAACATTCTGTTTTACAGTAAGCCACACTATACAGCTGACACGCAATGCGAGAATCTTCGTGCCTAAAAAAAACTGATGCTGTAATACAGCGTTCAGCACAGAAAATCCATATTGTAGTGCCCAGCAGGGGAAATAATAAAAAGAACAACATTGCATACAGGTGAACACAATATTATTACTATTATCGATAATTATATATTTTCTCATATTTTCTAGCTCAACGACAGCCAAACTACTGACTAACACGCCACACTATACGGCTATGCGAAGACGTCCATACCATTATTGCGGGTATACCTATATAATATATATATATTTATCGCGAACTAAGTAAACGTAAGGCTAAAAGCGTTATATTTCCGCTCGTGGTGCAGGTACATTACGAAATTTATGCATAAAAGCGTATACCCACCTACGTATATTATATTATTATTACTATTATTTTCGTAATAAAATAATATAAAATAATACACGAAAACGGATAAAACGCGCATGGGAATAATAATACGCCTCGACACGTCACGCCGACATCGACGTGACGGTGCGGGTTTTCATTACACTAAAATATTATATGAATATCTGACCGGAGTTATGTGACAGATTCAAAAAAAAAAAAGTAAAAAAAATAAATAAATATTAAATAAAAATTTGTTTCAAACATTTTCGTACGCCTACAACAAGTGTGCCTATACCCAGTATAATTTATATGTTTTGTGAGTAAAAAAAAATAAGTTTTTTTTGTCGACAAAGAACTATTGGGTTTTTCACCGGGTGTGAACTTTAAAAGACACAAATTTTAATATTATTCAAAACTTTGCTACAGGGGTGACAAAAATAAGCAATACTTTCGTGTGAAATCGCAATATATATATATTCCTACCCGCTCGCTAACCAGTAACAAGATATTGTGTTAAATTAAAGTAAAGCAAAATTAACTTATTTTCGAAAATTATTTTTGAATTTATTATTAAAAAAAAACCTCCGTAGCATACCAAGCAGTATATATTATATGTGTTTTATTTTTTTATTTTTTTTTTAAAACCTAAACTTTGATTACGCACAGAATAAGTAAAACGAAACATTATTATAAAGTAAAACTCAACGCGTGCTTTTGTACATCAAATGATATTATGTTTCGTGTTTTTATTTTAACGTGTTTTTTTCTCCTCGCAGCAGTAATAATACGTCCAATAATGTACGACGAAATCGTGAAGAAGAGTGTAATGTATAATTTATCGATCTCGTCCGGGTTTTAAATTATCGACATACATGTTACTATGTTATGAATCAAACATTTTAAAAGTTTGGCTATTAATTTTTATGGTATTTTCGTTGGCGAAAGTTATCTATACGTAAGTTTTTTTGGTGGCAATAGATTTATTATACACACAATGCACTTATGTGCAATGCGCATACATAAAAAAATTACAATAAATAAATAAAATATAGTTAGCGCTGGCTGGGCGAACAGAGACGGCAAATGAAAGCAATATTTTACGCGTGTGTAATATTATCACAGAAAAACTTATCCCTTAATGGAGACCTCTAAACAACGGACACTTTAAATAAAATCTGGTGGTTAGTATCGTTTTATTAAACTAAATAATAAGAGTAAGGCTGAAAGGTTTTGAATTTTGTCTCGTTATGTACATTACGGAATTCACGTTTAAAATTGTATGCGAATATAATAATATGTATATTATTATTTTTTGTAATAAAATACAATAATACGAGAACGAATAAAACGTGCATGGGAATAATAATGCGCCTCGACGCGTCACGCGATATAGTGACATGATGGTGCTGCGGGTTTCATTATATATAATATATAATATGCACTAAAATATGGATAGGTATACGTGATAGATTAAAAAAAATATATATATATATATATATATTTATTAATTAAATTTTAAAATTTTCATATGTTTAGTGCGTATAGAGTAGTAGTGTACACGCATTACGCTTAGTATTAATTAAAATAAGAGGCTTCTTATTTTTTTTAACAAATTATAAAATTCCTACAAACTCAACCTCCTGAATAGTGGACCAAATTTCAGCGACCAAAAGTGTTCGGTATATAGACGGGTTTCGATGTATACATATAAACATATTGCGCATAAGGATTTGAAAAATAAATGAAAATATCTAATTTAAATCGTTTTTTAAATACAAATGTTAATACGTTATTATTTGAATTTTTAATAATATAGTTTATTGATTTTAATTTTTTTCAGTTATTTCAATATCGCTAAAAAGTTTTGATTTCAACTTTCGATTTCAAGCCCTGGTAATAAATTTAGGTACTTACTGCAGAATACAGGGTGACTGAGACGTGCGCGTACATAAACAATACTACTGTAACAGCTTATAAGAAAATGACGACAGTAATTATTGAAATAATAATAATATTGCGTAGAGCGTGGAACCAGAAAAATTGATTAGATCATTAAGATTTGTTCTCTTCCCGTCGTTAATCGCAACAATACGACGACGGTATTCATGTACCATATTATGCTATTTGCGAATTGTTAAGTCTTAAACGTACAACAATGCGATGGCGGTGGCGAATAATAGGACGTCGTCGTCGCAGGAGCACAGAAAGAATTAAAAACGATACAATAATAATACATAACGATCATCATCGCAACATTATATTATATAATTTTTGTAATAATTTTTGCCGGCGTGCACTTAAAACGTGACCCATCTTCATTGGTCCTTTGGTTCGGTTATTAAACCAGCCAGCGACGACCAAACTGCAACCATTTCGGTATGTGCTCGCATAATATCATGTATTATAAATTATTATATTGTATGTAAGTACACGCGAGTCGTGTGAGATGTCACGTTTTATTTACTTGCGACAGTGACACATAATTATTAATATATATTACATATATTACAATGAATTGCGATCGTTGAAGTTTATTATATACATGACACGTGATAACATTAAACGCGCTTGCGCAAGGACGGCCAACATGTATAGCGAGTAAAGTCAAAGTTAATTCCAGTCGAGGTCGTCACGAGCAGTAAGTTTTACTATTTTGATTGACAATTATTAGCTTTCGACTTAACATAACTCGAGTTATTTTCTTCTACCATATATAATGTTATAAAAATTAGGTATAAAATATGTGCCACCATAGTATTATTGTACGCGATGTTCCGAGTTATTTCGCAATCAAACGATACTTTATCATAAGTTCAAATTTATTATACTATTATTATTATTACTGTTATTTGTCGATAGAATTGTTTTCATATTTTTATTTGTTCAATTATGTGAAATAGGTATAACATAATAGAGAGCTATTAAAAATGAATTATCCGATTCGTTACCGCTGCAGGCTTCTTATCCTTCACTGAATCTTACGTAATTTTCTCTTGGGGGTGTATTTAAGATACTGTGTACGCACCATCATTATCATCGACCATCATAGATGAGAAGCTAAAACATTATAGCAAAGTTAATTATAACGGATATGCATGGAATGCTGAACAATCTGATGTCGTTTGTGTGACCAAAGGAAGTCGCATAGGTCATATATTATTTTATGACCTCCATTAAATAAATTTGAAATATTTTTCTTTTATTTCTTAATTATAATGTGTCGTATTTAACTCTTAACCCAAAATCTAAAAATATAAATAAGCTCCTGAAACAAGATGTTGAAATCCGTTAAAAGTCGGTATGGGTATGTCCATCAATTGATGGAGGACGTGAACACTTTTTTTCAGACGTCGATGGTCTAATGATGAATGAACATAAGTCTGCAGACATATACATAGTCTTTAAATCTCGTAAGACAACGTAGTCCTAACCTACTAAGAAGCGAAATTTAGCGATTCAGCAATTTCAGATGATAAAATATAATAAATTATTTATTCTACGTGAAAATTAAAAATCGTTAAAAACAGTTCAAATACTTTGAATTAATAGATTGGCTTTACAAATACATATATGAAGCTATATTATTATTATATATATGACGCTTGATATAATATATTAAACGATGTTCGTAGCAAAATGTTGGAAGGTGAACCGTATACACTTTAATTTTTCAGATATCGATTGATTATTAAAAGACGGTCGTGTTATTCGCAGAAAAAATGTCTAACTCCGAGAATATACAGTCAAAAATGTATGATGTTTTAAAAAAAAATTGAAAAACTTAAACGTGACGATAAAAATACGATAATTTTTATTCAAAAATATCGTGTTAATAATGATTTCAAATTCGGTAAATAACACAAAAATGTTTTCGACAACATATTATTAATATGTTCGCCGAGGAAACAACTTCGTGATTAAAGAATCGGCCTGAAGTACCTACGGTACCTACACGGTTGTAGGCGTTTAAAACGAGTCACCGTCCTCAAATTACGCGGTCCGTAAAACAATTACACATAGGTATGTATATATTATTACGTGTATGCGTGTGTAAGTAATATACGGTAGAAGGGTCGTCGCGAAGCGCAATGTGTTCGACCGCTAATCCGATTTAGTCGATATACATAATATATTATGTTATTATACCCACCAATTATTACGTAACGTTAAAAATCAACGGTCATAAGTAATAAAATAGAATCCAAACGGGTGCGTAACGCAAACGATGGGCTTTCGGTGAGTTTCGAACAATGTATAATTAATATAATATCCGTTCTCTAAATATCGTATTGATATAATATTATGTTATTATACGAGGTTGTCGTTTGCTGCAGTCTCGCGGACAGACACGAATCAATGCAGTGTAAAATAATATATTTTGTAAGTATGCGAGTTTTATCAGTTCATATTATCCACTAACGTTAATACGTTCAACAAACCAAAAAAACCCATCCACTTCCAAATTTACAGAAAAAAAAAAAAATAGGGATACTTAAAACTTCGTTTTGTTCGGATTAGAATTTGATAAAATGAGTGCTATAATTGGAGAATATAACATGACTGCGCTTGATGAATTCGCTCTAAGCATGATAAATATACTATATTGTAATAACTATATCTAGTAATGAAATCAGTGGTATTGGTATACAGATATTGGAATTTCAGGGACAGAAAACAAAATAGGTAGGTATTATGTAATCGATTATCTGTAGTTTTCAGTATTTTTGGATTGTATTTTGTAGATAATCAAAAAAATACAGCGCTGAGTATATTGAATAAACCCATTTATAGGTGTAAATTGAGTTTTATTGAATTTTTCTGAATTTATATGTTCCCAAACTTAGAGTGTCGTTAGTGTGTAGCTTCTTTTCTGTCACGTTTTCCATTGGGTTTTTATCATTTTGGAAAATGTATTACAGTAAATATCCACAAAAGAATATCTTCGCAAAAGTATTTTTTGCCTGATCATCATATTATATACACATACTATAGAATTGCTAGATTACATTTTTTTTTTTTTTAACTTAATGATAAGGTTCTTGCGACTGTCACTTACACGTATATGTTCCAGCAATATTTCACTGGAACAAAAGTGATATTTTTATAATAATACACGCGTATATTACATAGGTTATAACCTATCTAACATCAGTTTTTGTTGACGGCGTGTACTTCAGTGGCTGTACCTTACAATAATAATAATAATAATAATAATATATGCTCATGAGAATAAGGCATCATCATAATAATTATAATGGTAAGCGATTGTGATAATCGAGAGAATCTGAGGATAAATGTTTCGGTTATGTTGAAACTTTTGTCATGAATATTTAAACGCACGACAATATAGTACGAGTATCTATAGGTTTCATAGATATAATATACCATCACCATAACGCGGTGTATAACATTATAATGTTTGATAAAATAAATATACACTTTGGCGAACATCGCATATTATATAGTATTTATATATATATATATTAATATATATTTATAATGTTATACTTTAAATGTGTCATATCATGATCCTATAATAATAATAATTTAAATATATTACACCTTGACCTAATTACACTGCCACGTGTGCGATGATATTATTTATCATCGAATCAACGAACATTACAGTTTTGTCAAAATGTATTAATATGCCGCCGACGCACATTTTAAGATCTACACTCATAAATTAGTTTTAATTTCCTTATTAAACACACTGCATCAATAGAAACTTTAGACTCGTGTCCGTTTCGAGCGAATAAAAACTCAAAATATGTGTCCGAAACGTCAATGAAACGCTTAGTGGATGGTAACAACAACAATTGTTATGCAACACATTTTTTTGATAGCGAATCAAACGGAATACGAAAAACATCAAAGTATACGATGATAAAATGTTGTGACTCTTGACATTTCGACGAAGACTGCACAGCAGTAACCGAATCTCGTTGACTGTTTAAGGTACGAAAATCGTAAAACGCACAAATGTTGTACTATTATTTAATCGTGAACAATATTTTACCACATGACGATTAACCCAAATAATTTATCGCGATAAACACTTACTTAGTCTATATTCATAGTAATTTAAAACATCCTATTGTAGGTGTTTAAATGTTGGCGATCGAGCAAGTTAATGAAAACAATTAGCTCAAAATTGATAAAAGTCAACTAACCGTACATTTAATTGATAGGTAAAAAATTAATGTGGAAAAAAAATTTGCTTAACTCGGTTTAAAATGAAGAAGTCAATATACTTAAAAAAAAAAATAGTAAGTGCTTAGTGCATCATAATATAAAAAGTAATTGTTTTCTTCCCAAATTATTGATTTTATCGTGATGTACAATGTATTCACCTTTTTTACTTTACAAGAGTATTAAATATTTAAACTATACACATTTTAATTAATAATTTAACAAATATTATTTTTTATATCAAATAACAACTTTAACTCATATAATATTATCATCCTTACTTATCTAATAAAATAAAATATATCTAAATAAAATATTATTTTACCAAGAAAAATAAAAAGCATGTTTATATTATTATAATATCATAGTATGGGATTATTTTATTTTTATTTTTATAATAATATTTATCATAACATTCATAACAATATCTTAAAAATCAATTTTTACTTGAATTATTTTTAAACAAACTCTGAAAAATTAACTTATTTCAATTGTCAATTAAACTAGTGAAGTTCTTAAGTTGGTTAGAATATTTACAATAAGATTACTATCATGCCTTGCGACTTATCATTAATAATTTTGCAATCAATAAATTGTCGTTTGTAGAAATGATTGCGTTTGATTGTTGTGCGATGAATTATTTATAATCTTTTGACGTCTATCCACTAATTGTTTTGAAAACTGCAGTATCCATAAATTATAATAATTATGTCTATCAACTGACGTTCCCGTGAAAATGTGAGTATGTTTGTCATATTGTAATAATTTATTTTATACGAAGCATGGAGAACAACTGATTTTCAAATATAAAAAAAATAATATTATTATACGCTGAAATAATTATCAACTGTTTTTGTAAGTTTATTAATTATATTTCAAAAACAAAAGTTCACGATGAACTCGACGAACTCGACGTCAAAAACACTTACACGACATGCACGTCATATCCACAAATATGCGAATATTTTGCGCATAATACTATGATTACATAGTAAGACATAAGACTGCGCTCGATTTGCATACCATCCCTTATAAAGGATCAGTTCAAATTGCATACCATCTCTTAAAATGGTATGTTCAAGTTTCATATTATGCGAGTCAAGAACATAAAATAGACTAGTTAATGATTATATACATATATTACTATCCCAGCTAAATTAAACCTATCTTCTTCTGAAGCTATTATTTTAGAAAACCAAGCATTTCTTAATTTTTTTTGGAAATAAATACAATTACTCGTATCAATAGCCAATAACCATGGCTATTACTTGATCTTATACTATCCAATTTTAATTCTCATCTTGTATCATTAAATAAGGATGTTGTAGTGATTATTGATAATTATTATCATCCTCCCAATAATGCCAGTTATACTCAGTTATACACACCCTATCGCCACTATCTTTTTTCTAAGAAACCTATGTTAGGTTCAATTAACTGGATCAAATTTTTTACAACTAGTAACATTCATTACCGATGCATTTTATTCACTTCTCTTCTATACTATTAGCATATTTATACCAAAAAAAAGATACTTTAGATCTTAATTTCCGTATCGGTTTTCTAAAGACTTAATAAATCTTATCAAATTAAAAAAAATACCAACATTCTATATTTAAGTTGTCAAACTCTTATGATGAGTATCAACATTTCTCTTCCACGGGTGCACAATGTAAAACCAAATGTAAGTAGATTAGATTACTAGATTACTCCCGATATTGAAATAATATTCAAAAATCCTTTAAATCCCATTAATTATAAGAAATGTTGGTCTTTTATAAATAATTTAAAAAGTTTGATTGGTTTTCCCAACTCATTGTCATTATAAACCAAAAGATAGCTGAAAATGGTCAAGAAATTGTCAAATTTTTCAGTCAATACTTTTCGAAAGTATATAATGATACAGCTCTTAAAAAAAATGATTTCTAATCTAATATAGTTCAATCCATTGATCCGTTAAAAACACTTCATATTTATTTTCCTTAAAGTTTTCAATGAATTAGATACTCTCTCTAATAAAAGTATTATCGGTCCTGATGGTCTCTCTCCTATATTTTTATTTCACCGAAATTTATTTTCTCCACCTATCACATATCTCTTTAATATTTTTTAAGTAGTGGCTCATTCCCATCGCTTTGGAAATCCACTTATATTAACCCAATTATTAAAAAGGTAATAAATCATTTATCTCAAACTAACATCCCATTTTAATAATTTCTATCTTTCCGAAAATATTTTCTAAAATAATAAATAATAAACTTACTCCTATACTTAAAATATTTTAGCTTCACAACAGCATGGTTTCCGTAATAATAAATCATGTCTTACTAATTTAATAACTATATAACATCATATAATACAATATTTTTCCAATGAACAAAAAACTAATGTAATTTATGCAAATTTTGAGAAAGCCTTTGATAGAGTAAACCACGCCTTATTAATCAAGAAACTTCAAGAAATTCACTTTGCCTATCCTCTTTTATCATGGTTTAACTCTTTCCTAAGACATCGGACTCAATTTGTTAAATATAAAAACTTTATATCGATACCTATTAATGTAACTTCTGGAGTTTCTCAAGGTAATCACCTCTCCCCTTTTCTATTTAATTAATTTATAAATGATGCTGTGTGTTCCATTACCCACTCCAACATTTTATTATTTGCCGACGATGCAAGAATATATAAATTAATAACTTCCCAAAATGATATTAAACTCCTTCAAAGTGATTTCGCTGCATTTAACGAATGGTGCATTTCAAATGGTCATTGAGTATCAACAAATGCCAAATTGTAACATACTCTAAATGCATAATTCCTATCATTTTAACTATAAACTATCATATAGGTACTTGACATAAACTTGCATCGCTCGACCTTGATTAAGGATTTAGAGATTTTATTTGATTCTAAGCTATTATTCAATGCTCATTTATATGAGATTATATGAGATCTATTTATCAGAGATAAAAAATAAAGCCTTAGCTATATTTGGTATGATAATAAGAAACTATTCAGACTTTTATGATTCACTTGCTCTCAAATGTCTATAAACTTCACTAGTCTGTTGCTAATTAGTATACGCTTCATTAATTTGGGACCACGACAATGCAGGATATAATGATGAACTAGAAAAAGTGCAAAATTAAGTTCTCAGATTTATATTTCATAAATGTAATATTCAGAGTACTCCTTATCCTGGTAACAAATACATCTTAAAATTATTAAACTTAGAACTTTAAAACTATGTAAAATTCTATCATACAACACTTTTCTCTCCAAATTGTTGAATAACGAGATTGATAACCCATTTTTTATATTAAGTCAATTAAATTTCAAAGTTAATAAACACTATACATTCGCAACAATCAATTATTTTATATTCCTCACTCTACTAAAAAGTATATATCAAACGACCCAATAAATATTTTTATGTATTCTGGAAATAGTTAATTACTTTAATAAAATTATATATTGAATTTTTATTATTATTCTATGTAGGTATTAGTCTTATTATCTTTTATTATGTTGTATATTATTATTGTTATTTATACAGATATATCGTGAATTGGTTATTTGTCATTATGAATAAATAAATAAATATTAATTACTTGAAATTTTCAATTATTAAAGTAATTGCGTTATTATTCTACAAACATGAATCAAACAATTATTATATACTATTAAAACTAAAATTTGTAATATAGGTAATAGTTTATTTTTCTAAAAATTAAAAAAACAATCTTTTTTTAAAGTAATTTCATACCTCAATTGATGATTCGCTTATTTCTCAAACTGACTCAAAAATTATTTTTTTGGCATTGCATTAGATTAGTATTGCGTTAAGTACTGGGAAAATATTTTAAATTGGAAATCATCACTCTGAAAAAATTATTCACAAAGGTGAAGGTTCTGTACAAGGATTCAGTGATTTTATAACAACCTTAAACAATAAATTATTATGAGACTTTAATGTCATTGAAAAGTTGATCAAAAGGGTATAGGTACATTTTGAACATTATTTCACTGATTATATCGCTGAATTTCTCTAGAAAATGAAACTAATTGTTTCTTAAATTATTCATCAAATGGGATGTTTTGAACAGAATACGTTGAAGATAAAAATGTATTTCATTTATTATTATTATTATTATTGTGCCTTACTCATAGAGTTCTGAAAAATGTCAAATCACATTTATACAATCATAATAATGATTCAACATACCGATTCAAATTTAAAAATAATATATCTATGATACATTTCTTTTTTATTATTAATAACGCGTAAAAGAATTTTTACGAGTAATAATGATCAAAGCTTATAACGTGTAGGCAACACACATACTTCATTTATTATAGTTTTGAACATGATTAATATCCCACATATGTTTGAAATGGAAATAAGTCACTGTCAATTAAAAAAAAAAAAAAAATAAACGTAAGGAGCACTGTTTGTTTTTACTGCGTTTAAATTAATCGAAAAAAAAATGTAAAAAAATACCACTATCCTTTGTACAATATGAGAACCCCGTCGGCCGTCGTTAATGATGTTTCCAACACATTTAAATTTTTTTCAATATCCAAAATTGAAGTATACCGAAAAGGTAATCTAGTGGTATTGGTTTGTAGGAATATAATAAAATTATAACATCATTCAGCCTATAATAATATTTCAGTGGTCGGCGTGACTAATATCCTAATAATAGGAACCTCTGGTACATATATTTTATGGACCACGGTAGTATAGTTTGATCGTTATTAATGTTGGACAAAACGTACGACCTTCACACGTGTGGCGTCTACGACACGTGTTAGGCGTGTATGCTCTTATAACATGACGTATATAATGACAGTAATATAATATCATCGGAAAACATTAAAAATCCCTCTTTGGACGAAAATCGATTTAAATCGCGGTCGGGATCGATGTATGTAGGCGCCTCGTCCACCATCAGGCACGCCCATTTTCCGCGGCGCTTGTGATAGTATTATAGAAATAATATATACACAAAAAAGGTCGGCCGATGGTTTTTGAACTCTTTGCCACCACCAGAACATAATTTGTATAATATTTCCTCATGTAAAAGGCAGCTGGTATATATTATACAATATTTGCGCATTCAAACCGTCTGAATAAAGCGTCTGATTAAATCACCACTACAAAGGTATCGAATAACCTAGGTAGGTAGTTGGTTAATCATTAAGTCTCTGCTTTCCAAAGTCATTCGCTTATGTCGCGGTGCCTTTAATTTCGAAAATTGGATTACACGCGCTCCGAATATATATATATATATATATATTATGTATTATGTGTATATTGGAACTGCGACGTGAACTCGCGGATAAATTAGCGGGCTGACTCGTCCATTGCATACTAAATTTTTGTCGGATATATACGTCACACGTACACCCAACCAAACGTATATATATATATACAGCGGGTTTACCGTACACCCGCATACACGTGTTCGACTATACTACGTTTATAATATTATATACGTACCTATATCTATGTGATATATTGCACAACACCATCGCACTCATATTACCTACGTATATATTATATTATATTATATTATACATAGGTACGTGTGTGTATGGTGAATGTGTAATCATATACCGCAGCGGCATTATAATAAATAATAAATATACATAAGGGCACATATATAAAGCATAAATGCGCGCCAGTTGTGGGAGGGGGGGGGCACGGAGACTTTTTCAGCTCCCGTTTGTCATTCACTTCCCGACCCCGCTTCCAATTTTTCAAAAAACCACGTGAAACTCTGGAAATTTGTAATTTGAAATGCGATGTAATAATATTATGGATTTATTGAAAAAAAAAAATACACTAATAAATTTAAAAATCAGGATTGACCTATATGGACAAAAGTAAAGGTTACTTTAAATGTGTATGAGTGTTTTTTAATAGGATTTCAATACTCCATCTCCAATTATTTTAAGTCACTTAAAACTTTGGATGTGCTTTGGGTTGAGTACCAACCTGTATTAATTATACGATGCGATTATACGTATTGGTACAACGGAAACTTCCTAAATGTACTTATTATTGATTTTTTAATTAATAAATAAAATTAATTAATATTTACATAAAAATGTAAATAAAACTTTAAAATATTTCAATTGAAGTTACTAAAGTTTTGTTAAATGTTTATAGCATTTTAATTTTAATTTCAATTAGGATTAATAGTATTTTTGGAGTAATAAACGTATATAATTCTGCAGATTTTGTAAACATAAATTAAAAATATATGAAACAATAGTTATACCCAATTCTTGTAGCAATTTCACTTCATTCAATTTAATTGTAATTGGTCGTTATGAAAGATAAATAAAAGGCTTATATATATATTTTGTTCAACGTTCAATATTAAATTATGTATACCAAAATTATTTGTAAACTGTAAACTGTTCTGCTTTCGATAACGAAATAATATTTAATGGTAATAAATGAAAAGGTTGTCGTATAAAAAGCAAAAAACAACTTATACAATTCAAAGGTATACCGCTGCCATATAAATGGTCGGTACATAATATTATCATAATAACGACAGATGGACTATCGTTGACGGGAAATTTCGAGAGAAAAATCTCTCCTCCGAGGATCGAACAGGGTTGCGAGGCCGGTGGTGCTAAAATCTTCGGGACGAATTTTACATATATATTGTCAGAGGAAAGCCGACCATTGTGCAGACCAAGTGGCGGTGTATCTATAATAATATACACATGCACCGTACACACACGTAGCTATATATATAATAATAATATGATGGCTTAAGTTTTCGCTGACACGTGAGTGCAGCTTGAACCTAACTTGTGTCGCACGGTATCTTATTATATTATACTATTTTACATTCAAATTTATCGACAACATTATCCTATCCATTGTGGCGAAAAGATTTGCACGATTCCTACACATATCTACGAGTATATATTAGCGTAATAATGTAGGTATAGGTACACAAGTGTCAGCGAGATTTGGTCCAGTTATTCCGCGTCAACGCGTTTTGTGCGAATTTCCGCGCAGTTTAAATATAGTAATGTCTACGTGCGTATTACTGTTCGTAAAATTACAATATGTTTACCGAACACGAGCAAACATGACTTTGCGATCCGAGTCTATACTACACATCGTTATCGATTAATCGGAATTTTCGCAGCGTTACCACACGCATTGTTTTGTTTGATTTGATTATAATAATTTATTAAAAACAACCCCCGACATAATATATCCATCTACGTATTTGAATAGAACCGTTTTGCAGTTGTTTGTGGATGTCAATCATGACGAGAAGAGTGCGTTGGCTGATAGTACGGCGGTCTTATAGGGCCGGACACCACAAAAACAGAAGTTAACAAATACGACGAAGAAAGCAAGCACATGTGCTACGGAAATAATTCTGTGTTGTTCGGAAAGTGGTTTACTTTTTCTATGAACACGCTTCGTCCAATAACACTACACATTCGTATTTCGTAGATGCCCTCCCATTCCGTATGTACAATAATTCTCAATTATCTTGTCGAGCCCCTCACAGTGTTATAATGTCTGTTGTACGAATGCGCGATCGCGGCGTTGGCCCGCTCTAGCCGCTTTCAAGTCATCACCCGCAATAATGTGGTCGGCATAAGAACAGACGGAGCAGACGCGCGTCTTTAAGCAAAGCCATTTTTCAATTCATTCTTAAAATCGTATTAATCGAAAAACAAAAACCACATCGCCCGGACACGAATATTTGCCACTCGGCGCGGGGCCGACAAAGGTCATACTGCAGAAAATGTCGTTGGGTCAGTTGACAAAACTACTGTTGCAAAATATAATATTGCAGAAAAAACTGCTCAGGCCAATAATGCGTATGCATATTATACGGAGTGAATTTTATTCGCACAACACGTCTTGATATTCGTATGCCTATAATATTACTTAATCTATGGTCCAACCGATGGGGTTAGGTTAGGTTAAGGATATCGCAGAATCGACTATTATACACATATCACGTCGATGGACAACTATCGAAGTAATAACTATAATGAGCATGCATTTATGATATCGATATAGTAACGTCAACGTGCCAGAGCGAAAACTGCGCTGCAGTCTCCACTCTTCCCCCGAAAAAATAAAAACAAAAATAATAATAAGCTAAAATAGCACACACACACACACACAAACACACAACTTTCAAGTACCTTTATGCTGTCGTAGCAAGCAGTGACGCGGCCGTTTTGAACCTCCACATTGGCGGCCGGATGCGCGAACTTGCAATCCGTATCGGGTCTGGTGCACTTGTTTCGCTGGTATTCCCTGCACACCTCCAACTGCAGCCATCTCGAGTCTTTGCCGTTCAGCAGATTGTTCATGTTCACTACGGCCATGTTATCGCGGTTTTTTTTTGTCACGGATTTGCGTTAACGTAGAAAAAGCAATCTGTCGTAGATATTCGGCTGCTGTGGGCCGCGGACGCGCGTACAATTTTATTACACTCGGAGGAGTATAATATTACGACGAAACGGTCGTGGCGGCTCTATACGGATAATATATCCGGTCGGCGGAACTACCTGTCGCGCGCGGTGCAAGACTCGCAACAATGAATGCGATCGGAAGACGCGTGCACGGCGTACGCACACACTATGCCGACTGCCGGACGTTGTTTTAGTTTATCTCCGTTGGACCGACTGCGACGGTGTCAAGCGAGTGCTGCGGCGACGATTCCTCCCTCTCCGGTCAGACGTTTTCTCCGTTTGGTTTTTCGGTTCACTGGGCGGCTGTCCCGTGGCCGTACACCAGCTATATTATGCTATACGCTGCAGGCAGGCACACAGGTACACAAAACGACGGCCGTACGACTCGCTCGAAATGACGACGTGCGTACAATATTATTTTAATATTATGATAATATTATCAATGATTTGATGGACACGGCGAGAAGCTGCGGGCGCGAACGAACCGTTTCCGGACGAGCGTGGCGTGCGTGAGCTATCTGAAAAACAAAACGTATCGATATAGTAAAGGTTAGGTAAACTCGTAACATCCGTGTGTATGGATTATAATATTATGCTATAAAAATATTATAATATTATGATAATGGCAGTGTAGTAGTAGAAATATGAATTCAAGACACTTTATTATTATTATTATTATTTAATTCACCCTCGGCGACATGGGCCGTTGGGTTACAAGGATTATTGTTTCCTGTATTATTTTTGTTGCTTTATGTGCAGTGTGATGACGTGTTCTTTGATATTATAAAAAAAATAAATCAACCTGAAACAATTTTCCCCGTAACTGGTCGGGGAGGGTGGGAGTGTGAATAATTTACTCAATATACCATTTACTAGTCCACTACACTCCGTCGGTGTAGCAAAATAAGTGGTATTGTCTAATTATTTTGGCGAAACCATAGCACTTATAATATAATACCTAAATGTCATCATTATTATGATTACGATAGCTATTATATTATGCTTTACAGTATTGTTTTTATTTAGCTACCTATACTTATAGTAGATAACTACTGTAAAATATTATAATTTGGCGTGATTTTTTTCTCTCGATTCTCGTAACTTACTGTTAATGACAACTATTATGATAAAAAATACGCTTATCCGCCACACCCACCCAATATTTTTTATTACATCGTTGCTGGACGTGCTAATTACCGGCACATGCTATGCATATACAATACACATAGGTATAATACGTGTCTATATTACATGACGTAATTAAGGCATTTGACTGCAGTAAGTGTATATACTTACTGAGACGTCTTATTATGACTACCTCATCAGTCATCGTTTATAATATATATAGCGAGTTCCGTTTAATAGGACGTGTTCGCGTTTGTGCGGCTCATTTCCCTTCTACAAAATATTATATTATACCATAGGTACCAATTGACATTATAAAATACTTTTTTTTTTGTTTTTTAATTATCTCATGTCGTAAACGTTCGCGTTAAGTTTGCATTGTTTTTATTATTCCCCGCAGATCGTGGAAATGCACGCCATCGTCATCATAACGCTATAATAATAACTTGATCTCGCCTCCGAGTCGACCGAAATGTACCGCACGAATGCGCATTTTGTACAGCTAGAGGTTTCGATCTCACTAGAATTCCCGAGTGTCCTCAAGACGTATACAATCGTACGACATTCAAATCGACACACTGGCAATTAAACTGTTTCGCGGGTACAGTTGTACCGCGTGCGGATCTCACAAAACGTATTTCATTAGTTCATTACAATGGTGCAGTGTACATATTATCATTATTATTTCGACGAAAGCTATACGTGTGGCGACCAAAGTCCACCGACGTTACACCGCACGCCCAAACAATAATATTATGAAGGTAGGTATTTAATTTATTATTATTGCAGACTGATTTTCGTCATGATTTTTCAAAAAAAGTTGCCGGACACAGTTTTTCCGCCGTCCGTCATCGAGGCGATATTACAAAGTTATTATGACGTAAAGAGTTACATTTAAATAATATGTATTTATGCACATACAAGACACCTAGCTACCACAACTGTCTCGTATATTATACAATATAAGTTGGTAATTTATAGTGTACAGTATGCGTGTAGGCGCGTATAATAATAATAATATTAAAATTCATTAATTTCGCATGGTGTAAAAGGACGCTTTTTTCATCACATCGACCCACCACGAGTCTTTTAAGTTTTGAAACAATCCTGTGTAGTACAGTCGGCACGTGGTAGGTTCGCCGTCCCGGGCGCATATATATATATATACATATAATGTATAAAAGCAACGTCAGCGTTGGCGTTGGACTGTGACGACGGGTTCTTTTTTTTACTTCTCCGCGTGAAAAGGACCTTCGTTGCGGGACGGTGGTAGCGGAAGGAGAAGGACACCGCTGCAGACGGTGGTCGGCGGTGGCACATCGGAAGGAGCGTGACGCGAATTATAAGATTGCGGCTAAAACGTGTGTACGAGAATATAATCATTACAAAAGGGACGTGGTGGTCGCTTCGTTGTCGTCGTCGGTGGAGCGTGCTCGAGAATTATTAAGAGCCGCCCAAAGACGTGTGTGTGTGTGTGTGTGTGTGTGTGTGAGAGAGAGGGAGCTATACACACGCACACAAGCAGTAAATCCGTGTGTAAAGTATACCGCAAGTCGGTGTAATGTAATAAGGTGTATATGTGGTAGAGAATAAATAATATGCGGATAACAAAATAATATAACTATTTCGTGATGCAAAGTCCGCGACTTCCGAACTATATAGGTAATAAGTAATAATATGCGCTAACTTGCGTAAGTTTTGTCCATTCAATATGTGTACGAACAACTATTTATACGACAAACCCGTCTTGCGATTGATGCAGTAACCCAACGAGGCACATCACTCGTAGTCAATTTTTATAACTGTGAATTATAATTCATTTTTTTTTTATATATACCGGGTGATTCTTTTATCATTGAACACTCATTATTTAAAAAAGTATTTACTTTTTTCAAAATATTTTTTTACATAGTTTCAAGTTGTTAAAAAACCAACGTTTTTATTAAAAAATTATATTTTTAAATATTTTTTATCCTTATCATTTTTCAAGTTTTTTACTTTTTTGAATGACAACATAGAGTTTTAATATCATATTCCAAAGTAGAATATTTTTCTAATTATTTTGATACGTAAAAATCGAATTTTGGACGAGTAGTTTATGAGTTATAAGTATATAAAGTTTAGATTGGCGGAGTGGAGTGGTACGGGGTTACCCCGCAAAATGTTTGTCCACTATTCCGCTTGTCTAAACTTAAAATAATACTTATAACTCATAAACTAGTCGTCCAAAATTCGATTTTTACGTATCAAAATACTTAGAAAAATATTCTGCTTTGGAATATGAAATTAAAACTCTAGGTTGTCATTCAAAAAAGTAAAAACCTTAAAAAATTATAAGGATAAAAAATATTAAAAAACATAATTTTTTAATAAAAACGTTGTTTTTTTAATAGCATGACACTCTGTAAAAAAATATTTTCAAAAACATTGATACTTTTTGAAATAATGAGTGTTCAATGATAAAAGAATCACCCGGTATATTATTTTGGTTACATTAACTACATATTATGTATTGTGTTTTATAATATTCATATGTTCATAAGGTTTCGTACTGATAATTTATATAAATAAATAAATATATTTTCATTGCAGATGACTGAGAACTAATCATATACCTATACGAATAGTGGCGACTTCACCAAATGTACACTTACACGAATTAAACAATATCGCAGGTAATTAAAATAATACTTATATTACAATACTACATCAACTAGGTCCGAGGGTAGGCTATAAAAGCTAATTCATATCCCCTTAATGTATTATTATCTCTTATACAATTTATTGTTTTTAATCTCGTTGATGAAAGATAATAATATCTACAAAAGTAGGTTTATTTAGTTTAACGTTATATTATTATAGCCTCCTACAATATATTTTGATGTGCTTATACGGTTATTGTCTGTCACTATTAGGTTCTGAGCGTAGTGATAAATGTGTTGATTTTTAAATGAGTGTTTTCATAGTATTGTAGAGCTTTAATACGCTTTATCGATCAGAAAAAAAATTCCATCAACATCGAGGAAGAGGTTTATAGTAGAAAATTGTGTCTAGAATAAAAAAGGTTGTACTTTGGTAGTTTCGAAATTTTTTAGTTCTTTTAAAAGACCAACAGCATAAAAATACGAAAAATCGTTTAAGCTTTCAACTGTAATATTACTTTAAAAATAATTTTCGGGTATGATAACCTTAAAAGTTAGAACGTCTGTCGTGTTTGTAGATAGGTATTATAGGTAAGTATAATTTAATTCAAATTTTACACATATATTACAAGTGTTAAGATACACCCGACAACTACATAACTATATAGCAGAGCGGTTATGTAGTTCAATTTTTAAAAACCACAAATATTCAATTTAAATCATTATAACAAGAGTCTAGTATTCCTCACTTTTTCATTTCTAGTTACAATTCTATGATGTGAGTAACCCACGTGGAAAACTATACACTATAGATTTAGAAGATTCGAGACAAGGCACAAAATAATTAAATATTTAAAATTAAAATTATTTTATTACTATCCAGAATATTTTATTTTACTTATTGATTTGTTTTTATATTTATGCAAGAAAATCCTAACTAAAATGTTCAGGTCCGTAACGCGCTAGTAAAAATAATCGTTTATGGAAAATTTCATTTAAATATATTCACCCCGAAGCAATAGAATAATGACAACAAAGTTGAGCAAATACATTATACAATTATTGGTAAAAATAATAATAATAATAAACACACCCAAAACCATTATAGACGATTACATCAATGCGTTTATACATGTTATGTATCAATACGGATTATATCAAGACAGCCTGCAATGTTTCAGCAGTACACGTGCTTTAAAGTTCCGAGAACTGTCGGGTCGAATATAATACCTATTACATGTGCCCATCATTATTGGGTTTTTCGAAAACGAAATACACCCGATAACCCGATTTTCCGGGGATATTATCTGACGTGATCGTATACACCGACGTTCGCCTCCAAATTATGATAATGTGCACCCGCCGATGAGTCGACGACCTCTAGCTGGGTCGTACCGCCTCGGGTGGAAACAAAATCATTTGCATTCATTACCTGCTCCATAGTTTTCCCTGAAACGCTGCGCCCCTAATCCACGCCGACACGGTTGCACAAAGTATAATTATATACTTCTTTTATTTTTTCAGGACAGCTATAAAATACGTATATATTTTGTCAGGTCTTCTGGATCAATGTCGTAATGGTTGTACAGCAGAGTTCCTATACACCTACCATTTCTAGCTATCGTGCAGCAAAAAATAACATGTCCAAAAACCAAGTCGATTAATAACTAAATAACGTAATTTACGTGTGACACTGATACATTTTTTAAAGGTGTCGTAGATATAAAATTTGAAAAGTAAGAACTAAGTATTTATAACTATAATATTAGAAATGTAACAAAACGCACAATATTGTAATGGAATATCGATAAAATGTACAAGCAGGTACATACAATTTTTTCTATAAATCCAATTTTTTTCCTCTTAGAGTTTCGAGGTCTACTGTAAAATTGCTATATGAAGTGTGCGCAATGTTAAGTATACAATGTTCAGGGTGCTTAAATTGTTGATAGTCGCAGATAATGTATTATATAGCTGTTTTTTTAAATATCTGTTTAAATATTACCGACTACTATTTATAACAATTAAATTATACGGATTTATAATATTATAGTGGAACCTCGATAACTCGAATCGGTTGGGAGCGAAAAAAAATCGAGTTATCGAAAATTCGACTTATAGAGGTTCAACTGTATATATATACAGTCCATGTTGTACGGAACTCAAAAAAATAACTTCAAAGCACAAGCAGAATAATTTTAGTCGTGGTCAAATTTCGTGTGGACCTAAAACACGACAATCAATTGTCTGCAGAGTACCCCAAGTCGCAATATTTGGAATTTAAAAAATTTCACTGTTGTTGTTTTCGTGCGATGAAACTAGTCAACGTGACGGCGGCCATTATAATATACCTAATATTCATCTTGCTAAAAAATTATAATACGTTTTCCGAGGAGTAAGAGACTCTGATTTTTTTCTGGTACTTACTACGTATTATATACAGTGAAAACTCTTTATAACGAAACTCGTTACAACTAAAAACTCTATACTACGTAAATACTATTAAGTTAACTTATAATGGTTGGTTTGATTTAAAACCTATTAATTACTCTCTATTACGAAAACTCTCAATAACGAAAGATATCACATGGTCCCTTCAGATTCGTTATTGAGAGTTTTCACTGTATTATAATATAAAAAGTGACTACACCGATTGATGTGAGCGTGACACGAATCGAAAATGAGATGAATAAAAACAATGATGAAAACACACAACATAAAAAAAAAAAAATGAAAAATGTACTGTCCGGCCGTTATCGGTATAAATATTTACATATATATGTAAAGTTAATTGTTTCAAACGGGCTTTTTCACATCGTCGATGATGGTAATATAATAATATTATACTCCACGCCAAGCTCAATAAAATAAAACCCACAGTTTCCGCTTGGCTATTCTTCTCATTACCAAGACGCCAGGAAGTAATTTTAATCAGACTACGGATGGGTCACTCATGGGTGACTCATAAACACCTTATGAACAGATCTGAACCTGACCAATGCCAAACTTGCGGTGAAACTTCCACGGTTGAACACCTAATATGCCACTGCCGTAAATTCACCGATATCAGATCTAAGCTCAATATAGAAGACAACCTGGAAGAAGAAGCTCTAAGTCCACAGCCGATCAACATAGAAAAAATAACTAATTATTTAAAATTAACTAAACTATACCAACTAATATGATCTAATGATCTAGATATATTTCAATCTCATTATTTTATATTATTATCATTATTAATGATTCATACTTGGGTTCAAAAATATTAACGTTTGTAGCCAATAACCTTTGTTGTTGAGGCTTAGGAAAAAAAAAAATATATATATAATGGAATTATAGTCGCTGGCATTCATCATCTACTCTGAAGAGAATATAAATTACCATGACGATCAAATAATATTTAGTATCATTGTCCTAGGGCTAGAGTTTTACAAAAAACGATTATTATTATTATTATTATTATTATACTGGTAAAATCATATATTACCAGCTACAATATGTTAGGTCAATCCCTATATTATGTGCTTCACATGCATTTGTTTCACATTGCACCGATAATGAATAAAATGAAATTATTTTTTTACGTAAATGGATTTTTTTTTTTTTTTGTTCTTTGTTCTGAGTCTAGAAAATAAAAATTACGTTTTTCCATAGGTTCGGTAATATAATATTTACTGCACGATAGGTCGCAGGGGAGTTATATCCGCAACTACCTACCAACATCGTCTCTCATCCCTCATATGCGAGTACCGATGTATTATATATAGGATTATGAGTATGAAATATTTCACATGAAATTTTCACTTTGAAATATTTCAAACTTGAAACTTTCAGCCTTCTTGAAATATCGAAAAATTTAATATTTAAATATATTATAAAATATCTTGTTTTTGATATGTTTGACAAAATCATCACTAGACGCTGATTTCATATAGCTGATTAGTAATTATCGGTTCACGATTATATTTTTCTTTGATGTTTTTAAATTATAATGAAAATGTATAATACTAATATAGTACAATATTATTTATATTTATATTCATAATATATTAATATACAAATATTGAAATATGATATTATATTTGCCCTATATGCTGTAAATTATAAATTATAATAATACTATTATACTAAGGATTTAATAAATATAACATTTTTATTTTATTTTAATTCAAATAGGAATACTATGTAACTTTTTAACTATATAGATTATTATAATAGGGACTCTGGTTATAACTATATCTAATTAGTAAATCTCTTTTCGTAATGGTTATTAAAAAATTCCACGAAGAAGTGACTTGAAAATGCGTAACCCTGCAAAACTTTTATTTGAATTTAATTAGAAATATTATTTGGTTTAAAACTTATTTAAAAAAAAAAAAAAAAAAAAATGTAATTGACCAATAAATTTATTAACTTACTTTTTAAAATCCATTGTTTTGAATTTTTATGGGATGAAAGCATTTTTCGGTATTTTTAGTGCTTTAAATTCCCAGGTGTAGGTATTATCTGTAGGTTTATACTCAAATATATGTATTTATTATCATTATTCATTTATTTACAAATGTTGTATAGATTATATTATAAAATTCAGAAATCAATAATAGTACCTATATTGCAAAAATAAGACGATAACACGCGTGGGCGTGCTTGAGTTATAACACTAATAGTTATATATTATACCATTCTCAAATAAGTACAAATTACCTGCGACGTACGGACTCGCGCGAAGGGTATAAAATTGAATTTATCGAACGTCCGCCGAAACGATTACTATCATAGAACATAACGGTATAATATATTTACTTGTACAGGTACATTGTCTATATTGTTGTTTATCGAAAAACTTTTCTCCGGTGGGGGGGGGGGGCTCTCGTGTATGGCCTATAAATATAATGATAATATTATTAACTCGAATAAATATATTATATAGGTACTGTTACAGCTACAACCGGCGCTTATATTATTATTTTATGTATGACGTATTTTGTGCGCGAATGGTGTCCGGCGGCGGTGTAGGAGTTAGGGACAGCGGAGAAAAAAAAATACGTTGCAGCACAAAATCGTCAAGGAATAAATTCCTGTAAAGTTTATGGGCCACGCTCGACCGTTTTTCCCCACCCGCCGCTCGCTCTTTCCGAGTATGCATCTATTGTACCGACATAATAATAAACGCTTATAATTAAAACAAAAATCCCTCGACCGGAGGATAAATAGGGTCCAGCGCAGCAGTCCCGGCCTGACGACATCGAGAGAAGTCCATGTAAGCCGAACACACACGTCGTTTTTTTTTTTTTTTTTTAAGGACTTTGCAGTATGAAACACGCCAAACAAGCACAAATTACATTGGATTTATTTTTACAGAGTCATATGTGGCAGGGTGTGCGTGTGTAGGTTATTCAAAATGAGTCATCTAATATCCATTTCCAATAAATATAGGTCACCTGATCTTACACCAAGTGCGAACACGTATTCGTTTGAGGACATGTTAAATATAAAATACTTATGACTGTACAACCACCATAATCGTCAACCCCGGAGGAGCTGTAGACAATTAAGTCCATGTCTAAAGCTTAGAAAGAATTCGAATTCCGACTGAATGGTTGGTTTAATAGAAGCCAATAGTATAGCTAATATTATATAGGTACTCGTATTTTATAGATACATCATAAAATAAATTTTCAAGATTTTTTTACTCAAAGTACCTATATCAAAATATATCAATCAAAGAATTAGAATTTAAAAGTATATTAAGAGAATTTGAAATCAGGTGAATCATTTTTTAATAACCTTGCAGCTAGTTTAACGAAAGCCGACGAGGAATTTATATCTCGGCTTTATTTCGCTGCGATTTTGTGACTAAACGGTTTTGATATTGTACAAGAAAAATATATCAGCTGATAGCTTAATAATGATTATACGCGCATCTACCTCTATACAACGGACATAATATTGATAGGTACTGCTGATAAATGCTCTGCAGAAAAAGGCGTTGGAGGAGAGATGAGCACACCAAAAACTGATGACCATGAAATTATATACTCTCGCACATTTTACAAGTAAATAAATATAATATGGTATAGGTATTAGTAATCATTAATATTGAAAAATCGTAGTTAGAATAAAATATAATTTTTGGTGGACCTTATACACTCCAATGAGGCCCATCTAGCTCACGGTAGTGAAACATGCATAAATAAGAAAAATAACATTATCGTGAAACGGTGAAACCAATACCGCTCCGCTTCGTTCGGAATTTAAAATGTCTAATGTAACGTATATATAGTTGTGGGTGATGTGGGGAGGGTGTACCCTCGGGTTATTTTAAGTAAAGCGAGTGACACAACGGGCGGCGTCTAATATATTTCAGTACAATAAAGATTTTTCTTAAAACGTTTGCGGATCGTAGGTCGCATAATATATTATGTTAACTTATCTATAACATTGTGGCTGAAAATGAACAAAATATAAGCTGGCAACAAAGTATCGTAGGTATTCAATAGGTAAATCGGTTGGAGACATAATATTGTATTGATTTAAATCGCAAGAAATATTGGACGTTCAATATATTTTAATGTCAAAATATATTGTATACCGTTGAAATAATAATAATATTATTGATCCTGTAATCGAGACGTTCAATATCACCGCGCCCAACACGCTGTGTATATTATTTGGTACATAAATATGTGTATCAAATAGCAGGTGCAACCTATGAGTATATATATGTGCCTAATATATTAGTATATTACCTACATATTGTCTACTATAAATCCAAATATTTTTTGCAGTACAATAGTCGATGATAATATACATATAATAATATATCCTTCTCTAGAGTTATTATTGTTTCACTTTTTATTGTTCAATAATTTATTCGATATACGTGTAATACTATTTAACGTTATCTTGTCATGTCTGGTCATTTTGATTTTGTTAATTTTTAGTTTTTGTTTTTAGACCATGACAAGTGACGAGATTTTTGAAGAAATAGTTTACTCGTTAAGGTTAGGTTAGTCTGACCTATAAGGTATACTATTCTGTGTTTTTATGTTAACGTCAACAAACTGTTATTCCCTCTCTGCCAAAACAAAAAGATAAAACCGTAAATACGTCGCTGTAGGACTCTTATGCGTATATGTATAAACTTAACAAGATGCAGACGAACAACACAATATTGTCATAAAGAAGTCTTACCAAAATGGCTTACGAAAAAAAAAGCTCTCTAAATATAACTCAAAATTAATGTAGGTTTTTTTCAATGCGACTACGTATTACGAGCATAATATATATATTTTTTTATATTATCGTTTTTCCTCGCACTGTATAATATGTGTATACACACTATACACTGTATGCGCGTACTTAAATTAACATTGTAATATTATTTTATTTATTTTTAACCCTTTTTGAGAATCCTTTCCTATAGTGCGCCCCATCACTAGTGCCACGCATCTATGATGAAGATTTGCAGCCTATACGGCAATAACAATACAGTTTTAGCTGTACGTTAATAATATTATAGTCATTCTACGGGCTCAGGACGTATTTTTTCATATTACTTACAATGTAACATAATATACAGGCAGAATGTGTTCGGGCGAGATGCACCGTTTCGTGACGTTTGACAGCAGAGCAGACGCGTTAACGTTATGACGTCGTGCTTATTGTATTATTAGCTTTTACAGTCCACGTGTTATCCGATGACTCGAACGCAAAACTATTACATCATCAGCTTACGGCTGCATCGATGGACTGTTATTATACCCGTGTATCGACTGAGCGTTTATATATTTGTGATGGCCGCCTATTGCGATACCTGCAAGTCGATACTGTATATATATATATATATATTCTTCGATCACACGGTGTATATCTAATATATTATATATATGGGCGAGTAACACTCAAAAGAATCGATAATCAGTTGCCATCCGTGGTTGGTTGAACGTCGCCTGTACGGGAAAATAACGTCATGACCGCATAAGACGCGTGCGGTATACGGTCATATCATCTATATATATATATATATATATATATATATATATATATATATATATATAGGCACATATAATACCTATGTGATAAACGAAGGTACCGCCTACGCCCATGCACCGATGGCATTCTATTTCCGATTTTCCCTTTTTCGCTTTGTCATCGTACGGCATTCGCGGATACTACACGTCATGCACAGTCGGTACTTTGTCGTCCACTGCTGCAGCGTTTGCGCATCAAAAAATAAAATAAATAATAATAATATTATATTTAAATACAGGATGATTCTTTTGTCTTCGTTGCAGCGACTGGCGACGTGATAATATCATCGATTAAACATAAGGAATTTTTCCATTTGATTTTAACCTCAAACAACACGAATACACTATTTTACATCAGTATTTTTGATACTTTATAAAATAATTCTCTGTGTTCACAAACATAAAGAATTTTTTAATGCTGAATTTTTTATGCTTCCCACGAGTCCAGATAAAACGATTAACTTATCATTCTGCAGATAAACTATTAGGTCAGGTCAGGAAAAACATTGTTATTTTAAAGGTATTAGACTCATAATTTCTTCAAAAATTATTTTAGAAAAAAACATATTTTAACTATTTTTAATTTTTAATTTTCTTAATGTTTTGAAAGACAGCATGCAATTTTCATTTTACATTTAAAAAAGCAGAGTGTTTTTATTAGTGTTACAAGGAAACAAAATTGAACCTCCAAACGCGTATAATACGTAGTTAATTCGTTATAACTTATAACTTATAAATATCTATTTAAAGTTTAGGTAAGTGGATTGTAGTGGACCAACATTTTGCTTGGTGTCCCTGTCCGACTACACTGCAATCGTCTAAACTTCAAACACTTTTATGCATTGATGTTTTTAGAAAAAATGTTATTTGGAAATGGGAATTCAATATGTATGTTGTTCGCTCAAATAAATAAAAAATTTATAAAAATAATGAAAAATATTTTGTTTTTTTTTTTAATATAAAAAGAAGGACTTTAAATCATATAAAAAATATTTCAAAAATATCAGAGACACTATGAGTAGCTTAACTTAAAAAGAATTGACCTACTTGTGGATTTTTTTTTTATTCTCGTACAGTTACCTCTTCACGCCCAAAACCAAAACGAATCTACCTATGTAGTATATAATATGTATGATAATAAGCTCAAATTATACATGCGAACTGCGAAGTGATATTATATTTCTATCAATTCGTTTAGGATATGCGTAACACACTATATAACTATATTATAATACAAATAAAATACAAATTATAACTTAAAATGTATTTCTAATTTCTAATTAATTGAATATAATGATATTGCAGAGGTGCAGCGTCCATCCGAGACGTTTAAATTAATAATGTATACACAGCAAAACAATATTATATTATGTGAACGAGACATTATTATGCGATCTTCTTCTCGATACTTTCAGGAATTTCATAATAATAAACTATAAGTGTTGGAACAAATTGTCTGACATATCACGATGATGTGTGTTTTTTTTTTTTTTTAAATCCGGCGGAATGATAGCATTGCTTCCTCCATTGTATTTCTACGACTGACTTTTCGTTAGACACTGCTGCAGGTACTCTCTGCCCGACATTATTTTCGTCGTAATTTTTCTCTATTTTTCCGGAAACCATTAAAACCGTGTGCTATGTGTGTGCAACATCTGTGGCCGAATTCCAATCTGTGGGGAGGTGGAGCTGCACGACGAAGATATTTCGTCGCCCTCAAAAAGTATGCGATTAATCGAATAACCGAGTGAAAACATCCCTTAGATGTCGTGGTCCCCACGCAAATCGTAGCTTGTTCGCGTTGTTCGCTTCGCCGAGAAAAAAAGTTTCGCAATCATTCATAATCAACATCATCGCGCAATATTCCGGTCGATCGCTATAAATCCACGAAATCATTATATTTGAATATTATGATCGTTCGCGAGCTCAAGACGTGTTGGCGCCGTGGGAATTTTTGCATTTATATTATATATGTATTCTGTGTTATGCCTTGTCGGATGATGCATAATGTTTAATACAAAAAAAATATAGTGAAATCGTGTCAGATGGCTGGCCAATATATACCTGCGCGGACTAAGACGAATGCAGATTTTTTTTTACAATATTACAAAAATCTTTTTCGATCTCCGTTCGAAATTGTATGTTATTAGTGATATTGTACAATATAGCTATAATATAACCATCGCTTTATACGACCGTATTGTTATAAACTATATTATATGATTCCATCAATGTGCTGTTGAATAAAAGTTTTGTTTTATTCGAGTATATAATAATATAAACTGTGCTTTTTTTAATTTGTTTTCCTTCAATCGGATGAAAGTACAGTGTATCTATAAAATGTTTATTCGAGCAACTCGCACAATATTATTACTTAATAAAATATAAGTACCGATAAATTGGTAATATTATGGCGTAACGAGGTTTTGAAGTCGCCCAACGAAATTAGAACTTAAAACTTGTAGTAATGAGGGTGGACATAGGAATTGTGTGTGTCTCCCACCGTCGCCACTAAATATGCCACTGATGCCTTTGTTTGTAGATACTAGGGTAATATAGCGTTTCGAATACTGTCGTCTGTCACCTGTAAAATGTGAGCAGAAACTATATATAATATAGGTACACACGAAATGCGTACATATTATATTATATACAGTGTGTCTGGGGCGTTGGACAAATTACTCTGAAATTTCATTTTGATATTGTTATGTCATGTCATTCAGAAACACCCGGTATACACGACGATTTCATTTAAATATTATACATTTTTACGATGAAACGACAACCGTGGGCTGTGGTGTTGGTGGTGCAAAGCCCGCGTATACGATACAATCGTGTACAACGCAGCTGTTACAATATTATACATTTATGAATAATAATAATAATAATAATAATAATAATAATAATAATAATAATGATAATGATATACCTTCGCACTGGCTTAACATTTTACGCGAATCAAAGAATAAACCAACATCATATATTATGTAAATTTAATAATGTTCGTATAATAAAATGATCTTCATGAAATATTATTATTATTATTATGTTACATTGTACTGGCTACCGTCTACTAGTGTAATATACAGTTGTATTTATTGTTAGAATAAAACACAAATTATACTTATGAAGGTAGACCGCGCAGGTATAGGTTGACAGGTGGCAAGTGGGTATAATAATATTTGAATCACAAATAATGTGGTATAATTTTTTTCAACACTATTCTTGGGCTACAAATTCAATTTTATATACTGATTTTTGTCAATGCGTACTGTGTAATAAACATGGCTATCCCGATGACTGAAAGAATTAAACTGTATACCTATGCTACCCCTCCAACCACTTCGAAAATATTCATAAATTGTCAATGGTAAAGTCATTTCATGGGTATATCTATAGAAATTCCCCAATACTTAAATATTACCTACTATATAAGTTTTCATAAAATCAGAATGAGCAACTCCAGTAAATTTTAATTAATAGGTACCTACTACAAAGAGACGAACGAGTGACGAAAATAAATATATATTTGATAGAAATTCATAATATAATGAAAACAATAGTAATAATGTCCTATTATACTCAATCAGCCTACACATTCGCACAATAATGGTTGGGTTTTAGGCTTAATAATGTTTTTTGTTATATACATTTAAAAACAACTTGAACTGTACAAGGTGCAACCCTTTAGATTTGTTTTACAATTCGTTTTTTGGTTCCGTTCAACGACTGTGGAAATAACAGGAGCGAATAATTAAGAATATATATTTTTTTAATTTTTATTAAGATCTGATGTATCTTCGTGATATTATTCATGATCCGATAGAGATGAGGTATCTTATCGTCAAAAAATTAATAAAAGTATGCTAGTCACGCACCACGACCGAAAAAGACATCTCTTGACACAATAATTAACAAACGTAAAAAAAAACCACAAAATCTCGTCCCTTCTCAGACGTGCAGTACCTAAACCGCAAAACGCTATAACAATATTATTATTATCCAGTCGCAAAATATATAATATTATAATATATATAAAATCGGGCCTGCTGCTCTATCGACCTACCGGGTTATGGAAACAAGGACGTCATGCTCAAATAGTACAGTGCACTTATATATATATATATATATGTAATATTAATATGGATTTCTGGATGACCGCGTGCTCTTTCCGTACATATATAACACATAGACCGCACTAACATATTTTACGCACGTCGCATATGAATATTGTATATATACCTACGATACATCCGTTGCGTATGTTATATTATTGTTATCATTATTACATGTCCTACTGCGCGGTGCCTTTAATATGGTCGGTAGGTGTACATAGGGATATGAATATAGTATGAGTGAGTCGGTGGGTGCAGTGTAAGGTGCGCGGAAAGTAGCCGAAAACCACACAAGACGAAGCGGTTCTTATAGGCATTTTCGGTAATATATATATATATATAATACATGTACTGTATAATGTACTTAACTTCTGTTCGACTAGGTGCGTGTAATATATATTATATACATATATGCGAGTAGACCGATCCTTATAGGCAACACGCTTATTGCGCAGCGAACGACGACGACAAAAGCTTCAAATAAAACAGTACATCCCCGATGGCGTTTCGCGTGTACGGAAAACAAGAACCGACTAATGTGTGTTTTAAATAATGCTTTTCAAAGTTTTCGTCTTCTTTCCGAATCCCAATGCCAATTCCGTTATCAGACTATAACCAAACCACGAACGCGGTCACAAGACATACAACTCATATACGCGTACAATATACATTATGTGTGTGTGTGTGAATTTCTGGCGAGCGTAAAAATAATATTGCGAGGTGGACATCAAAAGAAAGTCAGCCATAAAAAACAACCGCCGTGGTGAACGGAAAAAAAAAAAAACTTTTACGGATAAACGACTTTATAGACACTAGGAATCCGTAAAAAAAGTAAAAAGCTATATACTGCAGAACCATCTCGCCCACGCGGGAAAAGAGAGGCAACACACTGTGCAGCGTCGGTTATCTCGCGTACATACGTACAACTGCAGCAGTGTATAGATATACATAGGGCAGTTCAACATTATTATTATTATTATTATATATAGGATCGGCGCTATAAATAAAAAAAACTTTTCGTCTCGCGTGCGTTATTAAAAATAACGAAACGAAACGATTTATGCTCGCGCTTGACTTGTCTTCAGCGGCGTTATACAATATTATATGCTATACGGAGTGATGCATTTACACGGCTACTACATACACTGTGCTGTGTTTCTTTTATTCGAAGTACTTATAAGCACAACATTATTTATACGAAATAAAAAAAGAAAATGTTTGACCATTACCTAACAAGTTCTTATCATAATGGTTTTTTGTGTTTATTATATTATTTTGATCACAGCATGTAGGCATTTTCAAGCTTAATATACTTGGTGTTCTAAAAAAATGTCGATAATAATTTAACGTCGGATAAATAATAAATGTAGGAGCACAAGAACTTTTCCGGGTTATAACAACCCTTCCCATTTATCGATATACGCCTTCCAAACTTTTAAGACCGCTGCTTGCCAAAAATAAAAATAAATACTATATTCAACACACCTGAACAAATTGTTTAGAGAAAAATTTTGTATCTGATCAAAAAGTTCAGGTTGTAATTGAAAATTCAAAAATCTAAACTGCAGCTATATGAAACGAATGCAATTATGCTTATACACAATCAATGTATTATCTGTTGAAACAGATCACTCTGTACATTGTGCAGTATAATAGTTATACTGTGCATATACACAACTATAAACGCGTAATATGTCGATCGATATACGACATGAAACAATAACATTATCATTACCTAGATATATAATATTATCATATGCATATATAATATGTGTGTGTGTGTGTGTGTGTGTGCTGCATATAACAATAAAATACCGAATCGATAAGTCCGTCTGCGGCGTGCACGCGTACCTACCTACCTATATTATGTTATAACTTACCTATAACATAGGCATGGCTTATAAAAAAGAAAAAAAAACGAAATAGGTACGTAGGAAAACCTGCGACGACGACTTCGCCGTCGAGAATAACTCGCGCTCAATAAATTGATAGTAAATTAATAATTAATTTTCTGTTTTATAATGACAGATGTCTCGTTTATTTTTTTTTTTATTCTAGACGAGACACGCACGTAGCACAATACGTATATAGTATTATAATCCATACCACATCACTTTGGGAGTTCACCGGTTCAACTATTACAGACATACGCATCATATTTTTATAATAATATAAACACTGATTAATCAATTGATCAATCCATATACGGTTTTCAATAGTTTTGTTTGATTCAGGTTAAAACTACTCCTCAGCGTGCGCAATAAACGACCTCCCTACTCATTTCAATCGATTCGATTAAGCCTGGCAGTCGAAAATTGGTCGATAATATTATTAATATTGTACGAAATTTAAGACGAGTCAAACATTATTGTGTCAACGTAATATGCTATATGCTTAGCTATATGATAAAAACAAACCTCAATACGACCAATTTGATATATCATATAAACGCCATCAAACTTTAACTTCATTAGATTTATAGTTTATTATTTTATAGGTATATAAAAGGTACCATAAATTAGGCATACTCGTATTTAATAGGTACTGCTTAACAAGGGTCGGCCAGTCGATACTTCCTATAATATTGTTTCCGCTTTACTGTGTATTTAAAAAATAACATCAATATTTTATAAATTTTTAATTGACATCCAAAGAGAAAATTATTCGCAATTTTCGCCACCTAATAATAATTATAACTTAAACTGATAATTTTAATATTTCAATAAGAATAAATCAATTACGTGTCGGTCTTGTAGAACGAGATATTTTTATGGTTATTTTTTTTGCACTATGTGTGAGCTGGTATCTGTCACTCGCACAAACTTGGATTTGTGATACAACATTATTTACCTATATAATATGATATAATTTGTGATACAATAGGTACTTGTGTATCTATATACAACAATACAACCGACGACTATCGTCAAACTCTCACGCAATGTTCGGAGTTAGTGGGTACACAACATTATACCTAACCAGATAATACTATTAAACTGCATTATCCCAGGGGCCTGCACCGTCCGTTCGAACGATAATAATTATTTTATTGTTAACGGACAGTGCGCTTGCGCATTGCGGCGCGAACCGATATCGATCTAATTATTAAAAATTAAAAAAGATATTATTGTACCATTATAATAATAATAATGATAATAATAATAATAATAATAATAATAATAATGATATTAATAATAGTTGTAGGTATATAGCCGCGATATTATTACATGCACGCAAACACCATATTATTATGCAGTCAGGCCCCAGTAGCAGGAAGGGGTAAAAAAAAGGGGGGGCTCAGAGGGCTCCTTTGTTGCAGTGTTTGTGAAGTGTAATACATTTAAATTATGTTATACGCGTATGACTGTAATAAAAATACACGACATTACACGTGTGTTATGCAAAGCATACGTTGGGCACGCGCTGTCGAAGAACTGCACTCTTTTGATGGTGACGGAAATCGGAATGCATTTAAAATCCTACTGCAGGCTACTGTCATAATTGATGCAGTTTCGTTTGATTACATACTTACACAAGTTTCCAACGCAATATTGTTGCAGATAATTAACTTGTCGTATCGATTAAAATTCACGACATTATAGGGCTCTTTGACATATTTTCAAAAGATTACGATAGTAATATTGTTTGCGTCATTTTTTATGAATTTTTAAAAACAAAAATATATTTAAAACACAACGAAGTTCGTTACACACTATCAGATATAATTTTTTTTTCGTATCAATGAGTACGCCCGAATATAAACTGGAAAATTATGATTTATTTAAAAATGATTTATTCGATAAAATATAAAATATAATATATAATATGATGATTATAGAGAATTAGACTATTATCCTATAGAGAATTATTTAGTGAGGCCGGTTAAATGGATATTACATTGTATTATTATATATCGTACTATAATGTATGTAATAATAAAATAATATTGCATTGCATATTATGATCATCTACAACGTGTCACATATTATATATCAGTATAATACCTGCATGCACACTTCTAGGTCAGGATTAACGTGTACTCAATTAAAAAAAAATCCTCGAGTGTCTGTCCGACATTTGAATATTTTATGATTTCTATAATATATTAATACTACCTACCTGCTTCGCATTAAATGCGCCCAAATGAAATTCGGTGCACGTTTAGTGGAACCTATACTGTTGGAGAACAATGGAAATGCATTATACGGAATTCAATAAAATATATTGTTGTGCATTTATCGCATATTATATTCATCATGTGTTTTTGAATAGGTACAAACACAGTATAAGAGTATAATATAAAACGTATAAAAAAGTATTTAAAAATCACTGTGAAAAGTAAAAACTTATAAACACGTTAAAATATATTTATATAAAGGTGTCTATTACGCTAATACTTAACGAACAAAGTGAAAAATAATAATAGCATTTTATTTTATGCATTATATTATATTATTATTTCGAAAGTTAAGAATTAAAAATGTTATTGGCAAACCGTGACATTATAGTATTTTATACAAAAGCAAATTTAGACATTTTAGTGTCTTAATTCGCAATGAATTATATGATATTGCTTTTAAAGCTAACCCACTTATCACAAGACGTACCTACAGTTAAATTACAACAAATAAAAAAAATTCTAAAAATATTTAAAAAGCAGTAATAATATTATTATTCGTGTATATAAACGTTTCTTTACTTCGTTATCGGAACTGAAGCGATATAAAACATAATACGTATATTGAAGATTATATAATTCATCAAGTACTATCATAGTGTACCTATTATTATTGGCAGATAGGATTATGTTTTAAATATTTTTAAAAGTTGTTTGCCTGTAATTATAAAATTATATACTTGTGATAAATGTGAATTTTTTTACACCCAAGTCGACCTACAATGTATGTTTTGATAGTCTTCCAACAAATAAATTAAAACAATAATAATATTTATAATTAAAATGCATCATAACTACATTTTATACAACGATTTCACGTCCACGGTAACAATTACGCGGATATTGTTATGTAAAATATTTTATTTCACTTTAACGTAAAAAGTCTGAAATTGGTTTTACTTTTTATATAAATAAAAAGTCCGGATACGCTGTATACTCGTATGTATGTGCTCATCTATATAGGTAGGTACACGTACAAGTCGATCCCACGGTAGAGGTAAATATTATTTTTTAAATCTACATTGGATATGCATCCGTTTAAACATTTTTTTTACGACAAGTACACTATATTTGGTCCTAAAAATACACGAGTCTGTAAACCGAATATACAAATTTTTAGAATATAGTGGTTTCAGGTTAATAATCGTTACTCGAAACGAATTTAACGAAAAACCTTGCCCAACTTTTAGGTTTTTCGGATGTCTATTTACCACATCGATATGTGTCAATAATAGTATACACAAAAAATTACGTATAACAACGTGTTTTAGCGATCGCGAATTGTGTACGAACGACGACGGGATCGGAGTGGCTATATTTAGTAGGTCACTAGCATGACATCTAAATCGTGATCTAGACGGGCGCAGATGTTTGTCGTTAAAATTCTTGATGGTACGTAATAATATTATAATAATATACAGATCGGATAACCTTTTTTTTCTCTTTTCGTTCAGCGGAATCTGACTGCAGACACTTGAACTAATACAACATGCAGCTCTGTCGAAGAATTTATTCGAAAACTGTTTCTCGTTAGATTTCTATCGCACCGACAGACAGACAGATGACACATGGTAATATTATACACACGCCAGTATAGCGATACGACACGATCAAATAATATATTATATATTTAATATATTACAGAGAGGTCTGCACCATGCAACATACCCCATTTTTCCACACTTTAAATTCAAAGAGTGTAATCGAATTCTGAGTTTTAAAATTATCGAGTATGTACTTAAACTCCATAATATATTATAATACCACTTATTATTTTAGAATAAATTGGTATAATTTTTTTTGTTTTGGAATCGGACTATGTGCCGGTACACCCACAAAGCTGACATGTGTTCGTTTGTGGATTTATAAAGTTTAGGGGCTTCAGCAAAATCAGTAAATGATCTAGCAAAATCTAACGAATTCCAAGCAAATATTTGATGTCAGTTTTTTTAATCATAGCTTAATATGCCGACGCCAACTTGATGGACATCATAAGCATAAAAAATGTACAAAAGTACAGAATGTTGAATGACACTAAAATTATAGGTAAGTAAAAAAAATCATCTGCTTAACAATTTATCGAAACAGAAGAGTGAATCACATTTGAAAAAAAGAAAACTGGTATCGTCTCCGAATACTTTTTATATGGCCCACAAATCTAATAAATTATCAGAAAATATAATTATAGTATTTAGATACAAATAAAAAATCCAAAATTTAGAGTTTGAATGAATTTCCATATTGAAATAACAAATTGTGAACATCCTGTAGATTATTATTATTATTACAGCTCGTAATGACATCATGTCCAATAATATTATACACATGACGATCGTAATACATTATATTATTTTGTATGTATATGTATAGGTACTTGCGCATTCGAAAAATGTTTTATTGTACGCATGTGTGCGATTAGATTTTATGGCATCGGTCCGCTTAACAATAATAATAATAATAATAATAATAACAATAATAATAAATATAAACAACCCGTCGGATCCGAGACGATAGAGAATAGAGTTGGCCAGACAAATGCTGCGTGCAGTGTGTTTGTCTGAAAAATCGCTGACTGCACATCCGATAGAATAATATTATTAGTTATTATATACGTTATGAGCCGGAGCAGACAAACATGTAAATAAAAACACTAGATACGAAAGTGGTCTATGGGGGGGGGGGGGATGAACCGAAGAAATATTATAACATTTAATTCGTATCAGAACGAAATCGTTGTTTACATATAGATCAGCGACGCGTACACAATATTATTATATTGATCGGCCGGTTTTTTATATTATAAAAAAAAAAAAAAACAAGAGAAAGTGTGCACAAAGAAGCCGCGTGAAGTGTAAAAAATAATTATACATCTTACTCTTACATACAACTGACAATAATATTGATAGCAAATAATATTAATATCGTGTATGGTGTATGGTGTACGGCCGTCAGGAGGATTCTGCAGTAATCGCGACGATAAATTTTCCTTTTTTTCCTCTCTAATCGTGTTCCTCGCGACGACCGCGACGTAAATACTCATCGGCAACCTTAATCTGCATACCTCAGATAGCTGATGATAACTAAAACTATTCAAAATTAGACATCGTTCTATATAGTTAAAAAAATTAACATTTCGAATTTTTGAACCTAATATAATCATCAATAATTATCTGATTATCTAATTAACTTAAAAACTTAGCATCGACGAAGTCATATCCATTGCCATTGATTCAGTTGATTTAAAAAATAATGCGTCAAATTAAAATCATTTGTAACTCGTGTTATCTATATAGTTGGACTATAAAATCGATTAAATTTTTAATTTTATCACTTAGTACACAATAGATTTAAATTTAAATAAACAAATAAACGCATTCAATGATTTATTAATGAATTCAATTGACACAAATTTACGTAATATTTATATAGCCCACTACAACAACTAAACTGCAGTAAGTTTGTAATAAATATAATAGTAGAAGGCACTGTAAATAAAATGTTTAGCTAGAAAGATTGGTATACTATTAAAAAAAAAAATCCTAAGCAGCATAATCGCTGTGACCCAGGTGTTAAATAAAAACGCGAAGCAATGAACTGAAATAAGTTTCTGTTCTAATGCATATTTTCAATTTTAAACTTTTAGAGTTAAATAATATATTATTTGTTAAATATTAATTTATAAATAAACTGTGATACCGTTGACTTAACTTAATTAACTGCATTTTTTTTTTATATCTATATGACGTTAAGCCATAGGTAAATGCAATACCGTTTATTTCGTTTAAAAAATATATATTATAAATATTATATTGCTATTTCAACCGACGTTTGATCTAACGGTTGAAAACCCTTTTCTGCAAGGATGGACACATTTTATAGCGTCAATTTAATTACCTATTAAAAAATATAGGTTCTTTAGCTGAGAATTTTTTTATTTTTCAAAGACTTTTACTTCTACGATTCGCTATAACTAATATAAACAACTCTATAGATCACCATAATTCGGTTACGCGATGATATCATTTACTACCACACGTGGCATAAACTTATTTTTAATTTGATGACAAAATGATGCTCAATAAAGTTGATTTATTACTAAAATTTGACCCACTATGTAGGGCGTTGTAGGTCATGTCAAGAGTTTGTGTATAGAATAGACTTTATGCAAGATTTTGTTTGTGATGGAAACTAAAAAATAATGCAAATTTGCTTAATCTTGTTTATGATTGAGTTTTAAAAAAATATATAAACTTCTAACTAATTACTTAATTTATGTTACTTTTTCATTTACCTACATTGAATAGTAATAACTTAAAGCTAATCAAGTTAACATTTCTTTTAGAATAACTTTACCTAATTTAGTTAAAAATAATAAATATAAGCAACCACGCTTTTTCGCAATGTGCCCTTCGTCTATCTTCCAAACCAATTGACATAAGCGTCAATAATATTTTGATTAAAACGAAAAATCGCATATATTTAAATTAGTACGTATAAAATTAAATAAACCCACATTACTCGCTATGTTTGTCCAGTAACATTATATATGTTTGGAAATCGCGGGGGAGGGGCTAACTTCACGTCTCCACACATATACACAAACCACGTGACAATTTTTGCATTTTTCCGTACTCAAATTCGATAAAAACTGACTAGGATGGCAAAATGTCCGTGACCTCGCACGGCAGCATCTTCAGACATTTTATATTCGTCGAAATGGATTTCTACATACATCCAATGATTTCAATCTACATAATAGGTGGTGAGAAGGCGAACGCTGTAAACCGGGATGCGACGTAATGAATAATAAAACAGGAGAAAACAATTCGAATTCGACAGGAGATCGATATAATATAATAATATATAGGCATATAGCTATATGTTTATGTTTAACGTCGAATCGATAGGTACACGATAAATGTCATTATGTCGAGAACGGGTTGTCTCGTACATTTTCTTTTTAATCTTTATCATTCAAATACATATAACATTATTATTACTATATTTTGTGACTATTTGCATATTATATACATAATAACCATAATATTATTGTGTACGTCTGCAGAATCGCCCGGTGTGCCGTTTAAAATCGATTTATTTCAGTGTCTTTTTAATTCAAGTCTCGAACGCTTGATGTGTATTGTAATAATATGAAGTGTCTTGCTCGTGGAAATTACCATTCGTTTACAGTACAGCCGACTAAAAGAACGGCCAAACGCAGCACGAGCTCACGAGAAAACGTTAACGAATTCAAACGGCATTACCAACGAAAAGTACGTGCTGGGTTAGCCCTTTTATAATAATAATAATAATATTGAATTGTTATTGTCGTGTCCTTTGAACCGCAGTTTGCATGCCGTTGATAGGTTGGAGGGGACGAGAATGGGCGTGATCAATTGAACCAAAAACGGCATTACTGCAGTGTACGTATTTTACATTTTTACATTTCATTTACTCGGTTTTTATTTTCAGTTTTCACAATTTGTGACAATATATTCGGAAGAAATCTATTAGACACGAACTCTGTACCGATCGACGACGGTGATAATAATAATAATAATCGAGTAACGGATTCTGGTCGGAATACGACACGAATAATATGGTTATTGCATACATTGTAGAAACCTGTCACGGAACAGTCACCCATTTTTTTTTATTTATTTGTTTGTTTGTTTTTGTCTTCGTCGCCGTTGTTACTTAGTGACTATTGTTTAGGTATTTAGAATATTTTTATTTTCCAAACGCAAGTCCTGCAGTGATTAAAGAGGATTTACTAGGTTTCGTATAATGACATGCATTGTATATTATTATACTTTTTACGGCTAAAAATAGCACACCGGTCGTGGCTCCGAGAATTATTATACCCAACCGACCGTGTATCGTATACTATACAAAAATCTTCGACTTGAAGGACGGTATATTTCGTCGACCTAACCTACGAATTACGAACAGTTCATATAGGTAGGTACATACAAATATATTAAATACATTTTGATGTCAAATAAATTCGAGGATATGAGTGGACAAGTGCGCGTATAAATCACACGTGCCATGGACATCATATAAGCGTAGTCCAACCTTTGAAAATCATGAATTAAGATAAAATGATTGGAAATTCATAGCTAATAAACATTTTTTAAATAATTCTTTGACCATGGCCACCCGGGTATATCAAATAATAAAGGGTAGGTAGTATTAACCCTTTTGGTTGTATTCCATTAGGAGGGTGGAAGAGGCGGACAGATCGTTTTTGGGGACAACCGCACTTACGGTATATTACATTTGTATATCATATTATTATTACATTATTGTAATAAATTACATAACATTGAATAAGATGTGACGATTTGTAAATATATTATTTATAAATAGTGTTGGAATTAATAGATAATTAAAAATTAAATCAAAACCTATCTAGATGACGATAAAATATAAATACTTTTTTATTTAGATAAAAAAAAGATTTTTTTAAATATATTTAAATCTTATTCTTAAAGAATAGCCCTATTGAATACGGTTTAAGCATAGATTATATTTTTAAATAAAAATTTATAGTAGACATCATTATTAGCGAAAAGTACAAAGTAATACATTTTTTAATTAAATATTTAATAACTATAACGGTATAATACTGAATAAAAGAACATTTTGTTTGATGTTGAATAATATTATTACTATTTATATGTATAATAATTATTATTTATAACGTAGAAATATTATTATTTATACAAACGAACTTATTTAGATGAATTTTATTTATCTTAATTAACTAATTAGATAACTTGCAATTATTTACCAAGATAAGATAAAAGATAACTAAATATTTATCTAGATAATTCTCAACACTGCTCGATAAACTTTTCGATGACTACATTTTCAATGGCGACCGAGAGACGATGAAGATTTAGACATAAATACGCACGCCGTACGTTCAGAGTGTTATTTCGTTCAGTATAAAATACATTTTTCGTGTCTTAACCACAAAAGACCGCTTTCGCCATATTATATTATGTGAAGTGAACAAATAGGTACGCCAATGAATTATTTTTATTTCCGACTCTGCGCTTTTCGTACACAAAAATGTTTATTGTTTAAAGTTTGCGAGGCTATATATTGGAACCGTAATCAAGGATAGGTACCGATAATTCAGGAACCGGAACCCGATCGGGACCATTATATATTTAATTATCACTGTACTCTGTGTACCATATTAACTTTGGCGATATATTCTGATACGTTTGGCTGAATGTTGTACTGTAATATATGTATAATATTTGACTTTAAACGAATTCTTTGCTTTATGTTAATAGTAAGTCAATTGAATCTCGGATACTGATTTCATTCTTTTGATACCGCAGCATAGTATTCACCAAAATTCTTTTAACCGTAACTTTAGGAAACAAAATCGACAATCTCAATCCAGAAATTTAAATTATAAATATCGAAAGACTATTAAACTTTTGAGGATTTCGAGCATAGTTTTTACGTCAGTTACATCACATCACTTAATAATAATATAACATAGTACAATTATTATTACGATATACTCCTCACTCGTGTTATATTATGCATAAACGATTTTCGAGGCGTTTGTTTAGAGGGCTGCATTGTTTTCGCCTCCGCTACTGTAAGATCGATCTCCTCCCCATTTGGATGCGCACCCCAAACTTCCTCGTTACATACACATAATATACACTTAATTAAATGATTAAAACTAACGCGGTATTTTAATGACTGTCGTATTTATACAACTTTCGCACGTTTCGTTTTTTTTTTCTAGAATCTTTTGAATCCAACTATAATTATGCATGAGACGAAAGCTTGATAGGGATTTAAATAAATTACAACCATGATCACGATGATATTTTAAATTTTTTTAAATATTTAAATATTAAATTATCATATTATTTGAATACAACACATTTATAGCATATTATACTAACCACGAAAATGTGCTTCCATTGATCATGATACATCTATGATGTTATATTTGCATAATATTTGCATAATATATAAATAATAAAATTAAATATTTCCAGATAATCTTTACTCAACGGATAACGCTTGTAATGTGGAGCGTTGAACCAAGAACAGTCTACTGCGCAATACTCGAGAAAATAGTACTGGATCCAAATAATTGCATTTTTGGATTTTAAGATCCAACTTAAGTCTTTTTCATTTCACGCATGCTATTTGTAGGTATCTGAGCTTCATCAAATCGAATTTCTTTTATACACTTTGAACGAACGAGTCGAAAATATTTTGTGGCGAATAATAATTATGTTATGGTGATGTAATAATAATAATAGTAATACGTATATACTTAAGCATATCATTATAATGAAAAAAAAAAGAAATACTATTTTGCGTGTGTAAATAACATTACTTATGTGATTATTCATAATTTTCCTACCATTTTGATAAACGCCAATGTTACTGATTAAAAATACAATTTTTCATATTTATTCAATGCGCGAGTATCATATATATTATACTAGCTTTATTTCAACACTCAAATATTAAACGCTCATTACACAGTTGTCTGATGTGGGTGTATATAACCAAATAAACAATATATAAGGAAACTGAATAAAAGATTTCACGGTACTTCGATCACAAGTAATTAGTTTAAGTTATTTTATAGATGAAATCTTTATGTTGCGAAATTCGTGGGAATGAGGGGAAGGGATTATAGAGAAATATCTTTCTCCAATAATTTTAAACGAAAATCATATTTCCGAGCGCAGGGATAGAATCTAATAATAATAATATAGGTAATTTCTTCGTTTCCAATATAAATAAAATAAAAATAGTTATTAACTTTGTTGACAATATTTTCGTTTGATTGTACAACAATGATAATAAACAATAATATAATAACATACTCTCCAACTCTATAATTTTCTCTTGCTCTCTATCTATCTCTTTCTCACTCACTTACTGTGTATATTTATAATATATATATGTATATAGGTTAAACATATTTTTGATAACAATAATATAAAATTACCGAACATAATTTATTTTCCCCTCGGCTAATATATAGCAGCTGGTTACAGTCTAGAAATCAATTTCCAATATCAGAATATAATTTCATAGCACACCCGAAAACTTGTACACGCCAATAATTGCGAAGATCAAATAAAAGTCTGTTGGCCGAGAGTAAAAACATTATTACGCTCAAGGTGACAAGGTGTATAATGTAATATGGAATTATTTTTTGGAAACTGATGACCACGTATTACAACAATAGCTGCCGTATGTTATAAGTTAATTTTATTGTTTTTCAATTATTAATCAAATTCGTGGAACACGACGTCTGGCTTAATAATAATGAGAAAAAAAACTTTCGATTCCCACGGGATATGGAGAAGGAAAATCGCAGCTCGTTGACTGATGCCGCGTGTTTCGTAGAGCACAGAAATACATTACCTATCTATTACAATTTCGGATGTTGTGATCATCGATAAAGCAATAATATTATTAATTATTATGTTTGAACGAGGAAACACTTGTATTCACGACGGAATAAAATCGTCGACGTTTATGACGGGGAAAAACAATGACGTCGTGTATAGGATACGATACAATATGCAGACATGTCGTATGTAGGTACATTATATTTGGTTTATCCGCGGGAGAGCGAAAAAATAAAATGAATGTAATGTAACACGAGGAGATTTCCTCTGTTTTTTAAAATATATACATAAAATACTTGTGGTACAAACTATGTGTATAGAATAATCGCCCGGATATCTCTGTCTCTGATGCGTCGCATTGAGGATAAAGTGTGCGTTTTCTCGAATATTTTGATTTTTTTAAGACGCTCATGCCGTGTTTATCCGGTCGTTCGCAAATATTTTATCCCCCAGACATACGACAATTTAATATTCTTTGTGCGTTGCAAACCTATTTTACCGTTAGTGAAATCTCATGGTTTTGATAATATAATATGTGTATCATATATAAACATCATAATATATATCTCTGATATGTACCTATACCAATTACCAAGTATGTGTCTGCAAAGAGATTTCATAATATATTAATCACGCGCACTCTCGTATTCGCAGTGCATGATACAATAGGGTAATAATATTATAGAGCAATTTATTGTAAAGATGTGTATAATGATAATAATGATAATGATGATGATAACGATGCATCATGGATTTATGGTGATGGTATTAATAACACGTATATATGCATATATTATTAACTTCGGGAGGTTTTCGAGTCACCCAGTGATATAATATAATTATAATTAGATAATCGCAACTTTTTGAGATCTTTCATAGTAAGATCGTCAAGTATTGAGTGGACATGGACATGGATTTTAGAACCAGGGTTAACTAAATGTAAAAAAAAAACAACGACCAAGATTTGTGAAATATAATTTGAATTAATTAAATCAATTAAAATCGATGAAAAACAGAGATCTTGAACGTCTGACTACTTCACTAAATCACTGACCACTAATAAGTGCCTGGCCTACCATACGATGTTCAATCGCATCGATGGCCACGATGCATAGAAATCGAAATTTTTTAATGCGATAATACATTACTATGCACGAAGACAATGTAAAATACTAAAATTATTACTAATGTATTTATATTATTAATAAAACTTAGTTGCAAATGAAGCCATCAACATTTCATAAAATTAAATTTAACTATAACCTCAGAGACACTCGAAATAATCATCCACTAAAACAAGAAATAAAACTGAAAATCGGAATAAAGTAAACTTAAAAAAAAATCAAGATATCCTTTTATTTTAAAGGATATATAAATGTAACAATGATTACTCGCGTTAGAGTATGTTCTATAAACATTCATTTAACTCACTTCTATTTCTCATGAGAAAAACCGTGGCCTAACATGTGGCATTTGCAAGGAAAACCTTACGATCAATCACATTGTGACCTAATGCCAAAAACACACCGAATCACGAATACCTCTCAATAACCAAGCCCCAATCCAATAAGCACTTAACAGAAAACACGAAAGAATAATATATTTTTTTTTCCATTTTATAAACTTAAGCCAAAAATTAAAAAAAAAATGTATTTTGTTTCACTATAAACTTATATCTGCAGCAAATTTAAAAATAAGCCTAATGACCTAACCTAACTTGATCTAATGATACATAATAAAAATAAAATATTGATTAATAAATTAATGATGAAAATATGGATATAATCCATTCTGGTGATACCAAAATTAGCATAAGCAATAATACTTTCATTTTTACGTTCTCGCGTATTATGATAAATCTATTTCCAGATTTTGTCCAATTTTTTAATCCACATAAATACATTAAAAAATACCCACAGACAGATGCACACTAGCTGCTGCAGACACATCAGAAGTAGATATGTTTATGGTGTGTGGCGACTGAATACATACCTAAACTTATTCAACGGGCTAAACTCATTGTTAGATTTTGATCACATGCCGCTTCGATGAACTAACCTAACCTACGATAATGGCGCAATCGCCAATTTATACTTTTAAATTAAAATTTTACTTTTTACGATCACCGTGGTAACCAAGACATCATAATAACGTTTTCGGAATGACCTCCAGTCATACGACATATTATGCAGGTCAATATAACCCTTCAACCACGTGCATAACAAAATAATAGGTAGGTACGTCATGTATTCACTATATTATGACGGAGAAAAATTAAATTTTGGTGCCTGCGGTGCTGTGAAATAATAAACCAATAGCGTTAGCTGCAGCTGTTACGACTATTACACACGTTTACTATCGACAGATTAATTAATATAATGCATAATAATATATCGATTGATTTATTACATTTACGAATTTAATTTTGGTACAAATTATATACTACCGACTGGACTATATAGCGACGGAGGTAGTAACACTGTAACCGTACCCATAGTACAGTTCAGTAAATACAAAACTGAGGGATTTCAATTCGTTACGGTTGTCAGCAGACACAATCATAATACCATTGGTACAAATAATAAGGAGTCGTGTGGTGTGAGGTAAACCAAAGTACAACAAAAACATAATAATAATAAAAATAAAAATAATAATAATATATTGTGATAAAAGTACAGTGCCGGATGTACAGTATGTACTCACACGCGTAATATTATACGTATATATAACTAGTTCATAGATTAAAGTGTATTTTTACCTGTAGTTTTGACGAGTGAAGATGACACAAAGACGACGACACAACGTGGTTTTCAGCCTTTTCTGAAAATAACAAAAAATCATTAATTTATATATAATACTAGACTATTTGCAACAAAAATACTTTTATTTTAGTATGTGTAACATAAGGATATCAATATCCTCCACACAAAGGTTATCGGAACGCAAGTACTCGATTAGAAATATTCCATTGAATATTCGTTTTATGATATATTTTATGAACTACGATTCGACACGTTGAAGAAATCAAACTACGCAACGTTACCTAAACTAAATTTTATATAGTTTATCTTTTTCTATAATATGTGTCAGGTACCCACTACGCATCAGCTCACAACTAACCAAAAGCTTTTTTTTTCTGGACATTGACGACACTGCTGCTGTATAAACGCTTGCGCATGACTTCAACAAAACCTAACGAAAAAAACACCAGGTGATTTTAAATTGAGCCCACAATTAGATCTACTTTAAACACTGTTACTTTTAAATTTATTTATGTATAGTGTATACAATTTATTTTTAATTATTATTAATGCTCTTAAATATTATACGATTAAACTAATGAAAACAACTTTTACCTACCTAATATAATAGCCTACTCAATACTCATAGTATTATTATGTTTCAATTTTGTTTATTTTAATCACACGAATCATTTTTTTTTTTTTTTTTTTTTTGAGAACAGTGATAGTCACCATTTCTGGATAGTGCTAAATTGCTTTCAGACAAATAATATTACTTATAAAATTAATACTAATTGTTATCTTTGTCGGTTGCAATTTACTGCATAGAATTAATTGTATAGCTAAAATTTATTTTTCTCTTCGCAGCAATTTTGTGTGTACATCTTTTCATCATATTCCACCCACATAATTCGTATACCTATGACTCAGCAGGAATATAAACGGATTTCTTGCGGTAGACAAATATTCAAAGAATAGAAAAATACAGCTGCAGATGCCGGAATCAAAATATTATAGCATGGATACAACAATATTATGTCAATAATAATGCTATTGCTATTATTGCTTTGTGTTAGGAATTGTACACTCGCGCGACCGTTCGAGTTGTATTTATTTGTCAGCTAGAAGGTGAAGGTAGTTTTCAACCGAAGAACACAGACTTGTTTTACACGTACAAAACGAAGTTATTCGATACGGAAAGGGTTTTTCTCGAGAAACACAGTATAGTTATGTTTTGCCCGTCATACCCATACACACCGTTTAGTGAGAATGTGATTATATTATGTAAAACGAAATATTATGAAAACACATTATACCGTTTTTCTGCAGAAGTGAGCTCGATATCAAGTGTCATATTTTTTATGATGTCGACAATTATTCATATCCTCTTGTTTCCCTTAAAGTTGATACATAGGAAATTCAGAAATTTTCAAGTAAACTGCAGATGTAGAAAAACACACGATATAAGGATAAAAAATATTTATAAACATAATTTTTTGATAAAAACGTTGTGTTTTTAACAACGTGAAACTTATTAAAAAAATATTTTCAAAAACATTGATACTTTTTGAAATAATGAGTGGTTCATGATAAAAAAATCACCCTGTATATCGACGCCACGCGGTGTCTACACAAGCCAATTTAGAAATCTGTGGCCATCGATCTGGTAATAAAAATAGATTATTTTATTTGATAATTAATATGCATATATAGAATACACGTCGCCGTGTAAAAAAAAAAACCATAATATATTATGTAATATAATAATTTGACTTTCCGATACCCGTCGGTTGTGTGCCTACAAAGGGCAGGCTAAATCAATATGATATGACGTATTTCATACTTTGTACAAACAATAATGAGTAGGTACAGTGTAATAATATGTATATTTGTTGTGGTCGTGTACTGCACACTATTTACAGACGGCTGCATGGCCCGGGTCGACGCCTTTGTGCCACACCGGACACCGCGATGAGTATAATATTATAATATTGCTGCACCATTATAAAACGTTTACAATAAAGGTAATTATACAATTTATAACAATTATTATGTATATGTCTCTTGGAGTACTAGCTGTCATCTGACCTTTTATTCCGTCGAGCGCGCCTAAATCGACTACATTTTCCCAGTGCGCCTATCATATAAGCACTCGTATCATCATTCTTTACATTTTTTATGACGTGATAAATCGGTGTCACAGGAACTTAATGAGCCCGGGCATCACGTAACGGTTCATGAAAGAAAAAAATTGGATTAAGTTATTCTTATATATTGATCTGTTCAGATCTATATAAAGATTTGTGATCGATATCAGATGACAAGTGGCTGTCTATAGGTTTATAAAATATACGTTAAATACGTTATATATATACTTATTTATATAAGTTGGATAATGGACTACAATACTCCACGTCTGAGCAAGCCGAGCAAGGTTTGATTAATTGAGTACCTACTATTAGGTTAGTATCAAAATAATGAAATGTTTAGGTAAACAGAGTCTCATATAAAAAATGTAAAGCAATAAATCGAGTTCCGGGTAAATCCTACCCATATTTTAAATTTGACGGGAGAAAGGTCAAAAACAGTTTAATTTTGACTGTGTTTACCTATTTAAAGAGCAAATGAACCACTGAATTTCAATTCATTTTTTCGTATATATTCGAAAAAAATGTATAAGTTTTTAACTATTACAAATGGATGTTGTTTTGTTACATTTACCAATTCAGCAATACGCTATCTATTACAAGCGTTTATATAGGTACATTATATATATGTATATTGGACGTATATTTTTATGTGAATAAGTATACTCAATGGTATTGACAGTAACGACTGCACATTATAACTAATTAATTGATTAGAAAATGCATATTTTGGTTTGTTTAAATTGCAATAAAAACATCTTCATCATGCTATAAAATCGTTAGGAAAAATAATATTTCATACGATTTTTTTAATGTAGGCACTTTTTTATTTATTTTATTATATAATTATATTTCCAATGAAAATGTAAGATTTAATGGAATAAACCATTCCAAGAATCATTCAATCGTAATCATGACTAATACAACTGTATCATATATTATTAATACGTACGCTATACACAAATCTTTATGCATATTGCATAATGGCACATAGATACTATAATATTATTAAGTGTACCTAACTTAAATTATATTATGATATTTATTGATAAACTATAAACAGTATTACCTATTATTTAATATACTATATTAATTATCGTTTGCTATTCATCAAATATTTTATATTATGATTTTTCTTCACAATTTATTTAATCACGTGTTGTGAAATTGGTATTTAATAACATAATAAAATATAATAGAACTAATAAGACGCATTATTTCATATCATGTTAATAATTGTTGGACAGAAAAAAACGGGAAATATTGGAAATTAGTTAAAATTATTTCATAAAATGATGCATTATATTGTTTCTATTTAAATGTAATAAAATGAAACATTTGTTTTCTTATGAAGATCCGAGATTATATTACAGTATAGCAATTATTATATTTAACTGAATTTTTATTATTTTTAGAAATTTAGCAGTTTTTATTTTTTCATTTAAAGTGTGCAATTATGGCAACTATTTTATATTTTTAAATATATAATTTACATTAATATTTACTTTAAATATTCCTTTGAAATAAATAGTTAAAAAGCATGTTGTCGCTAAACAATTCAGAAAAATGTAAAAATTATAATAATAATAAAAAAAACATACTTATATTATTTTTAGAAAACTGTTGATTTTTAACGACTCAAAATTTCGCTAGGATATATTTTCAAAAATGTTAACAGAATTTAAAGTGATGCGTGTTTTACGTTAAATGGATCACTCGATATGATAATATAATATAATGTATTATGAAGAAACGAAAAAAATCCGATGCTTCAATTCATAAAATATTTAATGGAAAAAATTATCGCTGTCTTGTGATAAAATGATATTATGACGTGCAGCGGGTGTATCTAAAAGAGCGGCGGGCCGCAGCAGACGATCAGAGAAAGATTCGAGATTTGATAGTGTGAATTTCCGATGCGTGGATTTGTCGTGTGCCCAAGAATACCACAGTCGAGGGTTGCGAAGAGTGCATTCTGTCAATGGGTAATCTCTATTTTTTTTTATTTTTTTTTTTTTCGAAATGCGATCGCGATGTGAGAAATGCAAGGGGTTATGAGGTACAGTTTACTGACGATCATGTCAACTGGAACGGTTCCATTTTTTTTTTCAACCGCAACGTTTTTGTTTACTTCATATATATATATATATATATATATATATATATATATTACGTGGTGTATACAGTAAAGTTGCGGTCCGTGAATGCGTATATTTCCGAAATTCCTGGGAACAAAAATGTTTTAAAACTACTCCCTATATATACAAACCAGTAATGAGAATATCGATAGTGTTTAATGTATATTTATGTATACCACGATAAGGATCGATGCAAGTATTGTTTGAGTAGACACGCGATTTCCCGTTGGTGACATTTTGACAATTTTGCCGTTTATGGTGGTGTATACATTATACTTATTTATATAGGTAATACAAACAAATATATTTGTTCTTCATTGTATCATGCATTCATGCTTCCGGTTACTTCCCACTGTTATATTATACTTTTATTCGTTCAGATAAATTGGTACAAAATATTTTTTCACGGCCATAAATGCTATTATGTAAAGGTCCACATGCGATGGATCTACATAAAATTACTAAAATTACTACATTTTTAATATTTTAACATAATTCAATATTATTTAATGACGTTTTATGCATGCAAGTAAACAATATACAATTTTAAGTCTCCCCCCTAAAAAATGTCAAAACTATGGCACTGGTACCTATACATATATTACTGAATTTATAATATTCCCTAATATTCTTCGTAAAAATAAGACTGTTTAAATATGTTTACACGTAAGAGATTCAGACGTAGTATTTCGTTAAAATAATGTAGAAAATAAATGGGACTAATGAAGATTAAAAAAAAATCAAACATATTTAAGTAAGCTTACACTTCGCATAATATAATCTAAAATAAATTGATTTTCAATTTCCAGCATTATTATGTCCAATATAAAAACAAAATAATACTTTAATGTTGAATAAATCTATTTTTGATGATGACCATAATACAAAGTAGTTTGCAAATTTCAAATTTCATCCTAAAATAAAATTAGGTATGCAATAAAAATAATTAATACCTCATACCACGATCAAACAGATAAAAGAAAAATGTACAAAGTAAATAGGAAAAATTTCAAGTCAATAGTGTTTTCTATAACAGTTGGCTTCGATGGCGGGTCGATATCACGTTCACCATGGCCCTGTAGTTGGATTTCGTATATACAAACAATATTTATAGCCCGTTTATTTAAATCGTCCAATCACAGCGAAACACGTAGTTCGGGTTCGCGAAAATCCGCTGAAATCGATTTGGGTTCAATATGATGGACATGATTAAAACGATGTCGAGAAAATTCCGGTCGACCGATGACGTGATGTATAGAAGAGAAATTTCAATCTACCCTAGCTGGTACGTACAATATATGTCTGTGCGCAACATATACGTATAATATACGTATGAGTGTATATATACGTTTGTTGTAGACGACAGGCCAAAAATCATAGATTTTCCTACAACAATTATTTCGATTATATAGTACGTGTAAAATATTTTATCGCTTATGCGCCCATTTAATATAAAAGTATAACTGTAAAAGACTATATATAAATATGGAAAGTACATAATATATTATTGCAGGTGTAGTGACGATTATTCGTTCGCTTGTTTCATAATTCTATGATAATTTTATAATAGTTATGGAAACGTAGGACGATTTTTTTCATTGCGCTGATAAATCGAGAAAATCGTCGGCAAAGTACCTCGACATATTAATATATTATTATAAAATGTGTTCATAATAAATTAGTAAATTAATAAGCCTCTTTATTGACGTTGTAAACAGATCCCGGATTTCGTAGACTAAAATGATTGGTAATTATAATTTAAAAAAAAAATAATAATAATAATAATAATAATGATTTAGTACAAAAATCATAAAATGCTTTTTTAATGCTTTTTTAATGCTGTAGTAATATAACGTATGCAATATTTTAGATTACAATGCTTATTATAATATTGAATAATATATAATCAATAAGAGAACTATACAAATTTGTAATCATAACAAATCATAATTAGATATGGTAAACGTCCCAATATTTATATTGATAATATTTAAAAATTTACAATATTTTTGAAATTATTTAAGCGAATACCTAACCTATAAACTCTTAAAATTAAAAGAATTTTAAGTTTTTTTTAAGTCTTTTAAATTTATTAAATATCGGACTGATAGGCACCTGAGTCAATATTATTTAAAAATATCAATGACAATGTGCACTAGCTGCTGCAGTGCACGTCATAAAACGAGCAGCGGTCTTTTCACTGTAGCAGGTATATAAACAGAGAAGAGTATTTTGTTATCATTCACTATTTATTTTTTCTTCATCTCTCGTTCTCGACGACGAGACGTATTTAATTTAACGCAACTCTTATTTTTTACAATACGTTTTCTCTTGTTTTTACGCGAAACGATTATTTTTATGTTTTTTGTCGTCGTTGACATTGAACATCGCAACACACACATACACACACACTAACGTATAGGTACGTTTATAAATATATAAATTATTATTATACGGTGAAGTGACTTGTCTGCCAAATATTTAAATTGCTTTTACCGCATTTTTACGGATCAGACACAACGCCTGCGCATACGTACCTATACGAATTAAATAAAATAAATTATTGTTAAATGTATACATACAATTTTCTATATTGTAATTCGTAACGTCATATAGTGAGTGTGTATTTATTTAAAATCAAAATTAGTAAAAGGCCAGTTGACAAGATTAATAATAATTGTTATTATATTATTATACACAAAAATGGAATTAAGTTTTGCAATAAATAACCATGATCACATATACACGATGAGGCCATACCAGTTACTACTCGCATAAACTAAATGAGGAAAGAAAAACAAATTAGGATTTCGTCGACGCGAATGTATATAAATTCACAAATAATAAATGTATAAATATTAATAGTCGACAGCGTCATCTGTAGTTTATATTATAATAACTTGTATACGCCGATTGTAAAACAGCGCAAACGGTAGGTAAACAAGTGAATTATTACCATTATAAATAAAATATGACGTGTTCCTAAATTATTATATTATTTAATATTATTAACATAATCGTCCGACGAATTGCGACCCATTCTGCGGTGACGATGACGCGTCTTTATTATACGAATCTCAACGGGTCCGCGAGAAGAGGTTTTAATTTTGGTCGTTGTATATATAAATTATTATCGGCAGCTGAGCTTGCCAAGTTGAATGTGTTGTTAAATCAAAAAGTAAGTAATTTCAGATATCCGAGACATCGATGATGAAATTGAATACGAAAATTCAATCGCTCAAATTAATATTGGGGCGTCGGAAGCCGTTTGTTTGGGCTGTCGATGTTCACCTGAGGACGAATATCGATTGTGAATAATGATATTTAATCATCAAAATATTAATATGAGTTACAGCCGATGGCAGGTGCGCACTAAGATGGACCCGAAATCCATTTCGAATGAAAATCCACTCTGTCGCAGTGTCACTTGTCGCCAAGATGTCTGCTTGGGCTCTCATCACGATCGTCTCGCAACATCAGCGCAGCCGCCGGCGAATTGAATGTAATAATAATATGCGCCTTTGAAGTGAACAAATATTTTCTTATATTCATAACGTGTACATAGCTTTGTATTATTTTCTCACTTCGGGTTTAATACGAAATTCTGAGAAACTCGAGGCTGTACTCGGCGTTGGACAGCTGATGCTTTGGTGAGGGGTTAGCGTAGGAAATCGCGACAGAAGATTTTACGCCCATTGGCGGTGTCGAGAGATTTGTCAGTGTGGCTGCCGCGCAATGAAATCGGAGAAAAAACAATAAAGACTGCATGTACGATTTTATTTTATATTCTGCGTATGTGCACCCACGGCTATCACACCATAGAACTCAAACACCGGTTTTATGACACGATTGAGAAACTTTGTGTGCACGTCACTATAGGACACAGGAATACGACTGGAAAAAATTCTCGAATGGATCTCTTTTTCAGGAAATATAATATAGAAACAATAGAATGAGTCGCGTAAATAATTAGGAAATAATCTAGTTATAGTATTTGGCCAAGAAGCACATAGGTATATGGAAAAACATTTTCATAATAGAAAATTGATGGAAATATTTAGACAACATTATTATACAATCATATAGCGCATAATATTTGGTTATGAAAAGAAAATGTTTTTTAATTAAATAATTATTGTTCGATCACTTCAAAATATATTCACATAAAATACTATCAGCAATAATAAAATACTGCAGTGCGTGGGATATAATTATATAACAATATAATATTGTACTATAACATGACGACTGGACGATAATTTATTTTTAGGGTAGTGAAAATAATTGTCTACACACACTCTTTTTTTCTTTTCTTATTTCCCTGGAACCGTCGGCACACGCGTCTATTATGGGCCATAACAGGAGAGAAGCAGCAGCAGCGTGTACACACACATTTTGCACGCAGACCTCATCGTTTTGGACGCGCGTTGGCATCGCAAGCTCGGAATAAATTTAAGCTGTCGAGTCTGCCCGCCGCCGCCACGCACCGCACGCACATTGGCGTTTGGCGGTGGAGGCGCCGCCGAGTATTATTTTTAAACTCGCGGACGAGCTGCCGCTACAAGCCTGCTGCTGCGGCTGCCGCCTCCGAGAGGCCTCGACGAGTCTCCGTGGGTGTACAAAACACGAAGCGACTACATGGTACATGGTCACATTGTAAATTGTAATAATAATAATAATAATATTATAACGTCGATAAAATTGCCATTCACAAAAATACACTATGATATCAATCGCCGTCGGTCAGGAAACCGCGTGTGCATTATACCGAGAAGTGCACATTACGAGGTGATTATGCAGCTGCATACCGCGCATACCTGCATCATCATCGTAATATTATGGCGGGCATTGCGATGCTGCAGTTTCATCGTCCTGACAGTATATTATAATTACCTATTATATTATCATCGTAAATTATTAATAACGTAGCACGACGCATCTCGCCTGCATAATAACAATATTGTTGCCATCATTGTTTTTTTTATCGACATAGAATCACGTGACGTGCCATTGTCCCGCATCGTATATTATACCACTGCGACATTATAATAATATAATAATATGTATAGCGGTGCAGTCGTTTTAACATAACAACAATATTAATGTCGATCATAAACGGCTGTTTGCATTAGCGATCGACGACTTACGACGACGCGCGTACTACTATACCGCTGCAGTGACATAATACTATGGTAATAATTATAATGACAATATAATTTAGACCTAAAGACGGCGCGGGCCGGAACGCGTAGGTAGTTATATCGTTAGCATTGTAACAATGAGAGCCCGGATGAATGTCTATAGACGCTCAAGTAATGTCGAAATTCGGTATCGTAATAAAAAACTATAGAATGTTATCATTATTGTTCTCGTCCGGAATTAATAGTGATATAAAATACCTACGCCCCCCACTCCTCGCCCACCACGCGACTCTGGTTAGGAGAAAAAAAATATATCATCATTATATAGTTGCGTGTGATCCGAAAAGCAGATGTTACCTAATTAGTTGGCCTCGCCGACGGATAGATCTATCGAACCGTTTGTTATTATGTAGTAGTATAACGCCCACCCATTGTTGCCGGTCGAAAAACTGCCCAAAGTCGCGATGTATTAACCGCGGTTATGGTCACGTGAACTAGAGCCGTACACACTGGTAAGAACCGGTCGCAGTGCAGTCAGAACCTCGGTGGAACTATTGTTCAAATATTTTAGCAACCAGAACCAATATTTTGATATATTATCAACGACGATAATCGATCGATTTCTTCCTTTTTTGTCTATAGACATGCGCATAAGTTGTATCGGAACTGGTTGAATATTGCAGGAAATCGGAATCAATAGAGACAGATAAGATATGATAGGTTACCTTTTTGCGATTATGTTATGAGTGCGATCTTCGTTATATTTTAGACGTTCACAACCATTTAACCATGGCAATTACATTTTCATCCACGTGGTAAGCCATATACGTTTTTTACACTTGATTACAGGGCTAACTGTTGAGCAATGGTATTTTTTTTCTGAATTTTGTAGTTTTTAGAAAATACTTAAAAAAAGTTATAAGTTAATAATTTAACAATTTTTTTCTATTAACTTGGTTATAAGTGAAGAGTTATAGGTACCGTCCAAGTCATATACCTTGATAACAATTAACTCACTGCATTGATAAAAGTTAATTTTCTTTAAACATACAAATAGCCAATAGGTAGATAGTTTATTTTAAAACGCCCAAAATGTATCGAAATGAAATTATTTCAATTGAGCTATTCTAATGGCTAAAACAGCGAAAATAAGTAAACTTAAGAATATTGCATTTTTAGTTGCCTATTATTATGATATGGTAACGATAATCAATAATTTATTATTCAACTATGCTCAATACGGTGAGCTAAATATTCAAAACGACCTATAGTCAAACAGTTATAATAAAGTGTTAACAAACACTATTTGAACTCGATTATATGCACTCAACATAATGCTTAATCGTAATAACGTGCCGTATAACCGTGGGGCATAATTTTCATCTGAACAGGTACCTATCATATATTAGAAAGACGTATGTGTCCTTATGACTTAATGTTCATCTATAACAATACAGTATTTAGACATTTTAGTGCACGCCCGCAAGGCCGTCGTCGTCGCTTATTATTTTGCGACCGATACAAGAGGGTATGCAATGGACGCTTTGTCTGGATTAGCCGCGTATACAGCTATATATGTTATACACCTTTTGTTGTACGATGGAGGTAGGATGGCGTGCACGTGAAATCGGAAAACAAACAAAACGAAATAATTTTAAAGTTACTAAAATATAATATTGTTGTTGGATCAAAAGTATGATGCGTACAATATATACCATTATAATTCGTGATAGGTACATATAACATTATGCGCAGATTTTAATACTATAAGTAAATGTACAATCGAAATTTAGTTTTACTCAGTCGAGATTTGAAGTTCTATTCCGGAGGTATATATTCGTTTCGTTGTACACGATAATAGTCCATTTACGTTTATGAAAAACGATTATCGCTCTCGCAGTGCGACTTATTAAATCGGAAATTTCATAGTGTTTATTTCGATGGCACTCGTTATGTATTGCGTCAATATTATTATAATTTATAAGTAACGTAAAAAAAAACAAACTTTTTTTAATAACCAGGATATTTCAAAAACTAGAGTTAAATGAGATAACATTTTTTTTTTTTTTTTTGGAATATGTCGTCGGATTTTTGAAAGGTAGATTCCTGCAGCGGTACAAACAAATTATAGTTAAAACCGCGGACCGCTATACGCTTTGTCCAACCATAAATCTAAATATTTCGGACAATGCGCTGCCATCCCGATTATATGATAATATTATTATGAGGGACAATTCTGCGGGCGGTGCAGTATATTCGCATCTAGATTATAATTATTAATTCTTTCGCGAGATTTGAACGGAACCAGTGGTTTAATTAGGTCCGAAATATCACTGCAGGTCTCGTTTCCGGCCTTTTGCCACCACCGTCAACACAATAAAAATAACAACAACAATAATAAAATAATATCATATAAAACATGTTGGCGTGCGTATAACGTGTATAATATAATATTGAATAACATGATATATATATATATATATGTATATATGTATATATGTACCCGCCGGACTGGCCCTCGAAAAGCCAATATCCGCGAAATATAAAGGCTGCGCGCGCCGACCGTTTGTTTTTATTAGGGCGATGAAACGACGTAATACTATTCGCAGCATATAAAATCCGAAGCAGCCGCCGCCGCCGCCGCCGCTGTCGACGCAAACAACTGTGTAATAGTAATAATATAACATGACGAGGAAACGCACTCTCTTTTCTCCGGGACACATTTATTTACATTACACTATATATATTATAAGCCTGCACACACACACACACACACACACACACACACATAAATAGTGTGTATCATATTATATTATATATTGTGGTCGGGGGTCGTGTTTGTTTGGCGCTTGAGGGCACACAAACGGATCGCGCGTCGCGTTTGTGTATAATAGGTACTTCGCGAGATGTGTTGAAAAAATGTCGAGTGGCCGACGAGTAACCTAACCTTCGTTAAACTGTTATTATTATATTTATTACTGTCATCACAGTGCAGTCGCCGTTTTCGTATAATAGTTTGTTGTCTATATACTTAGGTATATAATATTATTGTATATACAGGGCGATTCTTTCACCGGTTAACGCAATGTTGGCTAGATTTTCGGTTGAATTTTTTTATTTGAAATTGTAATATCCGACATAACCACTCGCCAAAGCTTTAAGGTTTTAATATATTTTCCATAGGGGAGAGGGCGACTCGAGGGACGGCGATATAACCTAACCACGTATTTCTAAAAAAAATGTTTATCGTTAAAATCAAAATCACGAAAAAAAACAACGCAAAATTATATATATATCGAAAATTTGTTTGAAAATTATTACTTCGCCCCCCCCCCCCCCCCTTCAACCATGTGCCTGAAGACGTCGCTGACCATATTCATAAACAGTTATAGAAAATGTTCACTTCCGGTTTCAAATTCGATTTGTACGAAGGTTAGGTACAAAGGTTAGGTCATATACCGATGAGCAAATAACTATCAAGCGATACAAGGATCACCTTGTAAAGCGAGATAGGTAGTCCGACGTATATTAATATTATGATGATGTCACAGTATTATTAAAGCAGTTTTCGATGCCAATGGATGGCAATAATAATTATTGCCATCTCATGGAAGTTAGAACAATAATAATTATCTCTATCGTTTGAAAAAAAACAACGAATTTCACGTCGTTCACGTACGACAATTTATTTTTACGAATAATGTTAACATATTTTGTATCATATATATATATATATCATAAGATTGCTGTGACGAAAGTAAAAACTGCAAACATTCAGTCGGTCATGTGTTACAAATTAAGTAGCAAGTACATACCTACCTTGGTGTGTAATATAAAAAATCGACATGACGTGTGTATGCGCCATAACAATATTGTAGTTAACCGACCCGTTAAAAGTATTACACATTATACGATACAATACAATCGATCAATATAGTAATAAACTTTAGCTGCAACGTATTGTGATTTAACACTTTATTTTGGTACAGTATGATGATGATAGACCGGAATTTTCAGCATATTTTCCTCCATTCGTGACAATAATATATTATATTACCATAGTTTCAGACGGCCGTCTTAGAATCGCCCGGTTCCGAGTACCCTATGTCATGTCACAACGAAAGGGACAAAAACGATTATTGTCCGTCAGTTCCGGTCGCGTTTTACTCAGATTTCCGCAGAACCGCCACCAATAATAAATCGCACTACGTTCCGGTTCCGAGTCGATCCCGTTGTGCACTTCATCCGTGCAGCGCTGCAGTTTATATAACAATATTATACGATGCATCACCTAATAACACTTCTGTTCCTGTCTAATTACATAATATTACATTGTATCGCGCATGCATTCACGCCCGCCATATAGACAAAAGTGTGTCTATACTTCGTCATCGCACTGCACCGGCAGAACGTTCGAGAGCAAAAGTGAAAACAGATTAAAACACGATTTGAATATTTAAATTATACCGCACACACAAACCAATGAACACTCACACGTGTAATGCACCATACGATAACATATCATGTTGAGTGTTTGCTTTTAAAACACGTGTATTTATCTATATATATATATATATATATATATACATGTATTTGCACAATGTGCACCGTTTATAATTCATTTCGCTTGTTTGCATAATACAATACATGTATATTCGCGCACATGTTTCGGTGCATTCCGAATATAATTTAATATCATAATATGTGATATAGTATACGCAGAAACTCTATATAGTAGTACTAGTAGTAGTAATGATAATAATAATAATTATTATTCTCATCGTCGCGTTTATTATAATATACAAGACGATTATCAGACCACCATCACACGGTTTTTATATTTAATACAATGCGCCGCATAGTTATTCAAAATCTGACTTTCGAAATGATCGAATATAACACTTTTTTTTCTATCGCACACTCGACATTTTTTTATACCTTTTAATAAATGTTTGTAATATAAAAACGGTATGAAAATATTATTTCCTAGGAAGGATTTGTATTATAATGATTCGTGCTTGATTTTTTATTAATTTAAAAAAAAAAATATATATATATATATATATATAACAAGTAAACACTATGGACATTTACAATTCGTTATAATTGTTTGATCAATAACTACTAACAGCACTACACGACTAAACAAATATTAAATTTACATATATTTATATATACATATATACATATATATATATATATATATATATATTGTATAGCTATAGTTTGTGTTGGTATATCATCGAATATTATCCATGGTACATAATGTTTAATAAGTTGGAAGCTACTGATTCAAATGGATGCACTTTATGATTTTTAATTATTTTTTTTTTATGTGCTCTAAGAATATTTAAAAATTCAGAAATTCAGATTTTTAACAACTGCATCGCTGGTAAAACACCCTGCACTACATTACACTTATATTATATCACATTATCAGCTATTTTTGCCATTTAGGGATCGGTATCAGGCACTATCAGCTATTACTGTTGACGTATGTTCGGGCGTAGGTATATATTGCAAAAAACGTGTACCTAATAATTTGCCGATCGATCACGGGCAAATCTGTACACCATGACGTATTATACGACTAGAAAACATTTTACGGTGCGGCGATGGATGCGGTGGTTTCAAAAACGACAAATCGCCAATTTATAATGTGATGGGGATTATTGTAATTGGCCGGATATACGTGTATATATATGTACTTGGTATTGAGCGATTTAAATTATCGCCGAATAAAAACTCGAACATCTAAATAATTATATATATATATATATATTATTATAATTATTATGTATTGTAGGGCATGGGAGATTTATTATTATTATTTGTTAGTTGGGTATATATGTTTGCAGTGACCCGAAAACCGCTTTAGCACACGATGTGCCATTGTATAGGATATTTATAATATAACATTGCCTCAAATGCGATAATGTAGTATTGTTAAGTTTTTATAATAATTATGAATTGTGCGACGAGTGGTATATTGGTCGTTGCAGAAGTGCCCATAACAATCGCGCGCTGAAAATCTTCATAATAATATTACGAAGGCGATACGTAGCAGCGTGTAGAAACGAACAATTTATCATACCAGGTAAGAGTGCACGTATACGAGTTGAGTGTATAAGAAAAAAGCTCGTTAAACTATACACGAGTAGATAAAAAGAAAATGTAATCTTAATGATTGACCTTTTTTTATATTTTTTCCCTATCAAGTATAGTGATAAAAAAAAAAAGCGGCGGTACAAAATAAAAAGACACAGACGGTATTACTGTACAATGGGAGAAATTGGCTTAAAAACTCTCAACAGGACACCCCCTCAAAAAAAAAAAGAACTTCGCAACGCCTTATTGTACATGTTTATATATTATATAAATATATCGTACACGATTACAACTAAGGGAAAGCGTTGAATAAAAAGGTCTAAAAACATCCGTTTCTTCGGATGATAAATCGTATACGCGACGATGGGAAAAAAATAATATATATTCCGATCATTAAGGGTAAAACTTTCGACGTCACACCTATCGCAAAAAACGCACAGCGTTGTGTCGTTATTTATATCATATTATATGTATCTGTATATAATATGTTTATAGTTTATGACGTGAAAAAAAAAGGCCAACGTTTTAGGTAGGTTTGGACGAAACGAGTTTAGACATTTTAATGAAATAAATCACGGTTTTAATATACACTGCTTTTGTTTCGCACTCACAAACACGGCGGCCGCTTACATTTACACGTATTCATTGTGGACGCGTGCAATTTGTTATATAGGATTGTACCGAAACAATTATTGAAATCAAATAATATGTCACATTCAACAACATAATGTATGGTTATACGCAGAATAAAATATTTATTCTAATTCGCAGTTTGCGTAAGCTCGCTTTTCGAAATATTCACGTCTGAGATCATAACGTCATAATATATTATCGCTATATACATGTGAGTAGGAGCGATTCGTGCGCGAACAGAGGGGCGTTTTAATTAAGGGCGATGAACATATTACAAAATATCGTTGAATCAATATGTAAGTATATTATTATTATTATTTTTTTTTATTAATGATACCCTCGGCAACATATGGAGGTATATTGTATGATATGTACCAATGTATATGCAATTGCTGCAACTATAGCAGTGCATTTACAAAACTCGTTTCGTTTTATTATTTCCACGACGGTTACATTTACGGTATTATAGACATTAGGTATAATAGTACGATTATTGAGTTCTAACGAACAATTATTAATATTAATCAGTCGCGGTGAGTATGTATATGATATAATATTTGGTTGTTATTTTACAGTGCGAAAAGTTTGATTGAACTTCACGGGGAAAGCGAAAAGAGATTATTATTATTCTTTATACGATGTCCAGCATGATGGCCCGATTTGACAATATTAACCGGCCCGGTCGATATAATTTATAAAATAAGACTAGACCGCATTGCGTCTTTGTCAATCGATTCGCGGTGTATTATCGAACAAAGAAGTAACGAAGATTTTTCTAATGCGTGTTTTTTGCAGCTTTGATGGAGAGAATGTGACTCAATATTGTCTCGTGTAAAATTGTGTAAATATTTACCCGATAAATTCTACAAAAGCGTAAACAAGCTGATCGGATCTGGTAAAAACTTTATACTATACCGAACAGACGTGTTTAAATCGATTAATTGCCGAGCAAAAATTATACTTTTTATAATATCATAATATATATAGGTATGCATCACGCAATTTTTTTCGGTCAGATAATGGTTTTTATTTAAGCCTCGCCGTGTATTACACACTATACGCGCATATGTATATTTTTTTTCCCTAAACTTTTCACTTCGGCAACCATCATGCCGGTGGTCCGCGCGCCTTCGAAAGTTTCCGAACTGTGCATAGTAGTTTTTTAAAGCGTGCTAGCGACGGACGGACAGACTGCGGCTGAGCAGAGCGTTTCGTATGCTGGGCAACAACGACAAAATCATAATAAAAAAATAAATAAACTGACCGTTCGAAAATCCACGCAAAATGTCTCGACCGTTTTGCCACGTAGGTATAGTTATATTGTAATGGGAATCTGCGCCGCAGTTTTGAATTTGACAAATTACGCGTATTATATTATGATACCACGTGTGATACGCAGCAGAAGTTCGGCGGAGTGCGTGCGCGAACGTGATGGGTGTTACTACGATGATATTGCAGTGACGTCATAACGTTATTCGTATACAAATATGACTAATACAATATATAACAACGATGTGCAGTTACTATCGCCGAGTGTATCGACAGCACAGAAGTTGTTTTATGTAAACAAATCGGTTCGGATGACGAGAAAAAAAATGACAAACACGATTTATAATGTTTGAAAAAAAAAATGGAAAACTTTAAATAGCTTGCTGTCATATTTGATATTTGAGACATATGACTTTTGGTGATATTATAAGAGCGAAAAGCCGTAATAACCTCGCTGCAGACTTGGCGAGGCAAAAACTTAATCTCCGCGTATTATTAGCGGAGGATTGTCGCCGAGAATTGATCATCGGCCTTAACCACCGACGACGACGACGCCGCCGCCGAATTCGAGTTTCCAAATTACATGCGTGCGTGTGTAGAGCCTTATTCGCGGGGTTGGGGAGGAAGGGGGTTGGATGGAGAGGGATGGGTAGGTTAAGGGAGCCACCGATGAACTCGCGTGGCGGCGGGTGCGGCACGGTACGCGGGCGAAGGGGTGGCGGCGAGTCCTGCAGGATGTATACGCGACAAGCGTACTTATAAGGAAATAAGCCAAGGATATACATCCTTTTATTCTTCGTCGCCAAAAATCGATCGTTGTACACATCGCTTTTCGTCACGTCGGAGTATATATATATATATTATATACAAATAAACTGTCAATATGTCGTCGTCGTCGCCTTTCATTGTCCGTGTCGTACATCACGCGACAATGTTGATTTATCATCGTCTCGTAGCTACCAGCTACCTAAAAATGTATATATATATATTATTATAACGTGTACGGGCGCGCCACCGATATACTTTGTATCAGCAGAGCTCTTCTCATACGCGATCGTCTGAAGTAAGCTAACCTATATCTGTGTGCATAATATTACATATACACGCAAAATGTATCGTATAATAATAATATACAAAGGTTCGAAGAGCCAACTCGAATCGCGTGTCTCACCGTTTAAACATCGGTGCAGATGCTCGTACCGCGTATATTATGATATACGACAACACGTGTGTGTGTGTGTGTGGGTACTATAATACTACACTATTTATGCTGTACGGTTATAATATATTTGTCGCGAAACGCACTGCAGACTGATGATATATTATATGTAATATACATGATGTTACGTGCATATTTTTATCGTAGTTGGCGGCGACTGCAGCAGTCGTCTTATATGCAGCTGCAATAACCAAATAGTCACCCGCGGCCGTTTGCTGCAATATTGTGCGGCTCAATCGATTTTTATTACATAGACGCAGTGGCGTAATTAGACATTTTTTCTGAGAAGGATTACACCCAAAATTCAAAATTTTTAAGCTACGATGATGAGATATGCGGTGACTGAGAATACTATTTTTTCAAAAATCCTAAAGCTAATAATTCATTACCGAAAAATTATCTTAATTATATTTTGTCACGATCTTAGCATCACGTATAAAGAATCGTATGATCCACCTCCCCCTCACCTCTTAATTACACCACTGCATATAGACGTACAAAAACGATCGTCGAGTGTGCGTGGTTATATATAGTATGATATAGGAATGACTTGGCCATCCATATCCCATTATTGTCCGTCAAGTTGGCACCGGCTACAACCTTTTGCAACGCATATAATATTATGTATACATTTTTTGCAATGAATTCGCTATACATTTTGTTATTATACTTGCAACTCGTTTATCGCTATACTTTCCACGTGCCAAAAGCACGCTCGTATGATATCATATAATATATGTAGACTTGACGATAAAAATACGCCAGGGAATTGATATCGACAATTTTCCTGCAAATAGATTTAGAATTTGATCCGGTTAGATTTTTCCAGAACCCCGCATATAGAAAATTTTCCAGCACTGATACTTTGTAATTAATTTGAAAAATGTCCATCAAACTTTTGACATTTAGTTATTTTGCTAGAAAACCGTGTCGAGTATTTAATATTGTTTAATAACTGCACATGAATTTGGCCTTTTGACTTTGTCATAAAGATCCCGTGCCAAAAACTTATGCCAACATTTAGGAAACTACATAAAATGTTCAAACTTCTGCTTTACGGTGAAAATATAAACTGTTACAGACGACTTAAGGTTTTTGTAAGTATTTGAATAAATTAGTTTTGTTTAAATTATGTGTTACATAACATGTCTATGTTTATAATGGTTTTTAATTACTGTCGTCAACATAATAATATTATACCATTTGTAATCGGTGTCACAGATAAACTAAAATATTTACGTAAAATTATTATAATGATATTAAGTCATGACACGCCCACAAATTGGTCATCTGCAATAGGTACGACTGTATCCATTCTAAACTGATAAACTCTTCGTACAGAGTACCTATTTTGGTGTTCTTACTTGCGACGAGATGCTCACAGGTAAATTCGACGATCGCTTTTTTTTTAAACTATAATTTCAAAAAATCATTATCTTCGATCACTACATCCGTATTGCAACTAAAAAATTAAACTTAAGTAATTCATCAAATGTTGTTAAGAAGGTATCTACGCATCATGTACCGATGATATTATTTTAAGTTTAACTTTAATGTGAGAAAAACATATTAACTTAACTTAGTTTAAAAAAAGTCATATTATTAATTTTTAATTAGTATTCTAAATCGCAAAAAAGTGACGCATGTGTCTAATCTAACAAAACATACCAATACAAAAAAAAACTATTTTATGAAGACAAGATAAGAAAATAAAATAAATATTTTTGTTATTATTGGATTATTTCAATTTCATATTAATATGTATTTACATATAAACGAAAAATTTCAAAATATTTTTTATTTGATGCATTATTTTCAAATAAACTGAGAAAATCTAAGCTATTTCAACTGTCAATTAGACTAATTAAGTTCACAAGTTAATTATAAAATAAACTATCTAGTTAAGTTAAAAAGTTTAAAAAAATTAACTTGGCCACCTTTGGATATTACAATATTACCAAAAGTATATTACCTAACCTACGTGAAATCGTGTGTCCGGTGGCGTTTCGTACAAATCTATTTCTTTAATATTAAATATCAGTGCTAACAAATTTCGTACTACTCAAAATTATCAAACGTTTATTAAACATTCTACACACTGACATATACCTTACCTATAGTACCTATATATTAATATATTATATGTATAATATTTTCATGTATACATGTATATATTTCAATTTTAAACCTCGTCATGTATGAAACACGATTGACCATTTTCTGTCATTTTGAATTTGGCATAAAGATTATATTATATAATACGGAATGAAGTATACTTTTTGAAAACATGGGTCAAAATAAACATATAATATTACATCATACCATTGTTGTTATCATCTCCAAGTACCTACAACATAATAGAATCCCTTCCAGTCGAATGTATTTTTAGTATATAACATTGACGGTTAAATGAAATCAGCATAAATGAATTCGAAAATTGAAAAAGTTTTCAATGTGGTATGGTCAACGAAAGTTAATAAATCAACGTATTTTATTCGTCAATAAACAATAATGAAATAAAACCATTTTTGTTTAATAACCTAGTGATATTGTAATACTTATTTACCGGCGATCCATTTAAGAGCCTACGCTCATTGTTTCGAAAAGTTTAAGCTTTTTTGAAAGTATTTTTTTTTATATATATATATATAATTTTGTCATAATATCATAATAACATTTCTGGGAAAAAAGATTACGTTTTTACTATTTTTTATCGTTATAAAAGTATTTAAAGTTTAGATTGGAGTGGAGTTGTAATGATGGGCAAAATTTTGCGTGCACCACTCTACTCCGCTCGTTTAAACTTACTTTATACTTACAACGTTGTGTGACTAATGATTACTGTTCCGTCCGAAATTCGATTTTTAAAGATTGGAATACTCCGAACAATGTCTCGTTTCGGAAACTGGTATTAAAAAAAAATATCGTGTCCTTCGAAAATATAACAAAACTTCGATAATGTCAACGATAAGTAAATACAAATAATATTTTGTTTTCTTCAGAAACGTTGTTTTTTCGACATATGTCATCGAATCGAAACTTTTTGAAATATTGATGGATGATGTATACATAATATGTAGACATCCATAATAAACGAATATATCTACCTGGTACCTCCTACTCATATATAACATAATATATTGTGTTAGAACTGTACATCATTTCATAATGTCATTTCAACCGTACCTATACAAGACGCGTACTATATAATAATACGAAGAATAAAATACACGCTAAAAAAAGCTGTGCCTACGGAGAATATTCGTACATAGGTAGACATACGCACACGCACACATACACGCGTATATTAACGACCAAACTTGTGCTGCAATACATTATGTATACACATATACATAGCGTGTAGTGTACCACGGTGGCGCATTGTTTGTATTATTGAAATATTCATTACGAGACGTCGCGCGTCGGCGGCGAGTTGAACAAAAAAAAAAAAAAAAAACTAATAAAAAAAAAGCGCAATTTCTTCGTCCCGAAGATCCTAGGGCGGTCGCGCTCGTCGGCCGTTAAGCTCGCCCGCGAGTTAAGACGCGTTTTAAAAAATTCACGTCAAGACTTGAATCCAACGCGGTGCACACACACCTACACACACACACACACTTAAGCATATACATGTGTATTTTACGCCAGCGCAGTGCGGACGAATCCTATTGATTTTCAACCGTGTGTATACGAGTGCACCAGCTTTTATTTTTCGAAACCGTGTGTCTATATATAGGTGCCTATTTATATTGTATTATTATTATTATTATTATTATGTTATTTATGCACGAGTGTGTGCTTTTACACGCGTGGGTTATGATACGCGAAAATATATAGGACGTAAACGGAGCGGAAAAAAATACACAAAAAAAAAAATCGTCGCTCGTGTACACACTTGCACAATACGCATATCATGTACTGTGCGGTTCGCCACCGCCACCGGTTAAAACTCGACGAATTGTATGAGTAGAGTTCTAGAATTTCATTGAAATCTATTGAAATATTCCGCAAAACTTTCGTGAAACATAAAAAAAAAAAAAATCAAATCTTAATCTAAAAACTATGATATAGTGTAGGAAGTACAGTAAACACATCAACCCGTCAGTGAAACGTTACGCGGAAAACGTTATAGAAATATCGCATATAATATTATATCATATAATATCTTCTCTGCATGATCGTGACCGGAAATCAAATCACGATAATCACTATAGTTATGAAATCAGTCTTAACGTCATCACCACAGTGGTGATTTTATGAAACATGCACAAAAAAACAATAAATTTAAAAAAAAAATATTGTTTTCAATATTTGAAGAAGGGCGAAAGTTTCAAATTTGAAATATTTCATACTTCCGCACATGAAATATATCATATACGTGAAGACAATTATTAGAATATCATATTAAACGCGAGAATAATATAATAATATAATATTTACGTTCGGACGAAATGACGAGGGTGCAGCGTGTGTATGCACATATACTTTTGGCGGCTGACAGCGGGCGAAGACGCGATGAATATATTATTATATCTAAACAGACCGGACACACGCATATTGTTATAATACATATAACAATAATAATAACACGATGCGATATCTACTATGCGAAAAATGGAATAAAAGGATGAAAACAATTTCGGCACGAGTAATAGTAAAGTATTACGCCCTGTCCGTGCATACGACCTAAATCTAATAATAATAATATGTTATTATAATATTACTGTGATACGATATGCGCTCATGATTGCCGGAACTGCAGAGATTCTAAGATATTATCATTGAGGTCAAAACCGCTGACAAACGGTGTTTTTTTTTTTTAGATTTCGAGCGAAGACATTGAACGTATGTTACGTATTATATTGCATCAGTACAGTGGTGTATTATATAGAAATTGATTTCGTGGGGGGAGTTTAAAGTCCAAAATCTTTACCTATATATGCCACTGCAACAGTATGCAATTGCATTTCTATTAATAGCAATAAATTAATACGCGCGTGGTGTGTTTTGCTTGTTTTCCGTGATTTGAGTGTGAAATTAGTTAACTTGTTTAGTTTTTTTTTGGAGGGGGGGGGGGGTTGAGGAGGAAGAGTAGTAGAAGTGACCCGCAGATTACCTCTTAGAAACTTAGATACCAGGTTTCGAAAAAGAAATTATATTGTGTAAATTGTACACAAAATAGAGGCAGGCCAACTTTTTGATTTTCTCACGTTTTTGTGCTTAATGCCTTTAAAAAATCCATTTCAATATAGTTTACGACACTGGGTATCATCGCATGATTTTAGTTAATTTTTTTTAACCATCAATAATTCACGTAGGTAACTGATTACTCGAATTTCTCACAAATAATAATTTTTAGGTAGTTTTGATTAGGATTATACATATTGAAATAAAATCCGAGTTTTTAGAATATTGTTATCTATTAAATTTTCGTTCAGAGTTTCGTCGAGAACCTTTTCTTTCTGTTTTTTATATATACATATATATATATATAGGTACATATTGGTATTATGGCTTCGGAGAATGGTGAGTGACATCAAAAAAAAATTCATTTCGTTCCCGGGCGACGACGATTATTTATTATAGTGGCGTCGAGCGAAAACGTACGTCGTATTCTCATTGTCACGACAAACGCGTATATATTATTATACGGTACAATATAATGTAGAGTAGGTAACTACACTTTTGCAAAGTGTCAATCGCTTTACCGGCGCAATATAATGTTGAATGTCTATGCAATACCTGCAATGTAACGTTCGCGTACAAAATGTTATTTACACTCACGCACGCCTTTGCGTATAAAATAAGTGCCGGTGAACATAAAAGATGGTTCGGATAGGATGTAAACTCGGTGGATGTGATGCTATATAATAATATTGTGCACACACACATATATATATAGGTATCTAAAAGGCGTGTTTACCGTGTAAGGATATAGGTACGTGTACAGGATGATTATATATAGGAATTTATTCAGGTTCTGATTTTTGGAATTTTCAAACATGCGCATTCTCTTACTCAAAGGTCATATTTCAAATTCACAAGATTTTTGTGTACAGTATTTGATCTCAAATATTTGGTACAAACTTTTGTTTTTAAAATAAGTTCTAAAAACTATTTTTACACCGTACACCTTGAATCAATATCGAAGTCTGTCTGTTATTAAAATGTTTTTACTAAGGAATAAGGATAATAGAAAATAGTTCTTAAAAATGGATTTAAAAAAAATATAAAATTGCAGGATTATAGTTGTACAACAGTATAATATTATAACGCGAGAACAGGGTCTTTGAAATCAGATTTTATATATACAACTAAATTATTGAAGAAATAGAAGAGGGTTATCAAATTATGTTGAATCACCAAAATCACCTCGTATTTTATTGGCCACAGAATTTTGAACATATTTTGATTTGTTAAATCGAAAAATTATTAAATTAAAACGATAATGCACCTTAGCCGTACGTCTACCTACGTATTTTATAGAGAAATGTAATCGATTAGCTGCAGCAGTGAACAGCAACAGCTGCAGTATTTGTCCAGATTATTATCTATTCGACAACGATGATATTATTATGAAATGTCGCCGTTCAACTTAACGTCAGTCAGATTAATTTTCATTAATTTTTCATTGAAATTTTAGACGTATTATTTTATCATTAAATGTTTCGTAAACGGCAATATAGTTAAGTTATATACGTTATAATTAATTGTACTAGATATATAGGTACACTTAATGAGAACGATTTGAGCGCGTTTATTATTTTATAATTATTATGCGAATCCGATCTTTTACGGATGTAAAATATTATATCATCGAAAACAGTTTGGTCACGTCCCGGTCAGGTTTAGTCACGTGAAAAGTTAAAAAAAAAAGATACCTACTCGAGTGGGTCCGGCACGCGTGTGATGTGAGAAAAAATGGTTTACCGTTTAAAATCAACCGATGATGAGTACTATCTATATTCTACACACACGGACACTCATGAATATATGGGATATGATGTGTACTCAACTCGTCAGAGGTCACTCGTAAGTAACCAAAGAAAGTATTTTCCGATTTACTATTACATTTTTTTCACACCTCGAGTGCCCAACGAGGTAATATCGTGGCTTACTTCGTGCTTGTATAGAGTGCGACGTTATCCCTAAACAAATCCGCAGAATTCGCATAGGTATCGTATTTAAAGGTGTAATTTATCATAAATTGTATAATATTATGATACTATATCGACGGTTATAGTAATTGGCGGTTAAAGTATTTTCCGTCCATAAACATCAAATTGTATACGTATAAAGGAGCAGATTTACGCTTACGTGCAGTTTATTAATTGAACATTTACTATTACAGGATAAAAAAAACAAGCGGATTTACACTTGGACGATATTTTTATCGTGATGGCATTGGAAATGATTGAACCCACAAATTTACTCGTAAAACGATTTCGATAGAAATTGGACGTGTGAGTTTGCAGGCTTCATATCAGACGATTTATAATACTAATATTATGTACGCGTATAAAAGAGGACGACTGGCTGGCTCGCCAAATATTTGACGCCTAACGCGTCTTTTATTAAAAAATCGTTAGAGCCGAGTGTTCGACGCGAATAATTTCAGTCGTGTGTAATTCACATAATATTTGAATAGAAGTTAAATAAATACTCGAGCCACTCGCAGCGGAACAGGATACAGATGAATGCCTATACAGTGAATACGATGATATTGTACTGCAAACTAATTACAGGAAACTAAAACGAACCGAATGAAAATCAACTATTAAAACCTATGGGTATTAATGTATAATAGTGATACGAATCGTAAATATATCGATACCAGAACATCTCTAAACATTGTGGATCACCTATATGAAGCACTTGGACCCTATTTTTAAAATTGCAGGAACATCGTAACGTTTCTAGTTTCTACAAATAATACTACCTAAACTGTATAACCTTATACAATATTATATAACCTACCATAATGTAATAATTTAAATTATATATTATAATATAGTTTAATAATGTATCTTTAAAATGCAAGCCGATAACCTAAGTTGTCGAGGCTTTTAATAAATAAATAAAAAACTAAAAATCGTTTCCCACCCGAAAACCCGAGTTTGAATACTATTTCAGACGTTCTTATATCTTTTATAGGAACTACGCACTACGTGTCAATGAAGTTTAATTAAACCGAATAGTGCCCAAGGTACGTATATATATATATTATTGTAATCTTTGAGTTATTCCTGGCTAGAATGAATGAATGTTGAATCGGCAAGCGTATACCGTCGTACCTCACGAATTAACAGCGTCATTCTAATTTATTTTAGAGACTGTTATTAGCCAGAGAGTACGGTACTAAGGCGTTGTAGATTTAATTGTGCGTCCGTCGATACTATAGTGATACAACAATATGTAGTCATAACGTTTGTGGCGTATGAATGGCGGGTAACGTAGTGGTCATAGTCGTAGGGTGGTAAAATACATTGGGGGGAGGGGGGGACTGCAAAAACAAATAATAATAATAAACACTATAAACTAAATGAAAATAATATATATTTTATTTGTTTCCATCACCTATAATTCCAAACGTTTATAATTTTTTGAGTATACATTTAATATATCATTTGGATCAATATTATATTATTTAAAATACAATGAAAACAAATAATTCTGGGGGTGCTTATATTCACACTGTCGGGGGCGGAAGCCTAAAAGCCCTCTCCCCTAATGATTGTGGTGCAGGTCATGATTTATTAGTATTTTAGCTGGTATTCGAACGAATACGATGGTTGAGTTAAGTGGTGGACGCGGTAACTGAATCAGTGTTACCCGTAGTACCTCGGTGTTTGTATAGTACTTACCACTCCGTTCAAATACGTATCACTCACAAATCATATATAATGCACACATCGTGGAGGCTGCGGCCGCGGTGCCAGTCGAACTGTTCGACTTGTTTGAAGTAGGTAATAGCTGTGGCGTAGGTATTATACAGACGTCACACTCGGAGTCCGGTATTATATTATTACTATCGTGACCGTTGCTCGCCCACGTCATATAATACCGTTTGTAGTTTTGAACTGTCAATATGGTGTTGAGTTCAGGACGAGGGCATTTGCCAGTGTCAGAGTATTATTGGTGTTTGCTATTTAAACTGATCACATTATTATAATAATTATTGTGCTGATTCCGACACACACACACACACACAATTATTATACATTATTATTAGCTTACTTTGACTGTTTATTATTATTTTATACTACTATACTTAGCACATACTCGCACGCCTATAATATTATATAAATACATTGTGTGTACCTATGAGTCTGTCACGCGACCACGATGAGTGGGCTAAGTGCGCAATATAGGCATACTCGATTATAACGTTATCCGCATGCAGGACACAACGTCATCTCATAGTAAAACTAGCAAGGCTGGGCTGCGAGATAATGATACTTGTTAACTGAGTTCAATTAAGGCGATAGAACAAAATTATTGTTAATAAAACGTTTAGAGGACAATAGTTTATTTATTTGTTTTTAAATCATACATTATAAACATCTAATATAGATAGGGTTTGAAATAATAAAAATATGAACATCGTTGACGGCAGGTAATACGCATTTTTTATTTAATACACATATATATAAAACTAAATTTGGAAAATATAAAGACACCGATTAAAAATAAGTTATTTTTGTTGAGTGATTATAATATTAAGATTAAGAATTAAATTTTACTTTCCAATTATGTTTCATCAATACTTATTTTATTATACTAACGTATAGATTAACGTTATTATTGGATTTTATTGAAAGCCGATCGTTATTTGTTATGTTAATATTGATAAGAATTAATTAATTTAATACAACTAAATTTAAAAATGTTAAGTTTTACACTTTTACTTATTGACTAATTTAAATGCAGCATTCAAAATTAATACGAAAATGTCAACGCCCTAAAAGACTCACAATAATACTCTAAAAAAGCATTTATAAACTCAAAATCCCAAAATTGTTTTTCACAGTTTTTCATCTGTAAATTTGTCAAAAACTTTAATCTGTGATAACGCCTACCGTTTATACGATTATAAAATGCGCATGAATGTTGAATACTGCAAATTACGATATAAATCGTAAATGGAAAAAGATCAATTTAAAAAAAATCATTTATTTCTCAAATGGAAAATGCTCAAAAACTTTAAATTAATACTTGTAAAAAATATGGAAAATACAAAATTTAAATCAGTCATTTAAATCCGTATGCAGATTTATTGAAACATGTTTTTAACAAGAAAGGCGTCTAAGATAATTCGTCCAAGATGGTGGCTGGAAAACTTTCATTCTCTCCACTTCCTTAAAATAATTCTAATTCTAACAACTTTAAGAAACAACAAATAAACAGAAATATATGGTTATTATGTCGTTAATAAAATTCATAATTTAATTACGATACATTTTCTACCATAACCAATATTATCAGATTGCAATTCATAATTAACAAAATCAAAAAAATCTCTGCCAACGTCGAAATTATAGTCATCCAGGCGTAAAATTATATAATGTGAATAATATAATAATCTGAATGTGTGTCGTTTAACAATACTTGAAAAATACATAAAATGCATACGATATAATATAATATGACATGGCCAGACGAAATATAACATAGGTACCTACAATAATTATAATTTATAATCTACAATAATTCAATCATCGTGTGCCCACAGTCGTCCGACTTTTGCGGCTCGCGACTCCGACCCGTGGGCATAGTAGTGCAGATTTGTACCCAGGCATATGACACGGCCACATGGTTATCTACTAAGAGTTTATTAAGGTAACCGCGGCGGTATAAACCATAAATAATACTTTAGCGACGCAGATCATCTCGGGCAAGTGATAAAACTTTCTGCGCATGATATTTTACTATCTTGTAAACACAATATGGGTGCTACGATATATATATATTTTTTATAATATTTTACGTTTTCAAAACTTCATTAGAAAGTATATGTATAAAGCGAACTCGTATACAGTACAAAAGTACAATATAATATAACTGACAGCTGCCACGGCGATTCTCGTTTCGTTTTTCTCTCCCTTCCTCCTGCGCATTTCCGACACGATTTCCGAAACTTTCCCTCGCGCCAAATCGTCTATAACAAATACGCGAGTTCAAGATGCGATATGTTTCTTGTAAATATATATGTGTGTGTGTTTGTGGGGTAGGGTATTTATACAGAACGAGGCAATATATCCTTCAAGAAAATGACAAATTTCTCAGGGCCCTTTCCATAATTGCTTTTGTTCTCGGTCGAAGCGATAGTGTTTTATCTCATACGCATTTCTACGGCGCACTCACACTGAGACACGGATCGTTGTTAAGCATTATAATTGCGGGAGTTTCATTAATAAGACATTGTATTTTTATTTTGTTATCCTCATCTACGTAACAGACGACAATTATGGGAAACCATATAATATTTTATTGACTTTCCCGACAGACGCCACTGCTGCACATTGCAATATCATCTACCCATTTATTCGTAAATATCCTGGTTTTCCAATATTTCTTCAGTATTTCTCTTTTTAACATTACGACGTATAAAACAACTCCACGTTATACACAGTTGTAGCCTACGATACACGACCTATATTTACAGACGAGAGTTGTATATTGTGACGAAATCCTGCAATCTAAAATATTATATAATATTTCGCCGAGTGGTTTTATTTTTCTCGCGACTCCCGCACTCTCACATTGCACTTATCGGCTCGCAAAACTCTCATATTATACTCGTTTTTCACCCTCAGGCCCCGATTTATGTATAACAAGTATTCGCAATAAGCAGCTTCAGCTGCTACCTTTATATTATATACATTATATTATATACGGCGCATTGTGTGGTGGGGACTAACACGGCCGTTGTAGAAACCCAAAGGTACGGGTTGTATTCGTGTGAATATATACGTGTGTTATGGATAATGTAGGAAAGAATACCGTATGGGTGATTTTGGCCTTTTTTTTATAGTATGGATAAAATTTCTTAGACTTGTTGGCCGTGACTAACTTTTTTTTCTTCGTATGTCGCTATGTCTGGGAGTAGGCCCGAAGGCCTAGTTCGGACGCCTGTTTGGCAGAATTTCTATTGGGGCACCCGTAGGTTTCTGCCATGCCCCGGAGTGGGGGATGGTGGCAGTTGTTCTCCGGACACCGTGACTTGCCAGGAGAAAAATGCCGCCCGATGGTTGGGGATCGAACCCTGTCCGGCTGAGCCACAGCCGACGCGTTTAGACCACTCGGCCACCTGACTAACTTAAAGAATTGAATGGTATTTTTGAGTAAAAATTTGATTTTAATAAAAACAAAGTTGTTTATACGAAAATATTTTAATTTTGATGACGAATTCTTTAAATAACATTATACATAATATAATATGTATAATATAAATACCACCTAGAAAATAATAGATGGTGTTTTAGACGATTCTTTCACCCCTAGTTTGGATGGGGAGGGATTTGATGTATAAGCAAAATGTAATTATTAAAAGTAGGTATAGTTCTGAATAATCAAAGTCCTCCATTTGATTCACTGATTATAGATATAACGATTGGAATGTTTACCTATCTTGGATAAAGAAAGAAAACGATGATCCGTACGATTCTTTGACCACAAACGATATATTATTTATTGTACACATAGTTTACATTGCCCGTGACTTAATAAATTTAAGCTTAATCTAAACCATTAAGTGAATCCCATACATATTGTTACTGAGCATACAGACGTACGTACGCAAGACGGGTAAGTGAAACAAGCGATTTATACATATAGTTATTTTAAAACCGCCCCCATTTCACTGCCCCACTCTGTATTGCACGAGTACATTACATCGACATATATATTATATACACATAAGAAGATGTAATGGAAAGGTCTACAGGCATGTATACAATAATACAATATAATATAGAGTAAGTGCTACTCGTGCGGTAATACAGTTAGCCCCTTGGGGTGCGCCGAATGTCCGACGCCTCACCGGGGCGGTAGCACCATCTTGCAGCATACTTTACAGTATCGAATTCTGTGAGGTATCAGGACCTCAAGACTGGAGAGAAAAAACCATCAAATTTTCGGAGAAAAACGGATTTCGGTTAATTGGTTCGAATTACCTCCCTGCCGGAAAGGTTATCCACTATATACAGTATACACACCAGTGGACGGAAGGAGGGAAGATAAGGGATAAGCTGTTCACAATGCGATGGAACCGGACGAAAACGATAAAAATAATTAAAAATACAAACTCCCCATGGAAGTCAATACATGCCGGGGTTGGTTCAGCGGTACGTTAGCCTGCAGACATACAACATGAATGGAGTGAATATTTGGTAAAAAAATCGAATGAAAACCACATTGTTCTAACGAGTTCCGACGCCGCCTTTGACGAAAAGAGGTTGTCGACAAATTAGAGACGAAGAAAATTGATGACGGATTACGCCGGAAAGGCGGGTCAACGGCGACGTCAGGCGTTATGATTAGACGACGCCGACGGACGCAAGCGGCCGGAAATTTCGTAAATCCTTCCACTCGCGTGTTTACCTATGAATATAATATATACTCGCGTATATATATATATATATATATATATATATACGCTATTATATAATTTTCCACTACTTAAGATCCGACAGCGTTAATTATTATATGATCGCAGGAAATTGGCGTGAGCGTTGGAGGTAGGTAATTATCGCGGGAAAAATAAAATTATCTCATCCCTGAGGAAAACAGAGAACACGTTATTATGGTTATGACGATGCATTGTGTTGTGTTGTAATTCCGTCCAAACTTTATTTTTAGGATAGCGATTTCATCACGGGTGGTTGTTACACTTCGAAAAATTAAAATAATAAGAACAATAAAACATTATACTTAGTATATTTAATGTAATAAATTAATGTTGATGACTATAGAATTATGCATTGAACTTGAGACATAAATGATAAATAGCAGAGAAACTGAGAAAGATAATATTATTATCGCATGAGATTAAAATACAATACTCGGCTGGTTATTAAGTCTGAACAATGAAATTTGGCAAGAGATTAATTATCAGCATTGTGGTAATGTGGGTAATTAGTGAGGCTGATACAATTCGATGGGTTGATAGGAAAGGAAACTAGATACAATATTGGTAATGTTAATGTAAAAAGTGGAGATTTTCATGTTGAGGAGGGGGCAACATTATTTTACACATAATTAGTTAAATTTACATTCATATTAGGTAATATTAAATTTTTTATATAAATTATATAGGTACTATAGCAGTAACAGTTGCCATTTAAAAACTATTTAAAATGATTCATGTTTAAATCATTTATTAAAAATATGTTTAAGAAACTTTTGCTGTGGCTGTACAATAATTATAATTAATACATTCAAGATATATGGGGGAAGTAAAATTAATCTCTCAAGGGTGATGCACTTATTGTTTCTCCCTAAAATACGCAACTGTATGTAATGATTAATTTATGCTGTTGTTTTTGGTTACTTCCGCTGTTGATTTCATCTCTAGTAGAGAACGGGGGTTGGATTTGAGAGGGATATCTGGAATTTTATTTTAATTTTAATTTTAAGAATAACGTATAGCGCTTTCAATTCTAATTACCTTAAAGATTATTGAACAACGGGAAACCTTGGTGTTAAGGTGGGATTTCCATATACAAAATGATAATTAAGATTTTTTAAGGGGGGGGGGAGGCGAGAGTTATAAATTAATGGCGATTTAAAGTTATAACACGGTAAAACAAAATAAAACAGTTACAGTATAAGTATAAGCAGCATACAGGTTCTGTCGGTTGTGAACATGTGGTCATAATATGATCTTATTAAATGGGTAGAGAGATGAAGCTGTTTTCGGGTATAGAACAGGGAGATACTCAAAACTATACTGTTCAAAAATGATCGTAATAGCATCTAGAAACCCATTTAAAAGGAAAATAACAATAACTATTGGTCTGGTATAGTGCGTTGTGAGAAAAGAGTTTCATTTCCGTAAGATTTAATTACGGTTTTCGGAAGACTCGGCTGTTCCTCAGACTATATATGTTTATATCACATTACATGTACCTATTACGCGCGATTTCGTAAACAGAGCTAAAAGGTTCACGGGTAAGCAAGCGTACACGCTAGTGGCGTGTGAGTTATAGTTCATCTCGGGCATAATTGTGCCCATAAAGGACACGATTACCGCTTCTGACGGTATTTAATTTCGGCTCTCTCCAGTAGAGAGTATCATCTCGGCCATTAACACGATACAAATCGTATTACACGTATATATTATGTATATGTACCACGGTAACACGTATATTATATACCTGTACAAACCAAACGTGCAGGTACATAACACGATAACATTAATGCATACTTATGACCCGCAGTGTTTGCGAAACCAGTGTAATACAAGTCAACGCAGATTATTGCGATTTACATTCACCTATTACATAGGTAACCATGATAAAGGCGTATCGGTAAATTATAATAATTGTCGTTCACGAGTTCGTCACATGTATATTGTAATTATTAAAAATATAACATGATTGTAGGTGTACTTACCTATATTCGCGAAGTGTATTTATAATAATAATATCGTTGAATTTCGCTTACACACATCTTAAAATATGTTTTATACAAATAATGCATTAAAGTTCTGAATTGTGTATACCTCTAATCGAAGTACTTACTTTATACCTATACAGTATCCGTCTTATTGTTTACGCACGACGTAATAAAAATAATTCGTAGTTTTAATAAAAGGATTTGGAGAATGTGACCCAAATATAAGAATAAAAGTATATTGTATACACTATACATGTATGTATATGTATGTATATGTATGTATATGTATGTATATGTATGTATATGTATGTATATGTATGTATATGTGTGTATATGTATGTATATGTAATGTATGTATGTATGTATGTATGTATGTATGTATGTATGTATGTACGTATGTATGTATGTATGTATGTAGTCACGTAGGTTATACACGGACATATTATATATACACCATTACACCTGCAGGCTATAGGATATATATTGAATCCAAAATGAAGCGAGCAATCTATATTGGTTTCGCGGTATAGTGATGCGTTTTATTTTTCATTTTTGTATGTAATCGGTTTTTTTCCGGTAGAATAGAGAGCACTTCGAAAGTTTCATTAAGTAGCCCTTCTAATGCAGATACAACAAATCGAACACAGATGCGATAGGTACTTTAGTGGTATCATTGCGATAGGTAGTTTTCCGGAAAATTGCGAAACCCCGAGATTTTGCTACGGTGAACCACATTCGCTGCAGGTGGTCCAGGGTTCAACTTTTTTTCCCCATCGGCAGGGAAAATGTATTTTAAATCCTACTTAAAAAAAAAACTTATTCATATCGATTATACTGATAAAATATTTCGGTCAACGCGATGTCATAATATATTAAACTTTTCAAACATATTCACAATTTTATTTGAATGTATATCTTAAAACTTTTCAAATTGTTTATTATTTGGTTATTGATATCAGTTGATTTCGAATGAAATTTTTTTTTTTTAATCACTAGCGTATTATATTAAAATGTCAGTAGGTTATTGATTTTTCGAAAGCATTTCTATATTTCTAACGATGATAATACAATAACTATTATAAAAACAACACTTGCTATACGTTTGAATCGCTTCAAGGCTAGTGATACAAAATAATGACGACCAATGAGCATCATCGTTCATCCGTATACATTTTTCTCAACACATTTATTGTTGAAATAGGTCACCTGCAGCCTGCTATCTACAACATAATTCACTCGTAGTAAAAATGATATTATGATGTCTACAATATATAGTTTTTGCACGAAACAATAATTCACGTTTATTTATTTATTTTTTATCGCGCCGTTGGTGTTTGCTACCATGCACAGCACACTTTTCCTAAACCGTTTTCGGCATCGTTGTTAGTTTTGTGTACCAGAGAGGTATATCAGAGTATACCAGAGAGGTAAAAAATAACAATTCTAAACTGCGTGCGTATCGGTCGCGCAACGAACACGGATATTCGTTTGATCGTCGTATACATGTACCTACACCTACTTCATTGCCTATATATTATGTATATAACACAATGGCATTACGAGTTTATAGTTTTATTTCCCCCTCAATGTTTTCCAGGATTTATCGCGCACGTCCGCCCCCGGTTTCAATATTCATTCGAATGTGTTTTATGGAAAATAAACCCCTATAAAACATTTGGGAATTTTCCGTGTTTCATTTTTTTTTTTTTTTTGAATACTTTAAGTCCTTCGTTTATCGTGAACGTGAAAAAGTGTTAAAGTTCCCGTGCGCGTTACAAGTGAAATATTTAGAGATGTGCGCGCACAACATAAATCGACGGTTACATTATTATAATACATCAACCCGCCTAATGTGTGTGTACCGTATAGATTTCGCGGTGCTAAGTGACTGCCCACACATTTGGTGGGTAATGCGTCCGTCGGGACGGGGATGGGCGAGGAAATATGAAAACTAAGAACTCGCGGACGAGCGTTATCGACGAAAAACAGTCGGATTTGTGAGAGCAGATAAAAAAAAACATTCAGAACTTATAAATCGAGATTTCTTTGCGGGATTTAGTAAGTGTCGTATGGACGTAAGTGTCCAAATGAAATAGATACTATCTATTATCTTTAATATATCAACGTGAATTAATTTAATTCAATTTTAGTGGACGGATCGTCGAAAAATATTATTTCTGCACATGTGTTTTGAGGTGTGATTTGCTGGTTCATATCACAGTATTATATAGTATGATCAATAAAAACATTAGGCATTTCAAAAACAATTATCATTATTATTTTTTTTTTTAATTGGCAACATGCATTTAAAATTCATGGTTTTAAAACAGAATACTCTAAGAGTACTTTGACACACAGTAATCGAATTGTTTCGAGTATAGCTATAATTTGTTATAACTTTATAATTATTTAAAGTTTATCGAGTGTAGTCGAATGTTACAGCTAGGGGTAGGTACCCCACAAAATGTAGGGTACTGTCCAAACAATACATATAACATCTAATAAACCGTTTGTCCGAAATTCAATTTTGAAATCATAATATTCTGCTTAGGGCATTTAAAGTGCAAAAAGTTTTTTAAAAATATAATTTTTTCCAAAAACGTCGTTTCATAACGAATTATAAAATCGTGAAAAATAAATATTTTCAAAATCGTTAGCTGTTTTTTTGCTGAAATAACTCTATTGTCTAACGTTTAATGTATTATAATAACCACCTAATGACAAAAAAACAGTTTCGCGCCTTCGCTCGGATTAAACACCGGTGGTCTCATTTTGTGACATTGTTGACCGTCGCGTATGGAAACCTAACCCACTTATGTGCCTAAATAAATTCGTTAGTCATTATTATCAGATACGGAATATTATAATATCGGTGTAATGTAGTACGTCACACATTGTAGGTACCTATCGGTTCACGAAAATCAATTTACACGATGTATGATGATGTATATATATTATGTATATTATATATAGTGTGCACACTGTTTGGGTGTCTAATACAATATTATTATAATATACGATGAAAACCCGGCTCGATATAGTTAGGCATACCCATTCTGACGATATCCTATTATATCATATTATCAGATGCAGCAAACGAACGATTTGCTGTTTAAAGTGGATCGGGTGAATTTTTCCTTAAGTACCTACCTATATATAGTAATGAATTTATTCAAATCCCATTTCTTCAATTCCGTATTTTCAAGTGTATGCCTTAAAGACCTCGTTTTCAAATAATCGTTTTTTTTTTTTTTCTATTAAATTCAATCAGAATTCAGTTATGAAGAGTTTGAACTTATATTATGGGCACTTACCTTAACTATTAAAAACAAAGTGTCTCCCTATATTATGTATTTTTTTAATGTGGTAAGAACGTTTTTTAACCACATGTATCATGATAACGAACCTTGTATTCAATTTTTAATCTCTTATCATATGAGTATATTTTTGTTATAATAAAATTTATTTATTCAATTAACAACAATATTTGCACTCTCATCTAATATCCAGACATTTGATCATTGGATATTATTCAAATGATGACTTATAAGTTGTTTTTTTCCACGAGGTGGAAGCGGGTAACCACCGATTGACTACTAACAGCTGCAGAGTGGATGATAATATGATGTTAGCGGCGAGCAAAAAAAAAACCAAAAAATGGTTAAAATAAATGCAGACTGCAGTCATGTACATAGGTAGTGCACAACGTGATATATAAATACATATAACATCTATAAATATATACAGTGTATATATATATAATATATATATTATATTCATGTTTAGAGGGTATGATAATATATTATACGAATAAACGCGTATATAAGTAAGGCTCACGGGACGTCGTAATTCGAGCCCGGACCACTTTCGAGGGCCGCTGGTCGTAGTCGCCTGTATATAATATGCGTGTGTGTTTATATGTACATACAATATTGTATAGGTGAGCGATGCTCTCCCGACAAAAGGAAATTCCCTTGAGGCCCACCCGTTCACTATATATCTGTATAATATTGAGTTTAAAAAAGGTGAATTGGAAATTCTATAGAAAACCGCATTTTTTTTTCTTCAGCCGTCCGTCCGAAAGTGACGTACGTGCGCGGCCCACTCGCCCCGTATTATTATACACGTACACAAAACTCATATCCGGCTCGGAACACGTCGCATTTCTGGATGGGACTTCGTTTTGGAGATCGAAAGTTTTCCGTGGCGCACGGGAACGAGCACAGTATAATATATGTTGCAGACGTCACAGTCGATCGTCTGATTTTATTGCAATGTCATACATCATAGCAGGTACACATTGTAATACGATAGTAATCATAATAATAATAATAATATTATACAGCAACCAAACTGCATTATTATTGTATTTCGCGAGAGCCGCATTGCTGCATTAAAATTAAAATTATTTTAATATCGATCTGCATCAAATCGAATATAAGTATCTATATAATATCATAGTTGGAATTCGTACTTATATGTAGTCGTCTTAAATCCGTTTATTCAATTTTAACACAGGATTTATTTAATATTTCAGAGTAAGTTGGCACCGAGTACCTAATTTTATTTATAAAATTTAATGTTCGATTGTGAGTCTTATGAATATTTTTTTTTGATTATACGGTCGCACCGATGCTGTTTTGTCATCAATCATATATTATTATGCGATATCATTTTATTTATAATTCGACATTTTATATGGTAATAATAACGGTAATACAGGTAAATTAATATTGAAAATATCAAATTCTTAAGATGCAAACAACTATATACAGGTTAGAAACCCCATCATCTGAAAGTGAAATCAATCATTTTAATAATATGTAGTTATACTTAAATATGAATTTTGTTTTTATAACTAAACTTGTATTGACGGCTGTCGCTCAATAGAAATCGTACGCCACACATTAATGCGATTTAATCGTGCGATTTTTTTTTTTCACAAAAATTTATTCACTCGATCTTAGATGACGTGTTTAATTTTTTTTTTCAATCAAAATTCAACTATGGTGAGTTATTCAAACAGCATAGTCGACTGTAATTCAATATAATATGTGTTAACATTTAACCCGTAAAGTTGTTGATCTTTAACTCGGCCCAATTAAAAAATGAATCAATGAAAAAATAATATATATTACATAGTCGGTCGGTCGCTATTCGATGGGATTTTTGTACACTGCTTACCGTGTAACGTCGTTATTGCGTTGTCGGTACGTATGTTATACCTAATATATTTTACTTGTGACAATAATCACGTTGTTATAAACGATACTGCGTGTGTATATTATAATGACGGTTTATAACGCAAATCGACGATTTGTTTCTGACCTATAGGGGTTAGTCTTTTTTTCCTCCCACGTAGAAGTACAAGAAGCGTTTATTAATGACGGTCACGTTTTGTGATTATTATGTGCGACCGACATAAAAGATGGAGAAAAAAAATCAAAGGCCTCGCGCATATATCGGGTCAGTGACATTTCATCCCCCTCCCCCCATACAATCAGACGGAATAGTTTTCGCCAAGAAAACGGGACTGTCGCGCGCGCGACCACCATAGAGTTCTATTGAAAACCAAGTGTGTGAAAGGGTTTCCGGTCCAACGGGATGCGAAACGAGTAAAAGGCTTTCTTGAAATCATAATGTGTGTATGTGTATGTACATATATATATATATTGCATATATTTTTTCTGAACGTATATAATAACTGACGGGCTATAAAAATACTATAGAAAAATCGTCGAAAACCACTCGCCAAGCACTGACGAGTAATACGCGCGCCCGATTTACTTCATGCTGCACTGCTCGGTGGGTGATGGCGAGGGGAGGTAACACGATCTGTTGGAAGGAGGAAGTGAGCGCGGGCGAACGTGTAAACCCGATGGCGAAAGCTGCGGAGTAAAAGACAACGAAAATTAATAATTTAACGGATATAAAATAATTTCGACGACGCGTAGATAATGATAATATTATACTTATACATACGATGATCATCCTAACCAATCATCCTGGGATGCAATCACTAGTTCTAATAAACTTAAATTAATAAAAAAGAAAATAACCAAGTGCACATATTATGGTATATCCTGCCAATATCTCCAGACGTTCTGAAGATATTAATACAAGAACAAGGATCGACCATACAAACATGAGGAGCAGCCACTCTGTAGTCAATGCAACGAACTGCAGACTTTTCGCTCTTCTTCAACGCAAGAAACATCCTCAACCAACCTTCACCGATTGGAGAAACACTAGTAGAACACAACACACATCTGATCCACAACAACTTCAAATCCATTGCCATCGACTCGAAAATTTAATATTAAGTTTAAACTGTACTGTGTGTAAATATATAATTCTGTAAAAACTACTAACCCAATAATGATGTAGTCACTAATCACAACTAAAACTACCTTTATTAACAATAATATAAAAACCTATAACCACAGGCTAACTGAGCCCAGCTGTTGAAGCCTTTATATTCTGGCAATGAAAAGATAAAAAAATAAAAATACGAGTATCGTGATCAACCAAACTCTAAAATAATACTATTTCGTAACCGTCTTCGTCCCGTCTTATGTACGTACCTTATATGCCGATGACGCTGTCGCCACCGCACAACGTAACATAATATCGTTATATTATTAAATTATTTATAATACTATATACGCGTGTAGGAGGCCACATCGACTAGCGAGGGAATGTGTGTGTCGTCCGTGTAGGTTCGGTCGCGGTTGTGTCCAAAGGGGAGATTGACTCGGATCTACCGTATTCGTAGTCCACCGCAGTAAATATAATATATACGGTTCGTGCACATCAAACCAAGCGAAAAGTGCGCGCGAGCTCCGAGATACAATGCACACACACACACATATAATACCTAACAGTATACAGATATATTTTAAGGACATTCGTGTGTGTGTGTGTGGATGGTGGACGACAAAAGACGTATCTCTCCGCGTTTATATATAATATGTGAAGTCCCCGAGTATATTTTTTGATCGAACTTTAAATTAAAATGTCCGTATACGTTTATACGAATTCACTATATTATGGTCTATAGTATATTGTGTTGTTGTGTGTACCTTTACGAGATTTATGTATATATACACCATATATATTCATATAATATATATATATATAGTATATTGCACGGTCGGATGTGGGTACTCGTCTACGCGATCTCCAGAGACAATATAAAAATAGTCACGTCACTCGTCGTTCGGTGTGTATGTTATATAAATTGAATATGGTGTCTGACTGTATCTATAATATATACATTGTGTTTATTATGTTGTCCATATAATATTGTTATTTTTCTCGAATAGAACGCAAAATCGTAAAATTTGCAGATCCACGCGATGGAATCAATAGTACTGCACTGACACGAACATATTATCGTAATGTGTCCAATATGTATAATTAAAAAAATATAAATATTTCACTGATACCGGATATACCTGTATTGTGTGTACGCCACCATGTATATATATAAATGACATGAATACATACAATTTATTAGGGTTGGGATTTGGATGCTGCTTTGTATCTTTCTCTATATAGCTGTCATCGTGTACGTTTTGTTACGAAATCTGTTTCGTGCCGTATTGAATATTTTATCGAAATATATGGTTTTTAAAATGAAAAAATTCCATTTTAAAAGAAACACAGTTTTCTCATTTCTAGAATATTTTATTCGTGAATTAAAATTCGAAAAATGTACTTCGATATTATAATGGAATTATATACAGATGACAGATGGACCATTCCATTATACCCATTTTATTTCAAACACCTTAGATATACGGTATTTCACGAAGGAAAAATAATTTTCTTTTCACGTCGACCAGTTGGGTTAGTGGTTTTTCTCGCGCAGAACAACAACAACTCATCTGATACGGTAATATAATATATACCTATGTCCTATATTGGTAAATGGGATCTCGGAGCTGCTAAAAAAGTACACACAAACATCAGTCAGCGTGGTGTGCCGGTTCAAAAAAGGTCAGCCCGCCAGAACTGGCCCTAGGGGCGTCGTACGTTGGACACCCCCCGTGGACTTTTGAGGGAAAACCCATTGCGCGGCGCCCCCGCCCTGTTAACATTACGTAATATGGCATACACGCTGCACATAATATAATAATATATAACATTATGTCGTTTATGTTCTCACCGACGACAATGTGGCGTTGTTGTATCCCTGCTGTTGCAGAGTGTGATAAAACGTTACGATCACTTCTCGTGGAGGTGCGGAAGCAGGGAGGTCGCTGAGTTGTGATATATATTATATATATATCAGTATACACGCACACACACACACACACACACATATATAAAAAAAAATCTATTCTATATATAAAATATATAAATAATAACCTCATACACTATAATGTCATTGATTGAGCATAACATTATTATACAGAGTGATTCGTAAAACATCATGTTCGCCCATTTTTCTCATTCAATTATGCAAATATTCGAAATCTGATTTTCGAAATTTGTATATATATATATACCTATATAGGTAACTATAATACTTATATAGACTTCATACTCGTAATTTTTGTGATTTTTTGTACCACACATCTTTGAGATTAGTGATATGTGGATGTTATGTAACTTTTGTTTTTCGAATCAAAGTTCCCTCCCTTCTAATTTTATTTTTTAAATTATAGGTATAGCGGAAATTATTGATTTTCTGAAAATGTTGACACGTATATCAAAATCAAGCCTCAAACGAGTAATTCAAATGAGTTGTTTAACTTAGTGTACTGAGGATAATGAGTTTTAACGATATGGGTAATAAAAGAAAAAAAAATCTCAAAGAGTTAAAATATTGTATTATTTAAGTTAGAAATTATTCAAAATAAGAATTCAAAAAATCAGAATTTGAATGAATTTATGATTCAAGAAAAAAATAGGGTTGAGAATTCTTGGTTAGTTACTCTTTATACACCAGTGATGGATTTTCAACATTTTTCTGGGGGAGGATTCTAAAATATAAAATGTATTTCAACGGTTTTATTTTTATTTTCATGAAAACAAGCGTTTACTGTATTTTAATGATTTAAATATCATACATAATGTTCATGTGTATAATGTGGAATATGGAGTTTATAGTATTATCATAATATAGTGCATTAAATAAATTATAATGAATAAATATATTGGCGTCTTGGGAAGGGGCAGTCACCATGGACCTAATACAAATTATTTTGCAGAAACTTTTAATACCTACCTAATATTATTCTTTATTTTTATGATGTTAAGTGCGTTAAGTAAAAATGTAATACAAACATTTTTTTTTAATAACAAAAAAATGTATTAAGAAAATTAGTGGAACCGTGTAAACAAATATAAAAGTATAATGACTATATATATTGTATTATATTATTATGACGTGTTTTGTTTGAATTCTGCTCATGCATATTCACAATTATGGCAAGGGCGGTAATTCAGTAAATTGATAATAATAATTTTAATTTAAAGAGTCAAATTTTGTACACTCGCATAACGGCGATAGTTTTGTGTTGGATGAAATGTATCCGCGATACGAATACCGTCTATTATTTTGGACGTGGCTATACAGCGAAAACACCAACTCTCACTTATTCACTCACATTTTAGTGGTTATACACTTTATGAGTATTCTTTAATCAAATTCAACTAAAAAATAAAAAAAAAAAAAATAATATTATGTATTGCACTGCATATTGAATTTAAAACGATTTTTACCGGCACCGAACGAACATTATTTTACGGGACCACTTGTGAGGTGATTGATTATAATATACTATAACCGAACGGTTGAACCATTAATGGGGACGCTCAGATTGAATATGGTCCATTAAATTTTAAATCAAAACCGCTTTAGTATGAATACTGATGAGTAGGTAGGTGTAGGTTTTAAAATGCACTTAACATTGATTTTTTAAAATTAATTACGACCTAGTACTGGTTTTGTTACAAATTCATTTAATGTATTTTTTACCGAATTTACACAATTTTATTTTGCATTTTCAACATTTTTAGTGTTTATTAATACAGCTAAATTCGATTTCTATTTCAACTTTTTTCGTGATATAATATTTTTCTTTATTTTGTATATGATATATTTATGCATGTATTTCAAAACAATATATGATATGAAATAATTAAAATAATAATTCAGTGATTAGGGTCTTTATGGTGATCATTTTAACGTTAATACACTCAAAACGATGCATTTTATTATATTTACATATTTTATAGTAATGTACCATTTAACTATCAACATAAATTGTGAGACCAGTTTAAACTTTCAAAATGGTCTATTTACATTTGCAATCAAAAGTTTTTTAATGCTTTAAAATTATTTTTTACTGAACATGAATATTATTAATTTTGTTTGTAACACCATAACATTTCTAGCAGTTTTATAGTGACGATCGCAACGATGATGACTGGCGCGTGTAAAAAAATATTTAAATGTTTATCGATCTACCTATATCTATTTAGATAAATAGACGGTTTTAGAAGTTAGAACCGTAGTATAAAAAGTCTTAACGTGTATTTTGAAGAAACATATTTCAGTGACAATATTTTTATAATAAACCATTTTTCAATAATTCGATAATATCAGGTGTTACAGTAATGCTTAGTATAATCCTTTAATGGAATAAAAAACTATTTTGACGTGTTCACACGAATGGTTTCTATTACGCTTGCAGCAGTGGGCAACATTTTTGATGAGCATATAGAAAAAATTGTCAACATATGCGTCCGTGGTGAAAAAAATTCTTCTCGAACATCGGTGCCTTTTGATAATAACCATAATAGTATTACGGTTTGTAAATATTGTAATGAACAGTAACTATAATGACTTACACATTTATTATTAGAACCTATCATAGTCCTGAACAACATGTCATCTTCCACCGTCAGTCCACACTAGCTATTATTGCCACACTCTATTTCTTCATTATGACGATAGTATTATTCATATATTGATTTGATCGCAGTCTATCGCGTACAATACAGGTCGCGCAATTTAATAGAACATACCTACATAGGTAGCTGCAGTAGCACGCGAGTTGTTTGTGTTTTTTTTTTTGTTTTTGTCGTTTTCGCTTTAACCGATGCATTTTTAAAACAATTTCCACGGCACACGGCGGCCGGCGAGATTAAATATTATAAATTCATAAAAAACAAAAAACCGAAACCGTTTTGTATCCGACCCCCGACTACACGGTTGTGCGTAGTATAAATACAGTGTGATTCACCGAGCATACTCGCCTCCATATTCTTCAAAGATTCATTTATACAACATCTGATTATTGATAAATCGATCCAATGTAACATGTATTTTATATTTTAGTATAAAAACATTTTAACAGTTGAGAAAATATATTAAGTATATCAACATTGTGAAAAAGAAATTTTCAAATAATTTTCAGACAAAAAGGGGAGTTTTCATTCGAAAACAGAATTTTAATCGTCACCCGGCACTCTTCAAATAGTTTTAAAGATGTCATGCATTTTAAAATGCAGTTTTTTAGTTTACATTTAAAAATAAGAATTCGAATAAACTCATTATTATAAACGAAGAAATGGGGTTGTGCGTGTTTGGTGAATCACCCTGTATGCATACATATTATATATGCTTACCAACGACATTATGCCACGCAAAGGATTATATTAGACGATTTCAAATCGGAGAACTCTCGCAGCTCATACATATTTCAACGTGCATTAATATAATATGGTCGAAATACCCGGTTCACACACGCGCAATAATATATTAGGTATATTAGATTTTTCGAATCGTGCGCGCATACGCTTGTATTTCGTTACGACATTTTTCGATGTGATATGTAACATAAAATAATGCAATTATTATTATTATTATTATTTATGTGTACAACCTACTGCTGCAGTAGCAGATTCGCCGACAAATAACAATTTATCCATGAGCTTTATTCGTCTCGGGTTTGGTAGAAACGAAAAGTTAGAAAAAACAAACTTTTAGGCCATGTCAGATTTATCAGATTATGTAACGAGAATCGGAAGCAATTAGGTACCTTTCTTCCTATTATGAAATGGTAATGATTGGCAATTTTATCAATTTTTTTTTTTTAACTATATTATATTTAACGTGGGTGCTCTACTATTACAATAATCACAATAAATATAATGGATTTTGTAGATTAATAACTCAATTATTATTGATTGATTTTATCCCAGACATCGTTTTGATTCGTTAAGTGTGTCACGTACTCATGTACCAGTGAAGTATGTTTAACCAAATTATCTCCAATAAATAGTGATAATAATGCACTTAAACATTGTTATTTGTTTTAGCGATGCTTTAAAAAAAAAGTTGTTTGCTTATTGGGTACTAAATGGATATTCATGTTCTGTCAATACTTTGTATATCCGCTATATAGTTACATAATATTTTTTTACAAATTTGTTTGCTCGTTTTTATTTATAGTTATTATTTTATTGCAGTCGATAAGAGGTTATAACGTTTTATATAATTAAAAATGGCTATACAATCACCTTAGACGATATGTTGGTAGCAATGATATGTAACTCAAATGCAAAAAGATTCACAAATAAAACTGTAGTCGCCAGTAAAGGAGAATTATTACTAATATATTCAGTAAAGGAAATAAGTTTTTCAAAATAGTTCACATTTTTATATAGAGGTATCTGTTTTTATGAAAAGAGTTATAGTTTTGATAAAGTATATTTTTTTCGATAATAGCAAAGGATAATAGAGAGTGAAGCATAATATAATATACCTATAATATTGTGTGAAAATAATAAACAAGCACAAATGATTTATCAGTATTGGTAAACACAGTATAGCGTAGGTACAATAAAAGACAAAATTATATTTTTAAGACGAGATGACATAAAATTTTACTGTTAACACACATTTGGAGTGAGAATAGTATTTTTATCTACCAAAAAATTGTATTAACTAATAAACGTTATCCAACGAATAATTATCAATCTTGCGGGTAACAATGAATGTATATCATGAAAAATAAATGAATAATTCCTACTGATCAATTCGAAGACCGACCTAACCGATTTATAACGAACCTTAAAGATGATGTACAGGACACGACAGGGATGAGATTTTATATTCTATTATATTATAAGAGCGAAAATGGAGCAAGATCTACAAGCTGAGCATAAATAATTAAGAATTATATTACGTATAATAATTAAAAACACAAAATAATCTAAAAAAAATGTATCAGTTTTTGAAAAAATAGGTATATCATAGAGAGACATAACATTATCTAACCATTATATTTAGTGGGCATAATTAGTTTTTTTAAAGATTTGTTTTAAAAGTTATTATGGATTTTGCGCCTATGATTAAATACGCACCTTGGATCGCGCGTAAACACGGGTAACAGTTTTGTCCCACTGATCGGTTAGGTTACGTATATACGGAGAAACATAAAACTGGATTATTCTTCATCATATTACATAGGTAGGTACGCTAAATTATATAGACCAAAAAGAGTACGACGATATCGTAACGCGTGTCGGACGGAAAGCGGAGCTGTTCATCACACACGTTTTATAACTATATAGCTCAGCCAGCAGGGCTGTAAATCACATCGGAGGCGAAGTAGGATGGAAATTATTATTATACGAAAAGTTATGCCCGCGCAGTGTTATAATATTATTATTATACTCTTCGTGCAGGATACTCGTCCCGCAATAGATGACTGCACCGCCTGCGCCTGGTGTAATGTATATTATTATAAGTAAAATTATACGTAAGCGCTTCCTCTCCGCGGTTAAGTTCGGATGATGATTGTTTAATACGACGTACGTGCATAAATCAAAACGATAATATTGTATACGATAATAATACAATATTATTATTATACACGGAAGTCGTCGTGTGCTGGTGCAATGTAAGAGTCGAACGCAAAAACGTAAAAGTATTAAATACGCGTCTACGGTGAATGTTATATTATATTATGATATTAATGCATATAATATTATAATGCAGTAATAATTCAATTATTATAACAATGTACAGGTATTGGGAAACTGCACCGCAGATAAAGCAACTGCAGTTGGTCTTAGACAAAAAACATCAGTCGTTATTATAGTTTATACTTTATGCCGTAATAAAGTAAATAGTTACGTTGAATGGGATCGGAATATTTGGTCACCACGAGGAGGGTCTCATGGTGTGCGCGCACGCACACACACACGTACCTACCCGATGCTAAACTCTGAACTTCCATTGTATGACCATAATCACGAGCTGCAAATTGCAAAAACAACACATTGTGGTCTTGCACGTCTGTCCTGCAAATTTTACCGTGAGGCCAGAAACGAATAAATTCCATATATCAAGTGGGTATTTTCCAGAAAAATTGTTATACAATTTATAAAACCAACTGACCGTTATTTTCTTTCAAAAATATGTGACGTTTAAAAAAAAAAGAAAAATTGATACGTAAAATCAAACTAATCTATCGTAAATTATTGGACGTAATATTATAGCTAGTAATGTTGCAGCATCATACTCGATGGTCGTTGCTCAAAGTAAAAATAAAAACAAAATAGGTGTACGATATACATGTTTCTTGATGATACCAGATCATATAATAATGACTTACGTGGGAGGTACCCCCCCCCCCCCACTTGGTGACCGTTATGCCACTATTGTGGTTTTATTACGGTCGATCGAATTTTGTTAGAGTACGAGCTGAAAACGATATCGCGATTATAACATGTTTCTCGTTCTATACAAGTAGGTGACATAATATGTGGCATACGCTCGTGGTTGTGATGACTTATGGGTCAAAACATAACTCGCACAGCATAATATATTGTATTATCCAGGGCCCAGCGCCAGGTCTAATAGTGACGTATTTTCATTTTTATGCACACTTTACGAAACGACATCATTTAATGAATATTCACTTTGCTACTTTGTTGTTAATCTATACTGACACGGTTCTATATATTATTACATTATTATTATTATCATTACCTGTCACTATAATATAAAGTTTCTATTTACAAATACACATTTTTTTTTTTTTTATCACAAGATAATTTTTTTCATGTTTCTAGACCAAACGTCATAAACATCATAATTTCACCTATTATTTTGAACTATAAGGCTATATACAAATGAAGTATACAGGTTTATCTGGTTTTTTTTTTTAATTTTAACCACAGTGCCTATTTTGAATTCAAATGTTCTATAATTTCGATAACATTTAATTTTGAAAGACCATTGTCCTACCAAACCAAAAAGAGTTGAATTTAAAAACCAAAATATATAAGATTCAAGATTGATTTGAATAAAATTAGAATTAAAATATAAAAACGGTTCAGGTCCGATTTCTGAAAATAAAAGTTAAAAAGAAAAAATTGAAATATACTACTGTTGAGTCAAAAGTTTTGGAAATTATATTGTTCAGTTGATTAACTTCAAGATTATGGCTAATAGTACCAGTCTTTAATAAAACCTTAATAGTCATTATAGTTCACGCTGTAATGAATAATATATTGAATAGTAAGTTATACTTTTTTAATCGTTGATGTATTTTAACGAATATAAAATAATTTTGTTGTTTAATGGTTTTTAATAAATAATACTTCTTCAAAGATCAAACGTTCGAAGAACTACGTTGTTTTGGGTTACTTATATTAAACATAGAGCATAATAATGGTTTCAACTTTTCCAGTACAATAGATATTAAAATCGTTTAGAGATTAAAATATACGTCTCTCTTTATGTTTGCATAGAAACAGCCGAAAAGAGAACTTTGAAAACAATATTATAGATATACTACATCTAATATATAATACAGTCACGGTGCCTTCGGACTTTTTAAGGTTTTTAGAGCCGAAGAATTGTTTGTGTTTAAAATTAAACAATAGAGCAGATCAGGTAATGATTGACGTGGATAATTTTTTATTCATTATTCTAGAATTACAGAGTTTGGAATAAGTTACTAACCTTACTACCTAACCTAACGTACGCAGGAAGAAGATCCTTTTATGCACGCCATATTTCGTATAATTATAATATATTCATCCGTTCCCTTTAATTTATTAAGTACGTGACTAATGGGGAAATGGTTAATAAATATTTCGTAAAGTAAAAATAATAATAAAATAGCGACAAATTCTGTCAAACGAGAATTTGATCGCTTTTGCCGGTCGGAATTACACCAAATTAATACTGACAATTCGCTTTTAAACGGTGTGCGAGGTCGTGAATGGAAATAATTTAATTATGAATCCCGTGGTGCGAGCGTCTAATATCTGAAACGGGTATTGGACGGTGTTGGACGGTGTTGAACTGTTATCTATTTTATATTTATGTAAAAAAAAGCAGTTTTTGTCTGACCTCAAAGTACCTCATTGTATTAAATTTCATAATTAATAAGTCGCGTTGAAGTATCGAATAACTGAGGAAAATTACAATAACAGTAGGTACAAAACATATCATATATATTTTATGTATACAACAACACCACATATGGACGTCCCTTCGATCAAACGATTAAAATGCGAGCTGGTTTTAAAACGCCCAAAAGATAATAATATACTTAGGTGGACACGTTTATAATATTACATTACAATATTGTTACAGATTATGAATAATTATTACTATTAATGTATAATATCAGGTACATGAATAGTGCGATATATTATTTTTATCGATCAGTTTTGGAATTACGATTGCAATTATAGTCAGCAAAAATATGTGTAAGACGTGCTCGTTCAAAACTTATCTGTGAGTCATGACATATTTATACCTATCTCAAAACATTTGTCCTTTTCGATATAATTTAAGTGGTATATACAGAGCAAAATATAGGTTGATACTCCCCCACCCCTTCCCCCCAACAGTCAGTATTTGTCGAGCAAAAGACCGACCGTTAAATCTGCCACCGTGATCGATACCAAATACTTTTCCTACTCGGTTTATAAGCCGACAAAATCTTATCGATCAATAAACGCTATCTTTAGCTACTTGTCCTTTTACAACTATTTGCAACTTTGTCCGTGAATAATAATAATATAGTGACCAAACCTCAAGACATCAGAGTAGCCATTTTCTACTCTAAAATTACTAAAACTCATACTAGCATTTGTAAATTTTACAAAAAGGAGATTGGAGATTTTAGGTAGAATTATAACTTTAAATATTACCTAGATATTATTATGTAAATAATAGTGAGCAATACATTTCCACTGATATACCTATTAATATTTTGTTTAATGTGATAGACAAACGGATAGGAATCGTCTAAGTATCTCGAATAAAAAAGTTAAACCACTTCCCTGATCAAATAATGTTTGCTAATATTATTCATTTTTCCAAAAACTCAGGACGGAAAAACATAAAACTAATGTTTCTGCATCGATATACCATAAATTACAATATTATGTAAATATCTAATGCGTTCCAGAGCTTTTTCTTTTACACGTCAGAAGGTATAAACTATAAACACGGTATAGTACGGTGCATATACCTATGATGTACATAATAATATATAGTATTACGTTATAATGAAAGGGACTAGAGAAGTGGTGGAGCGAATACGAATAAAAAAATGTCTCGTTTCAAAGGATAACGTAATTCACGCTGCCGCAGAGGTGCTACCGTGCAAAACAAAGGTCATATATTAAGGATAATTTTTAGGTTCAAATCCACCCTTGAAATTGAGTTTATATCCCGAAATATATACCCTCTTTTGGTGTTCTTTATGAATAAATGCGGCGTAAAAAAGACGTGTCATTGGGCGGCGGTGGTGGCGTACACTCTGCACGCTGTAAGTCTCGTTTATACCATCTGTGTGACTGTCTCTCCGGTTCATAACAATATAATATTATTTTTCTTTTCGGCTATTCAACATAACGTTATAATACCACCGACGTTGTCTATCATTTATATCAGTTTATAAGTATCAGTCTATATTAAAACATTGCAGTCGGGGAGATCGACCATTGACAGGTAAAAATGTAAAATGTAAAATAAAAAATAGTTTATACGTCCATTCGAAAAATATAGAATTAATAATAGAATAGGATCATCACACGAAACGATGAGTTGAAGATTTCAAGTCTCGTTAATTTTAACTTGTTGGCTTACCTTAAAATGATGACAAAATTTCGGTTTTTATGGACTTGTTTAAATTTTTAAAATCATATTATTATTAATTTTAGGTATATATTTTTAAATTATTATTTTAACGTGTTTGAGAACTTTTAAACGTTAGTGCAATTATTGAGTTTAACTGCAGTTTAAATAAAATATTGTATACAAATCATAAAATAAATATTTTCTACCTATCATATTAAATTGTTTTAATTTATTTAGTTTGTGTAGATGGAGTGCCCTTCTGCCCAACATCGTTGCCCACTTTAGTAAAATTAATGCAGTGTGAACAAAATATATAATAGGTACTATGCTTAATTTAAGTTTTATTATTCAATATTCTTACACAATATTATTTCAAAAATATAATCAAATAGTACTCTTTGTCTCTTTCACTCGCTTAAGTGTATTTTATTTTTCCTCGACTTAATCGAGTTAAAATCATTTATAATTTAGGTACTAATAAGGGATATACATTTTTAATATTATTATTATATTATACTTATATATTATGTATACTTTATGCGCGTACACTGGTTAGTAATAAGCCTAATTGTGTGGGGCTTGTTGGCTAAAGTTAACAAAATAAAATAATTTAACGATTAATTAATAGGTAATATTTTGGATTTTATCTGCGATGCTCACCCTTCCCGCCCGCCAAGAAACCTTACGGATTTTTAGAACCTGCTATTTTTTTTAATAAAACATTTTATAATCATATCATTATAAGTCAAAATAGGTCAGGTTAAATAATATACATACACCTAATTTCTCGTGATTTAACACTGGAGTTGTGACCGCGGCACTCATAAAACGTATAAAACAATAACAAACAATCACTTATATACGTTAAATACAATATTAAAATATACGAAATATCGGATAGGTAGGTAGACGATAACTGTATAATAGTGAATAGACGAAAGAGTAGGTAGGTACCGCGTGTACGAATAATAATAGTAATAATAAAACATTGTATTCGGCAGTCGTAACTTTTCTGCACACGATAATAGAATAATATTCTTCCTTTGTGCTCACCCGCCAGTATATTCCTTGTTCCTATCCACCTATCTACCTACCCTCCAGGCCCGCCAAACCGTTACCGTGGGAGGAGGACTGTCGTCGTCGTCGTCGTTGGCTCACGCGTTGGAGACACTATGGCTGCACGCACCGGGTGCCAAGACCGCCGACGTCGTCGTTAAAAACGGTACGACTGGGCGACTATTGCAGCTGGCAACCGTATTGCGAAGTCCACGGACAGTTTTTTTTTTTATTTTACTAAAAGCGAATAAGTTGTGTCCCAAACACGGAAATGTGTCCATCGGGGATTTCGAGAGTTGTGTCCTGACGGAAAAAAGACGATTTCATTTAAGTACCTATTTCTTTGTCATGCATATACCGAGAAATTTGTCCATTATAATACTATTATAGATATTAAACATGCATTCAAATATTATTTTACTCCATAATATTTTAATGTTTCACCACGTTTATATAATTATTATAAATTAAAAATAATAATTTTAACACACTGAGCAAAAATTGAAATGAAACAGTGTTTTTATACGAATTAAAATCGTGAAATTTGTTCATTAAAATATTATATTATAGATATTACAGACATATATTACAAAAGAATAAAAATGTTAATAATTTTTTCATGTTATGTTTTTTATAATAAATATAAAAAAGTAAGAAAAAATAAATACGTATTTAGTCAGAAATGCATATTATGAAACTATTTGAATCGACTTTTTTTCAGAACACTGCTCGTTAACTACGTTTTATTTTCCAACGGTGATTTGACATGCTATTATATTATAACCGTAGCGTTGGCCTATAGGTGTCGAAAGTACACGCATGTTTGTAAAAAAAAAACGAAATCCTCACCCTCACAATATAACATATACATATTACATGTAAAAAGTATTTAATACTAAGTATAAGTAGGTATGACGTAGACACGCAGTGGTGTATACATATTTGGAGTATGGGGAAAGGGTAAAAACTTACCCCTTTTTAGGTGCTTTTTCTGGCAGTCACCTCTATAAAGGAACACTGTTTACTTATGTTATAGACGTTAAATAGTATTGATTAATCAATAATAGAAAACATATTATGTTTAACTTCCAAACAACATAACATATTATTATTGCAATAAATTTAAATTCCAATTAATATACGACTGTATAACTTTACAAAGTCTAGGTATCTATAATCACTCTTTTTTTTCCTGCAGATTTTTATACGTCTGACGATAAAGCTGATCCTGCAATTATTATACGATTATCTTGATTCCATTTCTGACATTAACCGTGTTTTTAGTCTACCGTAGGTTACGTTAGGTTAGTACAGCCAGCGAGAAGGATTCCAAAAGATAAAATAAATAATTTACTGCAGTAACATCACTTTTGAGCGGTTAGCGACAGTGAGTAAGCCAAGGGATTATATAAAAATCTAATATAAGCATCCCATCTACGATCAACGATTATTATTTATTCTATCTATACAACGCTGTGGTTACAACGATATGGAACGGTAGGTAAATAAATACAATTAGCTTACGATTTGATTACGGGTATATAACACATATAATATAGTATACTTATGGTGTGTATAATGATATGTATAGCTCTAAATCTGAGAACACTGATCTCTCTCTCTCTCTCTCTCTCTCTCTCTCACACACTCTCACTAGAATACTCTACTGTAGGCATAAACGTTACAAAGTCATCGTCAAGTAGTGCTGCAGTGGCAATGTTGGCCACGACAACTTGCTCGACTTATACATCACGTCGTATGTACACAAATTATTATCATAGGTATTATATTATAAAAATAATAACGTGACTGCAGCGCTAACGGATTAAAAGGATGCATACGATATGACGTGACTGCCGTGGAACTATTCGACAACATAATAATAATTATTGTTATTATGCTTACAAAAACCGTCATAGTCAATCTAATAGAAATTCGAACTTTTTTATTAATATATCAATGGATTCGTGTTTTTAAGATCCGTGAGACCATGTTCTGTGTTATGAGTTTAATAATAATAAAATAACTACATGTTCACTTCGCAGTAAAAAAGTCAAAATGGCATCATGGTCTATATCTAAAATCATTTGTTATCATTCGGTCTATCTGAAAAGCGAAATATTATATAATATCAAAATTTTAATCTCACGAATATCTTTATACTTTAGTAATTTTTTGTAAAACTATCACGGTCTAAAGAACGACCAATCTCAGATAACATTCAGATTGTTGATTAAACGGTGGATATTTATTTTAAAAAAACGTCATGTGGTTTTGATCAGGCTGTCTAATATACATTTTAGGCGTTCGTCACGTGTAGGTATATTATTGTTAACGTGGTTGATTATAGGTTAGTGTGCTATCGAAATCGTTGTAATTCTTCGTCAATTTGACGGCCATGTTGCATGTACCCCAAAACATCTCGAACTGGCATTTGAATAAGTAGCATGATATTATAAACCGTGGTGAAAAATATTATATTATATAATTTTACATAATACCTACCTACTATATAAACACGCTATCGCCTCTCTTTGACTTCTCCTCACTACTCGTAATCAATATCTCGCCGAATCGATAACAGTTTTCGTTTTTCCGGAACATTTCACTAATTTATTATTTTTACATTGACAAATTGCACGTTGTGAATAGTATATTATTTTCGATTACATTTTTCAATTTTTTCATCTACCCGCACGATACTGTTTTCAACAGCCAAAATTATATAATCACTTCGTGTAATTATGTAGTAATTATAAAATACCTTCTGGCAATAGGAAATATATAACGAAGAAGCTTTTTTCACCATTAAACATTAGGTAGGCAAAATGTGTTAATTTTTTATTATTATTATTCACCTCATAATATAATGCAAGACCAGACAATGCATTACCACTCTGCAGAACTCGTCCGCGGTTGTGGTCATATTCGAACGAAGTCAATGTAATCACAATCAAAATTATCACTTTGCGTCAAGCTATTAGAAAGAAAAAACCGTATAACCATACTCAATGTGTGATAAGTATACCATATAATATTATTTATCATTTTCTGGAGAAAAAAATTCTGAAATGACATCGCCGCGGTCATAATAATATTACACAACTCGCGGCATGGCATTTTAGTAGACAGCGGTGGAGATAAGAAATAGGAATCGGGAGGAAAACATAAAATAAATAAATGATAGAAAAAAAAATCCAAAACTGCATTCTCATATTATCTGTGCGGCATTCGTCGCTTTATGACGATCCCGACGCCGCCACAAAACACTCAATGTCGTTTCGCACGCAGCAAAGTTGTTTTTAACTATTATATCATATTATTATTAATATTATTATATAATATTATAAGGTATATATAAAATTCACTTTGCGCTATAAGCTCGTTTTTGTTTCACTCGAACGCGAACACACAAACGACACTGTTTCATATACTCCTGTTATTAGACATATATGATATACTTAAGTATTAACTATTAAGTAAGTATGCGCATAAATATTATTACCCGTGCAGTATATTTTATATGCAATATAATATAATATTCAATAAACGGGAGACTACAATATTATAATGGCAGTCTTTATTATTATAATATGTTTTTCCACTACTGCCATTTCCCACGGGTTTCTCAGATTATTTTTCAATTTTTGTTTGTTTTTTCTGCCAGGAAAAAGGCAACGCATATAATATTTTCTTAGTCACATTATAATAATAATAATGTACGAAATCGGTCATATTTCCGTGGCATATAGTTCTTATCCCGTTCGCTTAAATAAACGCTCGTATTGTGTGTGCATCGTCGATTGGAAAGTTTCTGTACCGTGATCGCAATAATACAATAATAATCCGTTTAGCATTATAATATTATATTATTGTTATCAATGAGGTAGAGCGAGCGCCTCGTTAAGGACTCTTCTCAAAGCACTACAAACTTCCAATACAATTTTTTCCCCCGTTTTAAAACGTGTACTTAAATGATTTAGTTAAAGATTTCGAAGAGAGATTCAATAGAAAATTTAGAACAATGTTATTTTCAAGTTATAAAATATTTACAATGTACATAATACTATGTTTTTCACCGTAATATATTGTATCATTAAAAACCAAAATGTAGTAAAAGTGTACAAAAGTATTAAAAAAAACGAGAAATGAGTTAAACAAAAAACAATGAAATTTGTTTTTATAATATATTGTTATATGTTATTATTATTCCATAATACCCTTACTGTACATTAAAATTAATAAATTCTTATTTCTTATCAACTCTGTTATAAACATAATACGTATAATATAGAATTAACATCAACACGAGCTAATAAAAAAGAAAGATTATCATGCGTTTATACGTCATATTATATTATAATATAAACATAATATTATTATTATTTTCAATACATATATAACAAGAAGATCAAGTGGTGCAAGTTGTATGCGTAGCGTATATACAATACGATTATAATTCAAATAATTATAATATACCTACCATGATTGTTATAAGTGAAAATGTTTATATATATTTTCATTTCAAACAAATGTCACGTAGAAGTGTAAAATGACGACGTATAATAATAATAGTAATTATTGTGTAACAACGGGTTATTATTATTCTCGTGTTTACTGTTATTCGAAATCGATGAACAGAATATCATATTATTATTATCTCATATTAAATGAAAGCGTTGTTTTATCTCGACATCGAGCCTCATGAATCAAAAACAGATCCGAATCTACGAGTTAATTAATTTGGGGTTGGATGTACGGGTAAATTATTTAGAGATATAGAGTGGTAGAGAAAGAGTGAGAGAGTGAGAGAGAGAGGGGAGGGGGAAAACAAGCAATAAATAATAATCACGTGTGACTGTACTAGCGCGCGCAAAAAATTTCGATACCTCTAAATTTGCTGTATAATGAAAATTTGCTGCGAAAACACGATAATAATATGGCATTTAAGCGTATGATTGTCGTAATTTGCTACTGCGATCGAAAATATAATAATACCTATAGGCTATAATTGTACCTATAGATTAGGACGGAATGGATAGGTTTTGACATTAATCACAACTGCAATATTCAAACAATAGGTATCTGTGGGAGCTGTTGTATAGTAGGTACTTGTATTTTCTATACTACGAAAAGAAATCTTAATCAATGGAAATAGCATATTATAATATAAGTAGTAATAATACGATGTGGATGCGAACAAAATTATTTATTTGATCTAATAATATTATATGCATTTTGTATATTATGTTGTATATACATATTACATAACAATCTCAATATTAAACTTGTTTATTCATACTTCTTTTTTTGTTTATTCTTTTTTTTTTCGCGCATAAACAATAATATTACTTTTCTTTCTTTTTTTTACTTGAATTTTTCCACGGACGGGTGGTCAACCGGTCCTCAATCATTCGAATCTGAATAAAAGTTTTTTTTACATTTGTGAATTTTAAATGGTCTATTGTCGTTTATTTATTTATTTTTTATCCTTGTGTCACTGTCGCGCACAGTAGTCAGGTATATACTCTCTTTCCCTGTCTCTCTCTCTCTCTCTCTCTCTCTCTTTTGAACCTCATCATACCCCAGCGGAATCTTTTAACTCGAAAAACAAAGCTGTAGGTACTCGTATATATTATAAATCCCACAGCGTGTGCATACGATCATACAAACCGAGTTTTTCATGAATTTTTTTCTTACTAAAGATGCGCCAATATACATAGAATATCGTTAAGGACATCATTAGAATTTAAACGATAAAACGGAATACTGTAATTTATATGGTTTCGAGGAGAATAGCAGCAAATGTTTTTGTATTCCCCCCCCCCAACACTCACCATCAACCTGCCACCCGGTTTATCGTATTTACCATTACCGCGAGTAGCATTGAATAATGATATTATTATTATTTATCGACTCTCGCTCACATTAATGGGCATTATTAGGCGTTCAACAGCTGCTGTGCGGGGCGTTATAATCGCATATACCGTCTTCACGTTATGTTTTACGTTCGGTGGTCTATGTAGAGTAGTTTATTTAAATACTTATAACACAGTGTTGTATACCTACTTACACACAACCAATGCAGTCAGATTTAACATTCAAAATGAGAGTGGGAAACAAAAAAGCTTCTAACTACAGTATTGGAATTCCAAAGTTTTGCGTTTTGTTTTCGTTAAAGGATTCGAAAAATAGTTTATGTAAATTAGGCAAAACTAAATTTACCATCATTTTTTTTTTTTGTTTTTTTTTGTAATAGAGGGAGTGGAGACGTCAACCACGAAGGTAAAACGAAAGCGAGTCTTATTGATTTTTAGAAGGAAACGACCGTGTAAGAAAATGGTATCTATAATTTGGAGGAAAATGGTTACGACCGGAGAAATAAATAAAACGCAAATGTTTGCAAAAACGGGATACGTTGCTTATTTTTACTGCATTCGGCTATAATATTATATGCCATATTATACCACAGCAGTCTTGGCAGTGAAGCCTAACCGTATTTTATTTGATACCCAGCGATTACACTGGTATAAATGTATGGCTCGACTTGATTTTACATGTTAAAAATGGTTCGAACGTTTCGCATAAAACATTTCTTTCATCAAGGACAATAAGAATTATGTTTTTCCTCGATGAATAGAACGGATGGACCAGATGCCCATTTCAATACGTGGTGGTTGCCGACGACTGCTCTATTTCTGCCGTTTAAGAGATTTAAAAACGATTTATTCATTTTGTTCGTATCATTGCGTACGCGAAGCTTAAAAATATTAAATACACGATTACACAAAATATATTATACATTTATGCGCGCGCGCGCGCGTGTGTGTGTTGTATAATATGTATTATAATATGACTATATGAGTCATGATGAAACTATACAGCACTGGAAATACGTCGTAAATATTATTATTATTATGTACATATATTACTGAAAAGTTTGGTTTTACTACCGTCTTCCTAATGGAATTTTCGGTTTTTGTGCTCAAGTTATTCGTGGGAATGGTAAATTGTTAGAATTCATTGAAAAGTAAATACTGATAAAAAAAGTTCAATTTTCAAAAATTGTACATCAATAAAAAAGTGAAATGCATATTATGTTCAACCCCCTTTTTTTAAGGAACTCGAATAATAAAATAATAATATGGTAGATGTTTACGTCCTGCTATTGTAATGCTATTGTTATTGATATTTATTGATGATCTGTACTTAAATATTAATAAATTTATAACAATATTCATCACATATTATTTTAATATCTAATTTGATATGTTATAATAAACCAATAATTATTTCCATAAAATAAGAATAAGTTTGTTATGTATCAGTTCAAAATCCAGTAAATAATTCAAAATCTTACAAACGTCTCGATTGACAAGATAAAGTCAAAGAATAAACGAATAAACTTTGAAGTTGGAACACTCAGTAAATTCCAGAGCAAATTAAATTTGAAATAAACTTTTTATAAGCTATAAACGAATTCCAAGATTAATACATACCATAAAAATAAAATACATTTCTCAATTAACGTTTGACTGTTTATTATATTATATTAAATAAAATATTTGTGTATACAATTATTGTGGATTTATGCATTTTAAATCGGCGCAATAAAAAAAAAATTATTTTAAAATATAACAAATCGTTATAAAGACGTAGTTATAAGTGATAAATTAAATATAATTAAAATTTCCGTTTTACATTAGCATTAATAGTTATAGTAATATCAAAAATAAAATGTGTATAATATATTATTATAACTGATTATGACTGATGACTCATTATAATATATAATTGAACTAATGTGAGTTTTGGTAAATGGTCTTATTAAGTTGTAGCGTACGATTTGGAATAGCTATGCTTAATGTATTCATATATTTTTACAAATTTAATGATCGTGTTTATTTTATTAAGTATTTTAATTCCACCATCCCTTATATGTTAAAAAAGTAATCTAAGGGCTGAATTATTCAGGTATATATTTACATAATATTGTTTTGTATATGTGGTGAAATTTGATTAAATCTAATATAGCCTGCTATATTATAATATACAAGTCGAAGTATCTGCAGAAAATTTACACTTATGACGTTCAAAAATGTTAAAAATAATTTAATTATGGTAATAAGTAATAAAATTCACAGTCTTTGAATTACAATAACATGAAAGCTGTTTTAACGCGTTTAAAGAATTAAAATTGTCTAGATATAATAAGATATGAAATACAGATACTTAGCATATTTTAATGACATAATGATTTTCAAGTTTGAACACAAATAATAATGTATGATACAAATTCTTTACCTATAATTAATTCATTACTATTCGTTATAGTATCATTACAATATTATAATTACCTATAATAGCAAACAATGGTCTCTTATAAACACGCCCTGTAGTACCTAACTATATTATTTTAAACTATCATATAAAATAATATTATCTTTGATATTAATTATATAGGTAAGTGTATATTATAAAATATATCTTAAACTTAAAGTCCAAATCTTTATTAGTATAATTAATAATAAAAAAGTTGTTAGGTTTGTTGTAGTATACATATATACGAGTATGTCATTTATTTTAATACCCACATAAACTATACTTTATTCTTTTTTTTACTGTTAAAATATTTGGTGAGGCTAAAAGCTTGTGCTCACGTTTCATTAAACAGATAACCTTTCTATATTAAATTCACACAAAACCACCCTCGAAATACGATTGGTCATCCAATAATATCCTCGAGGGTTAACAACATAATCAATTCTGTTGATTGATATCGGTTAAGACAATTCGGCTATTCAGAAATTAATCAGAAAAGTGGATCGCGCACAACACTGATGAGGGAGTAAGAAATACTATATTATCAAAATTTTGAAGTGGGGCGAATGTTTTGAGGGTAGAATATGATATAGAGAGGAAAGTAATATCGAACAGTGGTTGCGGTGACCGCGGTATAATAGTGACTGATAAATGTTTCCTTTTACCATCAATACAATATGTAAAAGTACCTATACCAATACAAAACTCACGTATAATATGTCAACATTATTTCTTAAAAAATATGATTTCAATCAAGTATATGTTTTATACAGATATATAATTTCATCTTTACTGTACACACAACCGATTCAGCAAAATCAACAACCCCTGCAGTGTATAATCGTAACAGTGTTTCTATATTATATTATTTGATGATTAAATGTTCGTAGTGCCACAAAAAGCGCAGTTAGATCGCAAAAATTATTTTACTACGGTATAACATGGTAATTCGTCATTTTTAGAACTTTCTTAAAACGTTTATTTTTTAATACTGCCAAAAGCTAATGAAAAAAAATGGGGTTACTCCGCCCGGTATTAAAATGGCCTAAATAATTTTCTATACATATACAAATAAGTTTGTGTGTATGTGTGTGTGTTCAGGATGTATAATATACTCGATATAAAGTTTTTATATATAGATATTCTGGAACTTACAACTTCCTATACTCGGCCAGCCAATGTTTAATAATAATAAAACACTATATAGGTCACCGGTAATTTTTTTTCAAACTCCTAACTGCTATTTTAAACTCGACCATACAAACCGTACGACCGTATGCAACAGTACCTAAATAATTTGCTGTGCTCGGCTGCATACGGTGGGTGTCCTAAATGTATATATGCAGTTGCCGTGAGAGTAACAATTTTGGCGAGTTAACATTAAATTACAAGCGTGTAACATGCGTACCTACAATGTTTTAATAGATTGCACTGAATCTAGCCCTAAATTTAAAAGAAATTAAAAAAAAAAAATTAAATAATGCACACCTCACGCAGAGACGTGTGAGCTGGGTATTTTAGATTAGTTGGATTTAATATTTAACCTAAACATATTGTTCACTTTTGAGTGGACCGCATTGCACGGTAATATTCTAAATAAAGTTAATAAAGTATCATACATTTATGTACGGTTTAAAATAATAATACATCACAATAAATACTGGATTCTATTATTTCCAATACAGTAATATAGTATATATCTTAAACAGTGCTAATATAAATTTTCTTTACGACTTAAGTTTCAAATTGAACAGGCAGTGTTTTTTTTTTAACGACTTACGGTTTGACACCGTGTCACCGTCTCATTATAATAACAGTGATAGTAAAATAATAGCGGTCGACTATATGACAGTAGCGTGGAACACGTCAAGTCTCACGCGGGTCACATGATAAAAAAAAACTAATTATAGATTTGCAGACGTTATAAGAAAAAAATGATTTGAAAAATCGGAAAACGCTACAATTTTTCATTTAATCGTCCGTGACGTTATCTAAACCTCATAAATGGCAATAATGTTTGTTTCGTGAGAACTGTTATGGAATTTTTTTTTCATTTTTATCAGAATCCGTGTAATAAAAACACATACACACATACCCACACTCGCACGAAGCGTGCCGCGCGATAACATGAAAATTTGAATTCTATATCATAAAAATTATTCAACAATAATTCGATATAAACGTGTAAAATTATTATATTTTATACAAACACGATTGCTATTATTATACCTGTCCCTTCGTGTTCAGTATATAAGGCATAATAACATAGTGATAATAATAATATTGCCTTGCATCGGTACAATTTATTTTAATATTATATTATACTTTATACGAATAATAATGTTTTTTATAACTAATGAAATTTCGTACTTACCTATATGTTATAACTTGTGCGGGCGGTGCAAGTACAGGTGCAGTCGTAAAGTGGCGTCGGCGGGTTGCAGTACCGCGGTGGCTGAACGGGACCGGTTCTCACGGGTTAACGAATGAATGACAAATATACGTCAGAAAAATTTTAGCTGAGAGGAGAAAAAAAAATTTTTTCTCAAAATTTTCGATGCCTCGAATTTTTTTTCGAAAAAAAAAAAAAAATTATTTAATTATGAATGTGAAATTCGGCGAGCTTACAGGAGCGGTGGGGATGACGGCGGTTTAGGTGTCTCGCGACAGGCGACGGGCGGCGTGTAAATGTGTGTGTGGAGGTGGTGGCGGCAGCGGCGGCGGAGGCGACGGCGTCGAGCTGCAGTGTTATACCGCGCTTGGTATAATGCTCGTGGCAATGGTCTACTGCAGTTGTAGTCGTACGACGGACTGTCGCGCGGTCTGCGTGGCGGGTCCGCGCTCGTGTACGGGTTGCGACGCCGTCGAGTGGCGCGGCGGCGGCGGTGGCGGCGGCGGCTGTTTCGGCAGAGGCGACGGCGGGGTGGGCCGAAGCGATATAGCGAGCGTGGCGATCGGTGTCGGGCGGGCGAGGGACGGACGACCGCGGCAGACGGGCAGACGAAACGATATTATGCCGCCACGGACGTCGCGGGCGCGCGCGGTAAGCGTGGGCGGCGGCGCGGTTGGTATCGCCGCCGGGTGGAGCGCCACCGTCGCCAGCGCGCCCGCTACCCACCGCCGCCGCATCGCCGGCGATAACTTGCCGACCGCTTGCCCGCCCGCCTGACATTCGCACCAACGACATCGCCGCAGTAGTTTGCCGGCCGGCCACCAGAGGAACGCAAAGGACTCGACTGGCGCCTATCGCCACCGCCGACGCGACGCCCGAAAACCACACCGACTGCAAGGTCTTGCTTCCTCCCTCGCGAGCGCTTCGCCCGTCCAATTCGCAACAGCCAGTTTTCGTTACGGATTTTTTCTTCTTTTTCATTTCACTACCATCCCTACTCAATACCCTCCACCCACTTCCGAATGATATACCTGCGGCAAAAATGAGTTTCCATTTTTCCTTTAACGATGGACGACATTTGCCTATAATATGGCACTACCTTGTACCTATGTATTATATAGCTCGCTTTCGGCTGGGATCTCATTACCGCACGACTCGCTGTGCCGCTGCTGTCGAACATATTATATAGGTGTGGGTGTATCTATCTTTAGGAATATCATTTTACCAGGGTGGTATAAAGATTGTCTATCATCGCACAGAGTGGAGGAATCCACACTAGGTCAGGCGCTTCCCACTGATCCATCCATCCATCACTCACACACTCTCGCCCATTTACCACCATTCACACAACACCACATCACATTTCAATACAAATTTTCTCTGTAAACCATTTTTTTTTCAATTTTCATTTTTTTAAATTTGGATCACAATATCATACATAAGGATAACACAGAACGTTTCACACCAATTGTGTGTCGTTAGTTTGATAGTTACTAACTAAGTGAATTTAGCTACATACAACTTAAAGCCTAATGGTACGATTGTCATCTGTTTTTTTACCTTACAAGTATTGGTTTTTTACAATATTTTGGTGATCAGTGAGTTTTGAGTACCATATGTACATAGGTACTCAAAACTCGCTATATATACATAATATATTGGTAATATTAAAAATTTAAATTCAACAATAATTGTTAAACAATTACAGTATTGTAAAAAATAAATGTACCAGACTCCGATAAGTGTTTGAAGCAAATTTGATAAAGTATTGTACCTACGTTTGTAAGATGGTAAGATAATAATACACGTGTGAGTGTAACGGCCTCGTCGGCCTCGTTATAAGTTCGACAACTATTAGCTGAACCGTTTAAACTGTTGATTGTTTCTTTAGCAGTTACCCATTGGTATGTTTCGATAAATAATAGACCAAATATATATTCAACCTATTTGCCCTAATTATATATTTCTTAAAAGTAGGTTTCACGAGTCACCGTAGTGTGAAAAAATGAACGGTCGCTTGTCACCGCTGTTAATTGGTAATGCGCGAATAGTATGACTAATATCTAAAAGTATTGTAAATGGTTGTTTTTATTATCATCAATTAATAATAATGATAAAAAAAAAAAATGCAATTTTGGTAATATTATTATTCCGCAATTCGTTTTAAAGAAACTTGAGTGAATAAATCGATAAGTACATAAATATTTCGATAAATTTCGATATTTTTTGATATATTTCGATAAATATAATATCGAAAATACCTTCGATTACCGAGGTATATACATATATGTTGGTGAAGATTTAGAATTTGCATTAGGTATGCTTATTGTTTTTGCACATCAAACATAATAATAGGTACTATATTATACGAGTGACATTCGAAATCAAAAAGCAGTACTTGCGACGAAAACCATCTTTAGCTGATAGAATTGTGGATGCTTTTATAATAATAATAATAATAATAATAATAATAATAATATACTGCTGCAGCTGTTGTGTATAGGCTGTTGTTCGGAGGCAAATAATTATTATTTTGCAGGACGTCTTCAACAGTGACACGTTGATATCGCGCACTTTCAAGTGTATTCCACAAGATGTTGAAAATTAATAGGACACCGCAACACGGCGTATTGTCTTTGTCATACTGCATTCGAGCATATATACATGAGACATGACACATTATCACGATAGGTTTCCGTACATTTCGGTAGATTATGTTATTATTATACAATAATGCGTGTTCTGTGGAGCGAATTTTATTTAGTATTTACATAATATATTCTTAATTAAATACATTTTAGTACATTTTTGAACAAAATCATACGCATGGCACTAAAAATTAATTAAATTGCTCAAATCGATAAGCTCAAATTTAATGCTCAATAATAAAATATTTACAATATGTTTATGTTGTATAATGAACATAAACCGTACTTCCACTGACGAGCTACAGAAAACAATTTATCGACGAAGACACCGCAGTATTATAATATGTGGGTGAATTAGTATAATGATATTATAATGCATCGAAGAAATCAGCGTTACAATAATTGTAGGTGGTGTTTAACTAACGATGACGAGTTGCAATAAATCTATTATTATTACTATCAATAGAAAAAAAAAACTTACCTTAAAATTAGATTAATACGAAAATCTTGAGAAATAAACAAAATTATTGAAAAAAATAAAAATAATCATTTAATTTATACATAAAAAATATTTTACCTAGAATGTCAATTGGATTTATTTAATTGTATTCTCATATACATGGTACATTTTTACTAATAAAAAAACTGTGGCTATAAAGCAAAACGTCAGAAGATATTATAGGTATTCATTATTCAATAACTTTACAATTAAAATTATTTCATAAAATTATGTTACTAAAATAAATGCCTATATTGTGGTCATATTTACAAATATAACGTTGCATTATACAAACAACTGTTAAACTAATAAAGTAATAAAACGTATCAAACATATTGTACAATTAATAACCTTTGTTTTTGTTATTTTGATGATGAATTGTGTGTTCGGTAATATTCATATTTAGTCCATTGACGTCATTAATAATTTGTTGATTCTTTTATGTTAAATTGTTGATTTTGTTATAAATTAATGTTGTTTCAGTTAATCAGCTTATATAATATTGCAAAACTGTAGTTTGCACTAATTAACATTTCAAAAAAAGAAAATTATTAGTTTTAGAAAATCGTATGTCTTATCGAATTGACGATTGAAGCATAATTGCTGAAGACAACGAATCCAACTTACAATTCGCACATTTGTCTTCCAATAAACCAATATCAAAGTTGTTTCAATTGCAATTTTTTTGTTCATCAATAAACCGACTTTAGACGGAAAAAATTATTATTGCCAAAATGGGCAACGAGTCAAAAAAAATTAAAAATCACTGCAGAAAAACATATTATAAAAAATAGTCTATATATAGCGAAAAAAACGATATTTTTTTCAAGATTTTAATAATCAACTTTTTTACGTAGTTGCCAAAACTGGTCTGTCTTTGCCAGTATGAAAATTGCATTTATTCTGAAATAATGGACCTAATATGCAATAAACTAACAATCAATAACAATATTATGTATTTATGTATACCATTTCGGAATAATTACCACACCCACGGTAGCGACAAACTGCTCAGACGGTTCATATTCAATAATTTAAATGTACGCCAAATTTTTTTTTGTATTTTTTGTGTTTTTGTTTTTAAATATATATATATTATGTCATAGGTAATAAGAATCAATTTATATATTTTTGCAAACATTTTAGGCAACTATCCATCATTTTTGCTGTACCATATGTATTATGGGTTATTTTTATGATAACCTATAATTTTTTTAATTTCGCTGTAATAGGTAATTATTACTAATAGTAAACTGTACTATCCTATAATCTTGTGGTTACAATGCCATTATATCATACGTAAAACAATCTTCAACCATATCATGACTTAAAAAAGGAAGTCCAAAAAATAATTCAAAAAAATTACTTATATCCATCATATTATTGTTTTTGTAATCATTACTTAACCCCAGCTGCTGTATTTTCCTGTACCAACTTTGACCAAGGTGAAATCTGCAGCATTTTACTTCAATGGAAGGCCAAACATGTTTTGCAGTATTGTGAATAGCCTTTTCAAAATCGGGATACAACCGAATGGGACTGAATTGTGAGTTATTTTTTTTTACACTCTATCACTGAATGTCGAAATGCCTCTAAATAGCATTGTGTAGTCTTCGAAGGTAGTAAAATATAAACGAGTGGAACATAAGACTGATTTATTGTATAATGAACGGTAAATAGTTGATGGTATAATTTCGGACAACTTTTAAATGTACCATCTACAAATATAGTATCCGAATTGCATAGCACTTTTAAATTGCTTAACGTAGAGAAACCTACTATATTTGTTTCTTTACTATAAACTAATAAAAAATTTTCATTTTTATTTGTTTTAAATTCCATGTTGTCAAGAGTGTAGTGTAATTCCAAAAAAGTGGCTGGTAATTTTGGTAGGATAGAACCTCGAGCATTGTGTACATTTCGTTTAATCAACTTTACGTCTTGAGTAGTTAAGGATTCGACATCAGCATTTTATTATTCAGAATGAATAAAAATCCAAAATTTTAAAATGACTTGTGTGATCTTTAAAACTATCTATACAAATATTATTATCATTCAATTTCAAAAAAACACTAACACGTTTTAACTGTGCAACGCACCAGCGCTGAATATAATTTTTTATCGTTTTGTGAAAACAAAATTTGAAACTACTTTCAACGTTTTATTCCTTTCGCTTTTCATGACGTCCATTTTTATTAAATTGAAAAAAAAAATGTAAACTGTAGAGCAACGTAAAATCTCGTGCGTAAGGTCTTCGATCAAATGCCCACTGCCTGCTAGTAATATATTATATTATTGAACATATTATGATTATCTACATCGATCGTTGAAAGATTAATACTTATCTTTAAATTGTACAACCGACCGGAAATCGGAATATCCCAGGCCACAATTTACGTACATTTCAAATATACTCGGGACAAAATTTACGTATGTTTTAAAAGTACATAGGCCTCAATTTACGTAGTATGTAACTATGACCTTTTTCGGGGGACGCAATTTACCGACCCCGGCTTGCACGGGTCCGTTTGCCCTTTATTCCACTCATCTAGCTGCAATGTAAATATATTATGAAATACTATAATTAAGATTATGAGTATGAACTATTTCACATGAAATTTTAACTTTGAAATATTTAAATGAAATATTGAAAAATATAATATTTTAATTTTTTTTAAAAATGTTTTGTTTTTTTTTATATTTGACAAAATTATTACTAGATGGTCACACTAATTTCATAGCTGATTAGTAATTATCGGTTGACGATTATGTTTTCCTTTGATGTTTATAAATGATAATTATAATTGATAATACTATTATAATATTATTATACAAATATGATATTATATTAGCCCCATATATGCTGTAAATTATAAATTATGATAATACTGTTATGCTATAAGGATTTAATAAATAAAACATTTTAATTTTATTTGAATTTAAATAGGAATACTATATAAAGTTTTAACTCATAGATTATTATAACATGGACTCTAGTTATAACTATATCTAATTAGTAATAATAATTATAAAATATAAAATAAATATGAATTAAGAAATTGATATTGGTAATTCATATGTTTTGAAACATTTTTAAATATAGGTTTATATGAATTTTATATAATTTGTATAATGTACTAGATATGTAAAAAATATTTCAGCAACATTCTTACTCTAGATTTAAATTAAAATGATTTTTATGATTTTTCATAAAAATGAAATATTTCAAAAAAATAAATTTCAAGAAATTTTAGTACCCTGATTATAATTTATATTGTTTATCTACCGACTTTAAAAAAAAAATTCTATTATGTGCTTCGTAAAATAATACATATTATCTTATCAAAAATACCGTCTGTCCGTCCAAACGTGTTTCCTTGAAATATTACTATTATTATTATTATTATGGAATGACAATCCTGGATGTTTTATCCGGTTTTTTTTTCGCTATAAGCGAGTCCGTGCGTCGTCTCCCTCATTTACAGGTCCCGCAGAATTCTACAATTTTATATAATATTATTTTCACGTATTTTTTTCTCGTGTTCTCCCCTTTTGGCGCATTTCTGTAAAATATCCGCTCTCCCGTGAGAATTTTATTCGCGCAGATTTATATATATATATATTACATTACTATGGAATAGTATCATCGTTATCGCATCTGCAGCTGCTCCTGGCCATTTTGGAATTTCCTATAACATTCCGTAAAACAACTTTGTCAAAATCGGAAAACACTTAAACGAAATTTGTTTCGACTTCTTGTCATCGTTGTCATAATTATTATTATTGCGTTTATTATTTTTTTTTTGTCGTTCCTACTCCATAGCCTGTATGTACCTATAGATGTTTGCAAGCTACTTAAGCAAAGTTCCTTTGATGTGAACAATGTTAAATTATCCTCTTTTGATATTCTAATTTTTCATTAAATATATTCAATACACATATAATGGTCATAATAATTATATATACCTACCTTCACAGCTATCAAAAAGTAGCTGGTATAATGTCTATAAGGATTAAGGGTACAATGTATAAACCTGATTAGAGTTGAGATTTTTTTATAAAGATTTGATAACTAAAATATTTTTCAAACGATTTTAAATTATAAATTTCTGTGAAAACGTAATTATATGCATATAATTTTATTCATTAAATAGATACCCAAATAATATGTTATAAGGTTATATACACAGCACATGTCCCTTTATTACACTATTAATAATTATGGTTCGGGTTTTAAAGCATAATAAATAATAAAAAAAGCACAAAATTGTTTTAAAAAAAAGCAAAAATGAAGCATATTTATTAAAAACAAAAGCAAGAATAAAGCATGACCAAAAATTAACATGAATTAGTTGTAAAAGTAAAACTAACTAAAAAAAATTTAAAAATTTATTCAAATGAAAAAAAAGAATTCACTACATTATATATTTGGCAAGATTTTCAGTAGTGCAACTGATTCTATTGTCTGATATAATATTTTATACATATAGAAAACCATGCAATATAATCATTTAGTCCGTACTGCGTAGGTATTCTGGATTTTATTATTAATTCAATTAATTTTTTTTACAACTATAGCATAATAAACATAATATAATAGGTACCTAAAATAACCGGAAAAAGCAATAAAAAAGCAAAAAAAGGCAAAAATAAATTGGTGTATTTGGAATGAGAACGACGTTAACAGATTACGTATAAAAATTAAATTTCTATCTTATTTATAAAAAAAGAAGCATTTGCTTTAAAATCGTAACCCTATAGTAATAATATAATATTAAAATATATAGTACTGATGGCCATTTTATGTAGGTATAATAATATAATGTAAAACACTAAAATTTTAATACGATTTAACGAACTTCAGCGATTCACTTTGATATTCACGTTTATTTTCATTTATCGTATTGTATCGATTCGTTAACAAAAAATAAAATAAAAACACAAAATGTGAAATAAAATATAATTCCCTGATTACAAAACATCATCCAACGTGTATATTGCATTCTAATTTATAAGTATCTATGCTGAAAGTATATATACATATATTGAACACACTATACAGGGTGATTCATGAAGCATGTCCCTTTGGGGTAATGAAACATTTGAATTCTGATTTGTTGAATTTCAGGTGTATAATAATTAATTTCAAAGATCGAGATTACCAAAAGTTAAATTTGTTCATACTACTTAAGAAGTTGACACTAATAGACGGCGATATAAACTAATTTTTTGTAAATGAGAACCAAGCATATTGCCGTCGATAGATAAACGGATGATTTTTTCGAAAAAATTGTTGATAACATTTACAAGTTTAAATAAAAATAAAGACATTTTAATATACGCATTATTATTATAGTAATTTAATACCAATATAAATTTCAAATCATCATAGCTCGTTTTGTTTGAGTTATAAAGATATTTTTTAGACGTAAATTTGTTGTTTTTGACAATGCACTCACTAGTTTATATCCCCTTCCTAATGACTAGAGTTTAATAAATATTTTTTTAAACCCATTAATGTGATTTTTTTTTTATTTTAAATGAAGCCATGACAACAAAAGTCATTGGCTTTGGATGCTAGCAATATATATTTACACATGAGAAACATTCACAATAGTTTGTTATAATTCAGAAATATCATATAAGATTATACAACTTTTTTCAATGTTGACCGGGTCAGGATTTAATATGAAATATTGTGGGCATCAATACTTTTTGAATTATAATAGCATCTTAAGCGAAATAGTTTTTTTTTTTTAAGCTTCTACACCAATGATTAACAGTTGCATAATAAACACTTGTTGGGGAATATTTATGAAATTGTATTAAAAGTATATTATAGCTATTTGAATGGAGAAAATCAACCTACGTCCTGTACTCACAACTATGTACTATACACCCGCGTGTCACTAGAGGTTAAATACAGTTTTGTAAAGTACTTAAGTAAAAATATTGAAATACTTTTTCAGTACTTGAGAACGCATTTTAAATACTTTTAAAAAAGTAACTGAACAAAGCATTTCATATTCATTCTCAGCGTGTCTATATAGAACAAAAATTATTAAACATTTATTCGCTTTAGTTTTACTTTTAAATCACTTTATTTAATCACTCAAAATAAATAAACTTGTATAAATTTCAAGTGTCTATGGTAATTTGTCTTCTAATTACAATCGTTCTATTAGAAATAAAGTGAATGATGTAAAAATTTGAAATTTGAAATGCTCATAAAAGTTGTCTACTATCCAGTAGACAATTTTTTTTTCACCAAGGTCAACCAACTTATGAGGAATCTTTTATTCAATTTTAAAATCTTAGACATAAAAAAAAATCTTTTATGAACTTCTAACTCGAAATATTTTGTAAATTTTAATGATTTTTAAAATTTTGTTACTGTAAAACTTCGAATACTCATACAAATTATTGTGGATTTACACTAACTTTTTTTTAATTTTCACTTACAAAACTTTATAAGGAATATTGTATTATACATTTTATTGTTTTATGACATAACAAAAAATTGTTTATTGGTCTTATTCAGAAAAAATTATAAAACCGCACATTACCAAACATAAATAGTTCATCATAAGTCAAAATATTTTGAAAAATTTATATGGTGTAAATAAAATTTTATTATAAGCATTATATTGAAAATTCAAATATTTGCGGTTATTTTTTTTAAAGTGACACTACACTAGAATTGATTTTTACGAAAACCAATTTTCTTAAAAATTTACGTTTTTCCTTAATTTTTTTTTTCCGACGCTTTTGAAAACTATTAAAAATTTTGACTCCTCGAAAGCACTAACTTAAATTTACTTTCTCACCGGAAAAGCTCCTGAAGTTGAAAATTGAAGCATTATTTCAACTGTTTATCGTATACACGCCTGTAAAAATGTTGTTTTAGTAAAGCGCGTTAAAAAAAAATATATTTTAAAGCATTTGAATCATTTTTCAACTACACGAAATTTTGTTATGATTAACAGGAGCGGTCCTCTACATATTAAGGTTGAAGACCCTAGACCTCTGTCTTATGGTAACCATAAACCTATATTGACCTATTATTATGATAAGCCTGAGATTAGTGACATTAATCTTGCCAAGTTTCCAGTAGTATATTATCATTAAACTCCAAATTTAATTTCCAATTCAGTTCACAATGATAATTTCGATGATAGGCACATATAATACATGATAGGTTCTATCTTTTCAATGTATTTTCTAAGTAATATAAATATTTATTATTAATATTAATATTATTTTTAATTATTTTTAGTTCTAATTTAAAATTTATCTACATGGTATATAATTTTATAGTGGCAACATATACTGCAGCCTATAATTCAATAGCATGGCTGCATCTAAAAAAAAGTTAAGTGGCCATCGTGCTTCCGCATATCAAATAATGTATTGTATCATTACTAGTAATTTTGGGCATGTACCAGTTGCCCCCAAAAAGTACCTTTTTTATACCAATTCCCCTCAAACTACCTAGAGAAAAATGCACCAGTTGCCCTCAACTAAATGTACCAGTTGCCCTCACATGTTAATATATACACGATTACAATATATAACCCGTAAAATAGGGGAGGTGAATATACAAATAATAAATAAAATATAAAATTATTTATGAAAATAAAGTAAAATAGTATAAAATGATTGAATCAAATTCATATGATTGGAATTACATATAATATTGTATTAAATATAATATACGAGTACTATACAAATAAGATGGATAAAATTAAAATTTTTTTAAATAATAATAGCCTGCTTGGTGCAAAGCTGTGGATGAAATTTCCAAACGCTCATTAAAACTAATAAGTGAAGAAGTTCAATCAAACGTCGTGGATATAAGTGATATAACATAAAACGATGTATAAATTCCATTCGCAGAAGCATTTATCGTGCGAGAAGAAAAACACTTCTACCACTACCAAAATCTATTTCTGAAGTTCACTCAGCATTAACACTGTTACAATTAAATACTTACAAAGGTATCATTTTATAGTTGTTTTTTATTTTTTTTGACAAATTATCACATTGAGTTTCATAATTTATTTATTATTTGTATATTCACCTCCCCTATTTTACATGCTATATATTGTATTCGTGTATATATTAACATGTGAGGGCAAATGGTACATTCGGTTGGGGGCAACTGGTATATTTGGTTGAGGGCAACTGGTATATTATTAAAATTCCGATAACAGCCGTGGGGGGCAACTGGTCAACACCCGTAATTTTAGTAGATTTACGTAATGTACGTTAGTAATTTCTAGCTTCGATGAGTTGATAATCCAACATTTAAATCCACATAAGAACGTCTAGATTTGAAATAATAAGGAGAGGAAACAGGAGAAATGGAAGGGGGTTTTATAGACTAAGCTCCCCTTTCAAATGTCAATATCCCCCTCAAACATTTCCTATTTTTTTTTTTTAAGATTATTCAATATTATTTTTATAGCAGCACTTTAACCCCCCTCCCCCCGCCCATCTAAATCGCAAACTAAATCGCTGCCACCGCCCACCATTCACCAGGTACCTATAAACCTATATCATTTTTAAATAGGTTAGGTTATATCTTATTATTACTATACCTTATTAGTGAATTAGTGTATACCGAATGTCGTTAATATGTTCGTGGTATGAATATTAGTCGAAAAGCTTTGAAAATGTTAAGTGTGCATTTAAAATAGTAATAATATACGTAATTCACAAAGTTTAGTCTCTAAAATTAGTGTTTTTTTTTTATAATTTCAACCAAACGACTGGAAATTAGAATTGTTAAAATAAAAATAATTATGTTACCTATGTTAAAATGTCCACTTATTACGAAATTTTTAATTTTAAATGTATAATATAAAACAATTTTTCTGATAGATAATTGATATTATATTAATACTGCTAAACGGGTAACACAAAAGTTTTTATCCACATAATTTGAAAAAAATAGACAATTATCAATTTTATATATTTTTTATACAGAGAAAAAATATTAAGAATTTTAATCATTTCATGGATTTGGTTTTTGTTACTTTTGCTCAGTTATTAAGCAAGGTAACAGTTGATTTCTGACTTCCCTCCTCATCATTCACAAAAGTAGTGTATAGATCACCAATAGTGTTTGGTAGTCTACCAAAAACTGTATCCGAAGTTGAAAACTGTAAAATGCGATTACTGGTACACTAAAAAAAAAAAACCCATTATATTATATAAAACGTAGGTACCTATAAACTTCACGCTCTTCTAAGAAATGAGAATCTAAAATTCTAAAATGTTCTGAAACCCACGACAAAACCGTGAACATAATAATATTATCAATAAAATATAATTATTGTCAAATCACTGTTGAATAACCATACATTTTAACGACGTATTGTTCATTCCAAACAGTAAGCCTTATATCATCATTATCATAGTTTTAGCTATTACATTATTATATTATAACATACCAAATTTATACGAGAAAAATAAATAAAAATTACAAACCGCATACGAAAGTTTGCACACATATTATTTTCTCCTCAGAAAATATTTTATAAATGTTAGGAATGCGAGCATTCTTCGCACGTCGCGTTTACGAGGATTATTAACGTTTTAGATATTAGGCCACTGTTTTTGTCCATCGTTACGGGTGGGATGCGCATTACGGGTGTGTTATTTATTTCAAATGAAATTTTTATGCTACTATAAACGCATTCGAGAGACGATTCTGATCGGATCTCGATATTTATTGCCGCGTGTTTACGCCATTTGTCAATAAACTATTCTAATAGATACTAAGCATTATCTTTATTATTACCTGTATAATATTAAAAAATATATTATATGATATTATCGGTGAAAAAAATGTATTGAAGTTTAGTAGAAAAAAAAAATGATATAATATAGTGAACAATTCAAAATATTCAAACTGTATATCAATAATAATTAATATAATAATTTCCGTGGAGATTAAAATGTGTGGTGGATGTTAATTAATCATCATGTTAAAAATAAGTAAATTGTTTATAATTAGGTTGGTATCTACACGGGTGAACCGTGTTTATACGATCGTCTGTTTACATTTCAATAAACGACGTTGCATAAATATTTATCTCATATAAATACAGAATACATCAACTCGAACTCAGCTAAGCGATTATGCTATTGAACTTTAAAATTCAATTAGGGTCGGTAAATGTCAACCTTTCAGAGAAAATCATTGACTAGATAATAGCTTATTGGGTATTTACTATATAGAATAATATGATTATTATGATTTTTATTATATTTTATTATTTTATATACTATACAAATATGTATATTAGTCATACGTCAATTGTATTTCATGTTAACTTCCTACAACGCTATAGTGACTGTTGCCGCCATTTATTTTTTTTAATCTAATATTGTTTACGACGTATCTACAGTTAGAAAATAATATAATATGAGTCGGTATGGTATTGACCTTGTACCAAAATGTCAAGTCTTGATAAAAACAAAAATTAACAATTTTTATTGAAAAAATAACTGTCTAATCTTATACTCAATAGAAATCCTGATAATATGAATAGACGCATGCACATAAAATTATATACTATACATATTAACATATATTATACAAGCTGCATAATATAAAACTACTGTACATTGAAATTGAATTGTTGGATCGTTAAACACAATAATATGAGTACCGTTTTACATGAATGTTGCACAAAACAATGACATTTTAAGATACCCATAACCTGAGCGGAGTGAGGAATGTATTAGTTTTACAATGATGTTTATTTTATTTATTTTTTTTTTTGTAACCACTTTTTCTCTATCTAAACTTGCTTAAAAGTATCAAGTGTAGCATCTTTTCTGAAAGGTAATATTCTTGAGCTGGTACTTTAGAGAGGTCATTTTTCGATTTTCTGTACGGTACTCGAAATAAAAGCGGTTAAAGAAGAAAAAACGTATGATTTCACGAATTACGGACGACGTTTTCTACCAGAAATATTGCTTCAAATGAAAAATGACAAGAGATCTTTTGTATTGTATTTTGGATTTTGTTCCTTACGGTTTAAAGTTTGGAAATGTTAGCCATTTTTGTGCTATTAATAGACATTTTAATTTTAGGAGTTTTTTGTTTTAATTCGGTTAAAAACATTCGTGAGGTTTTTCGTAATCAATGATATTACATCATTGAATTCAAATTTAATACCATCCATTACAGTAACCCACTTTTAACATACTGTACAACAGAGCGACATCCACTTACTTACCCGCTTTTGTTTGATACAATACCAATAATACAAATTTCCATTCAAATTTTTAAATCAAATCACAGACATATATTTGAGTTTTCAATATTCCCAACTCAACGCAAGTTAAAATATTTGATATTGTATTGACAACAATCGAACATTATTCATTTTAGTTAAAAAATAAAAACCACCTACACAATGTAAGCATGATATTTATCTCCACTTACCGAATAATTCAAAACAACGTGAACCATTCACGACACTTTTCTGTTTTAATCAAGTAAATTATGGTACAAAATTGAAAATAAAACCATAATTGTATAGACGTTGCAGTATTTCAAAATATCTAATTTTTCATTTTGTAACATCTTAATTAATATTTATCTCAAACTAATAAATTATTTAGGTACCTATTACACTATAATATTTTCTGTGGTATTATCAATATAGGATTTTGATAATATAAAATTCAAATTCACATTGATTATATATTACCTATAATTATACGTTTTAAGTAATTATAAATTGTAGTTACCAACTTGTCTTATTATGGCAGTCATATTATTATAACGATCACTGGATGTTTTTTAACATTGTCAAAACAGAAAAATACATCAACCTCTTGTCTCGTTATTTATATAGGTTTATAATTACCTAGTTAAAATAATTGCAATAACTTCAAAATTGTATGAAAATGAAACGATACATTGATAGTTGATACTAAAAATTATTATTATTTAATCGATTTCGTTTCGTTGTTTTATGGTTTAATGATATTGTGTATTATATTTTGTATGCGTTTATATTAAAATTTTCGACTGTACACCACTGACTCTAAGAAATTTCTTTGTCAGCTGGTATCTATATGATTGTACATACAATATTCGTTTACTACGGTTTTTTCTTTTTCAGAATACAATATTATACACGAATGATATAGTTATTATATTATTATCATGACCGATGAAGTATGGCAACAGTGTATATCGCAATATTAATAAAGGGGCAGACATTCCACTAACTATTATAGAACAGGACTTTGGGGAACTCACTTTTACATTGTAATCAGGCCAAAGCTATGGGACGTGAGTGTGTACATGCCTATAGTACCTACACATAATATACGCTTTTAGTGTTGAGGTAGTTTTTTTTTCCTTTATACAGCCTTTTAATCATCTTCTTGTTGCTTACTCGAGTTTTATGTCCACTCTAAACTTGATTGCAGCGTATCCTACCTATATAAAAAGTAATTTTATTTCTTTCAGATTTTATAGTAAAGCAGGAAAAATGTGAAATTATTTTCTAAATATTAAACTGCTAAGAAAAATACTAAATGACGATAAAAAGTATAGAAATTATTTAATCCCTCAGCAGGTTTGTTAGTTTTATTTAGAGGTTAATATAAAGGTTACTCTTGGATTTCATACTTATACTTCGCCAAACCTTTCAATACATTTACCCAAGCGTTCCTACAATTTCATGTATAAAAACATTTTTGAATTTGAACAATTACTATCCTAGATATTATCATAAACACGGTGATTTTTACAATGTAAGCCATTCATTATTTTTAAAACTATCAATTTTTTTTTTATTATATTATTCTTAGTTACATAATTTTTATTAATTACAAAATAATCTCATAGAATTATATTTTAGCTGTTTTTTATCTTTATGAATTCGTAAGTTTTGAACTTTTTTTGTAACAACATTGGTAAAATTTTAATTATATACATTTCAAATTAAAATAGTTTTTGGTGTATTTCGATGCCTAAAATCGAATATTGATCGAGTTACTAATACTTAATGATTAGTACGTATTTAAGATTTGTATGTATAGATGAACCAAGACTTTTTGGTGCACTTAGGTATCTTTATGCGTTCCACATGGCTCATCTAATATTTTAACAAATTTGAGTAAAAAGATTTTATGAAAATTAAAAATAATGTAAAAAAATTTCCAAAACCATCCACACTTTAAAATGTTTAAATATTTACTTGTACTTTTTAATTTTGTTACTGTTTAATGTTATAAGAATCGCTTTGTACAAAAAAAAAAAACTCAAGAAATCTTATGTTGATTACAACTGATATAATATAGTAATTGTAATTTTGTGAGTTTCATTGTTTTGGCTGCATTTTTTTCTTACCTATCAAAAATTGTTGGTAATAAGTCAAGTTTGTTGTTTAGAATGTTTCCTGTCTATAAATAATATTACTTATAAATAGGAGATAAGTTTTTTCATTAATTTATTACAATTATTGTTATAAATTATATTTTTTGGAAGGAAGTAGGTATAATAAAAAGCGCCTATAATTATGGTTATTAGAAAAAATGGTTATATTTTTAATAAAATAAATAGTCTTGAATGGTTTTATTAATTTGCTTATAAATATTTATAATTTTGACACTTATAGTATCATATACACTATATACACTATAGTATATGTAATTAAACATATAATTTATGTTTTATATTACCTATATAAATCTAAATAAAATGACGAGTTGATATTTGATGTCTATAAATTTTTTTCTCTATATAATATGTTAGTAAGCTTAATTAACCTAATTTATCCTGATGGTGAAAAAACATTTTTTTTTTTTATAGACGGTAAACGTCAATGTAATGTATCAAGCCATGCCGTTTGTGTGTAGTGGAACAATAAATAGTTTGTTGTTCGTATAATAATTATGTGTCATAAGTATGTTTAGCACGTCTCCTTGATAGTCTTTCTCGGGCAATTTCAGCACTTGAAAAATAAGTAGGGGCCTGTGTTAATTACTTGAAGTATATTTTGAGCGTCAACTGTAAAATGGGTGTGGAATATTTTAATTATAATGGTGCAGGACACGATTTCGATAATGACCTGTTTATGCGATCTCTTCTCTATTGGTGTCAAAAATCAACTGAACATTCAAACACGCTTAGTAATGAACTTATTTAATGGATACGGTACACGGATATTAGAAATTCCGTTCAAGAAAGTGAAAAATAATTTTAATATAATATTGATTTATATTTCTGTCAACTTTTGTAAACATTGCACGATGAACTTCGGGTTCTTTTCTTGTTGGTCACAACCATAGGCACATATCACAAATTTATTGATAGTGTTTGGGCTGGAAATAGACAACATTACAGGCCGTGAGTCTCTTCAATTTTCAAAGTTGTTATTTATAGGTAGTATTCTTAAGTACTTACGGTACTAATCTTGTGCAAGAAAAATCTTTGAATAATGAAGAAAATATTATTATTCATTAATTTTCATTTCTTCCTTCAATGTCCAATGTTCAATGTTCAAGATTCGAATAAAGAACAAAAAGTAAGCGCTCTGCATTGCATTTACTAGGTAGCTTCAAACCCAACTAAAAAAATAGTATTATTAATAAAATCATAATAATAATAATAATAATAATAAAATCAAAGCACAGAACACCTTTTGTTTTTTGCTTAGGGGGTTATTTTAAGTCTGAACAGAGACAAATAATACAAATTAAAATATGGAAAATTGCTGGGCAGTATAAAAATTATTGTTACTAAAAGGACTCAAAATTTGAAAATTATGTCGCATTATCATTATTGTGATACCTATATGAATAAAACTATAATTATATTATTATTATTGTTTACTATTTATATTATATGATTTACCTAGTAGAATATATATGTTTTCACCCACATTAATAAAATGAAAAAAAAAAAAAAATAAATAACTCAAAAAATAGCGTACCTATGTTTGACGCAATGTATACATATACGTCATAACGATATATTCCTGAAATGTATTGGGTGCAATTCACTACATAAAATTAAAAAATGTATATAGGTATTTTAAATATATTGGGCGTAAGGCGTAACTTAAAATGTTCTTCCGTCGAGCATAATTTATGTTTGTCCGTTGAACGTCGATGACAATACCTAAACCGTGTTCGTATCATTTTGACTTAATGCCTCAGTAGCGCATTACGTACAATATTAGGTGATTATTATTTTAAAAATATAATGTATTTTTATCTAAAAAATTACTAAACAGTTCGAATTTCAATATTAGCATTACGACCTCGACTAATTTCCATCCAAAACAATCCTAGTTCCCTAAATCAACATTTTGGTGACCACAGCTTACCATTCAATGATTTACTGCATAATATATGTATTATGTGGTCATCAGATCATGGTTTATTGGCGTGTAGTGTATTTTAGAGTTTCACCGATGTTTAAAATTATAGTGCCTATGTATACATATTACAATTTCCAAACTTAATGTGTTTACAAGAATTATGCTTTTTTTACTGGTGGCCAGTGTCAAAGTGACTCATAACGAGTGAGAGGGTGCAAAAGTTTTGTACGAAATTCTACATGATATACACCTACAGAGGTGGCCAACATGAATAACGTCCACTGGCCATATGGATAAATACAATTGATATCAAGAGCCAACATATTTATAAATACATTCTATATTTTTTATAATATTTTATAGTATTTTATTGTTGATAAGTAAATATTGGTTTTATTTTTAATAAGACGTGAGCTGCATACGACTATGGCGTAAGCTGCAAGTTGACACTTGGTTGCCCTACACATTATATTAAATATATAATTTTAAAAGGTAGGTAAGTGTGTGTGTGTGTATGTGTATGAGGGGGGTATGTATAAAACTATGAATATTAGGTGAATACATCTCTCGTACTATCCATCACGAGCAATATAAAATGCATTCTTGCTGTGTATGTTGCAATTAATTAAAAAAATTATTTTCCTAGAAAGAATGAAAAACAATCTTATTTTATTTAGTAACTTTATGTAAATTAATGAGCTTGAAAAACTCTTCATGGAATAAATTTAATGATACAACTATTTATAAAGACCATAATTTTTAGACATGATAATTTATTGTAAATTTGGTTAGGTACTAAAGCATTTTTCATTGTTGTAACAACCAAACTATTCTTATTCGTGTTTCTATAAAAAATGCATAGGATGGGAAAATCGGTTTTTAAGCATAAATTATATATATATATAAATAAATAAATTGAAAATGTTTAAGTAACATAATATTACCATCATTAAATCTTGTATATTACTGCTATATAATAATTGATTGAGTCCATATGCTTGAACGGGAAATAAGTAATATACAAATCGAGTACTGGGTTAGGAAACTAATACTATACGAATCAAGTCCAAGATTATTTTAAGTAAAATATAAAATCAACCATCCAGAGTCCAGACACAGCGGAAATTATGCCGCATAGCCGTGCAGGGTATAAAAAGCCGCTCCAGATATACCTATATATTATACTAGCTGATCCCGTGCACTTAGGGATTCAATTCGTTATTTAATAGTCGGTATATTATGGTGTTCAAAACTTATCTTAACTTTTCCGTTACCTGGAATAAAAATTCTGATTCACAGAAGTATATTATCAAGTAGGCAATCTACCTGCGGTAGATCGCGAACCTCGTGCTGTTTATACGTAAGTGTATGATTTAACTCTAAAGTAATACCAAGTTTGTCATTTTTACATAATTCCGCTAATGGACGATTAATATGCTCAATTAAAACAAAATCCTTGATTATGCTAGCAGTATATTTCTATACATATAAATAGATACCTTAATTACCCGGCGTTGTCCGTGGAAAAATAGTGAATTATACTGTAAGTGATAGTCACTTTCTTTCGTCAAATTGTTCATTGTTATAATGCTAATACACATGTTCAGATGACAACCATCTCTGTCTGATGCATATAAAAATGTAGGTAACGCATGCGCATTAAAATAAAAATACGACTGACAATTAATAAAACTCATACCTCGCGTTTTATACTAAACATAAAAAAAACTATGTTTTTTGAAAAGTAATTGTTATTATTTTGGAAAAACGCATATGCAACATTATGACTACCGATTAACCAATATTTCTTTATGAACAATATTATCAGTTTTTTCACCAAGGGCATATATTATGTATAAGTTTTTTTCTAAGCTTACACGGGAGCAGGCAACATAAAATTGTCCATGAATGAAGCAGGGATCGCTGATTCCTGCAACTTTCATTGTCTGTCCTTGTGCCATATTAACTGACATAGCAAAACAAAGTATAATATGAAATTGGATACGCTTAAATTGGAAGGGATACTCGTTTGTTATCATTAGTTTATTGGTATCCTTGAAATATATACAATTTGACTATTCACCGAGTTGGTAAGAATTTTAGCTTCAATAAGGTTTTTTTCAAAAATAATATTTTTAATCTCGTTCCATTGCACAATTTGGGAGCATTTAAATTTCGCATGAGAATAATAGGCGAATCAATTTTTAAATCAAGTTTATGTGGGGGAAAACCTGATGGATTTAATAAGTTAAAAAAAAAATGAAACCCGAGCATTATAAGCATAACCGTCGGACACGCTGGGTGGTCAGGGAGGATCGAATTGTAATGATTGTGGAAACCCAGAATGCTTCAGTCATGTTGCCAAGTCTACGTAACAGGCCATTATTTATAACAATTGATATTGACATTGTTTATTAAATTAGAGAATTGATCAAATATCATAAACCTTTTCTCGATCCTGAAACGGACCGTTATTTATCGTGGTGGTTTGTACCGTTACAAGTTTAACGATAAAGTAGTAAGTTATTGAAGCTCAGTCTGGTCAACTGATCCTATATCTTATAATGGACAAAATACACTCACAAAACTACTACAAATATAGTAAAATAAATAAAATTTGGTGATTCACGCATACACTTAAAAATAATAAAAATATATATGATTTAGTTTTGTGATTCGTTCATTTATCCTAAATATAAAAAAAAAAAATGAAAAATAAGTAATGTGACCCCTTTACGTAGCGAGGGAAAATTAACCGTAAACACGTGGGCTGATATTGGGATATGAACTTGCAGCGACAGCTGATGATTCGAGTTACGGGCTTGCTACTTACAACATATACATTTTTAATACTATCAAAAACTGAAAATTAATTCTCGTACTGGAGGTAAATAATGTATCAATAATTACAGTTAAGGTTCAAAAGAATAAGAATACAAAATAAATAAAAACCGAACTCTGTAAGTTAGTCTACTCAGTGACCACCGATTCTCAATCACCCGGTAGTTGATATGGGAGACTTCAATAGCAACGATCACAATTTAATAATGTTAAAAATAAATTGCATTGCTTGGTTCTCGGTTTCTTACGGAGATAAATAAATGTAACAGGTAGACATCATTCAGATGGTAAGGCTTGCAGCAAGAAACGTTCAAAACAATTTTTTTAACCGTTGATTTAGACTTTTAACATGGTCGGCATTGGTTAGGGAGACATCCACGACCCGGAGACCGTTGTTTGACAATAATACAGCTGTTTGTACAGTGGGATCAAATACTATTTAAGAGTATCAACACTCGATTAGTAGTTGAATTTTCTAAGGTGTAAGTTTCCATTGAGTGACTAACATTCAATACTATACATTTTCAATAGAACTGTGAAGTTGTCATGATAATACAGTTGTTTACGGTGAATAATTTTAATACAACCTTGAATAATACAGAAATACAAATAATATGCATGTAAATAACAGTAGTTTAAGAAACGATGGGAATTTCAATAATTTTATTATTATTGATTATAATGGCTTTATTTGAACATCTTTCAACTTTTCACTTTAACAATGGACTTATATACAATGGTGAAATATTCAATAGCGATAAATATCCGTATATAATGTTTCTTAAATTTAAGAATGGACCTAAGTCGTTTAGTGGTTGCACGGGCTCATTAATACAAAAATTATTTGTATTAACAGCAGCTCACTGTTGTCATGGTCATGAGGAAATTGACGTAGAAGTAAATATATTTATTTTGTATTTTAATTTTATCTTACACATATTTGAATTCTTAATTGCAACTAAATTTTCCATGTCTTTATAGGTTAGTCAAGGATCACCATTAATTATTAGCCCTATTCATAAGGTGGCCAAAATACACCAACACGAAGACTATAATCCAAAAGTAAATGTATTTGCTCCACAAGGAGACATCTGTGTGTTACAAGTATTGTATTCCTATTAATCTGTCATAGGCATTTCAAATCTACATAACACATATTTTGCTACTTTTTCATGTGAGTTATATTAAAGTGTGACCCCCCAACCGTCCAATACTCCAGTTTTTTTTTAAAATTAGGTTTTACACAAAAGCTCAATAAAATTAGTTTATTTAAATGTACACAAAATTTATTAAAGTGCATAGTTAGCCTACAAACAACAAAAACATTCTAATTACACTTATACTCGAATTCCTAATTTGCAATAATATGTATATCATAAATTTTATATTTATGATTTTACATAAATATATGTTATAGTTTATTATTATATTATAATAATTTATACTTATTTCAAGTAATTCATACTTATTCTTAGATTTCTGTTTTATTGTATATTATAATTCTTAATTATAGCTAGAAGAACCATTCTCAAATATCACGACATTTATGAAATATGGTGGCTCGCCTAAAGATTTTGATGATGGCAAAAAATTGAGTTGTGCAATGTTTGGATTTGGTCGTACTGGAGATAATAAAACGAAAGGTAAATCAGGATACATGATGACTAATGATGTTGTACATGGTGAAAAAGCTTGTAAATTATACGAAACGTAATACACATAAAAATTTAATTTAATGTTTATAATATAGTTTTTTATCTACTTAAAATAGCGATGAAATAAAAAAATCATGGAAACAGTATTTATGCCTGGTACCAAACGGTCAGTCAACAACATGTAGAGGAGACAGTGGAGGTCCGATGATGTGCGGCGGCATACAATATGGGGTATGCAGTTTTGGATTTCCCTACGAAAAAGGTGTAGGTGGATGTGGTCTTCCTAACCAGCAGGAGATTTACACGTTCATATTCTATTATTTAAATTGGTTGGATAAAATAGTAAAACCGAACGAAAAAAAGGAGAAAAAAAAGAAGAAAAAAAAGAAGAAACGAAGTTCTGGAAATTTGCTTAAGCCACATCATACATTGCATATAATTTTAACAATATTATTATGTAATATGTTAACTTTTATTTAAAATTAGTAAGTAAATTAAAGAAACATAACTTTTATAAAAGAAAATCATGCTATACTATGCATAGTTAATACAATTTTATAGTAGCTTTTAGTTGTACACCCTAACAAAAACCTCATTTTGGCCTTTGCCTGATGTTTTTATTTATTTTACTATGTTTATTTGTTTAAGTTACACGATAAAGAGTTTAAAAATACTTCGATTTTCAACTTCAGCATCTTTTTTAGTTGAAAAGTTAATGTAGTTACTTTAAGCAGATCAAAATATAAAATTTCTAAGATTTTTCCAAAGCGGCAGGAAAAAAAAAGAAAGAAAAACGGGGATTTAGACCCAAAATTGTTTGTAATGTTCAGTTCAGTTGTGCATTCGTTGGTTAAAGACGGATGCGTGATCATTAATAATTGGCTATTATTGTTTATACTAATGTGTTGTAATATGACGGTGTATCCAAAATGTGAAATATCAATCCCACTGAAAGAAGACAGCGTTCTATGTCTTATATGTTATACTGTACCAACCAAGTGAAAATTGGACGACATGAGGATCTCCCAATCTAAGACACTCACAAGACAAAAGAAATAGATATAAAATCAATTATCGATAGATTGGATCAGGTGTTAAGAAACTAGGTTATGACAAATAACTCACTAAAGGCATTATATAAACGTGTTATTGAATTGGAAAAATCATTGACAGAAAAAAAATATAATTCAAAGCCTGGAGTTATCTTATGATAGACACTTTAGAGGAAAATGAGAAATCTATTTATTTAGAAATAAATGGCATCCAAAAAGAAAAGGAGAAAAATGTTTAAAATGAAGTCCGTAACATTGCTAATACCTTAGATATAGTTATTTATATGTTTGATGGTGAAAATGATTATCTTAAATCTTTGAACGAAAATTTGGACAACCTTTTGATAATTTTCAAATTGGTTTCGAGGAGAAAACGTAACGATTTTATAAGAAGCTAGTTAAGGTTGAATACTTGAATACAAAAGTAATCGAAACTATATTATAAACGAAAGTCTTACAATAAAAAAATGTTTTGGTAATGAAAGGTAAAGAACAGGACTATCGTATCACTTGGGCAAATTAAGGTAGGATATTTTGCAAAAAAATACAAGAAAAATTTAAAAAAATTTTTATTCTATGCTTTAATTACATCATAATATTTTTTATCTTATATTTATACACATTCTAATTTAAGATACCTTCAACCAAGATTTTTTCTTAGATAATTTTTTCATATAATTATATAAATAGGTCATTTTAATCATACATAATAATGGATTTACTGCTTATCAGCAATTATTTAATATTTCTCTTATATCAACACACTGTAACATTATGCGTCTAATCGAGTCATACAATCCTACCAGTGTTGTAAAGTATTTGAGTAAATATATATTCAAATACTTTGATAGTATTTAGAATACTTTTTAGTTTAAGTATTCGGAAAGTATTTTAAATACTTTCTTAAGCATATTTATATTTGAAAATTGAATGCTTTTATACAAATACTTTTGAAAATTCGAACATGAATTTTATTATTCGTCAGCTGTCACAATTTTTTTTTTTGGAAAATTGTTATAGTATTTTATTTATATTTTTTCGTTCATAAATGTTGAGAACCCCTGTTCCTAACCTATGTCTGGTTCGTTTATGAATGTTATTACTGATTATTACAAAATTGTAATATCCCATTAACAAGTGTTTACTATTTAACTGGGTACCTATCTGACAACCTAATATTAATGATTTGCAAGTTTTATTTATTTTAATTTTTCAGCGTACATTTAAAAAAATGGTACAAATATTTCTAATAATATCTAATTGAATGTAACAGAAGAGTAAAATACCTAAAACAAGTATTTGAAATGTATTTTAAATACTTTCTGAATGGATGTATTTGTATATTCTGTATTTTAATACAATTTCAAAAGTATCTTTTACTAGACTAACTCCTACTCTTGCAAATATTACAAATAATATACGCTGATTCGACAATCATCAACTCTATGTAGCAATCGTTTTGTAATAACATATTCTTGTCAAGGTTTATTAATTATAACAATTAATAACTTATTAAAATATCCTTGATATACTAAGCAACTACTTTTACTTTTTACTACTTAAATATCATAATTAATTGAAACCAAGTTAGACTTCATAGACTCTTATACCATAAACAATGACATTTTTGGCAGAGTCTAGTAAAAAATGTATGTGAGAGTCAATTCAATAATACCAATCATACAATTAATACAAATCAAATAAAAATACAATAAATAAAATAGTGATCTTGATGATAATTCAGTGTTGGGAATAGATGACAATTAATTAAATAAGATAATTTAAACAAAATATTATATAGATAAAAATATACATAATTATAATTTTTTGTTTAAACTTATTTGTTTTGTTGTTTACTTTTTATTTATTGAGTTAGGTATTTATCGATATAATGGCACAATTAAATCACTATATAAATAATATTTATGATAACAACAGATTGTGCTTTTTATTTTAACTATATACGTATATATCTGATTTTTTTATAATATGTAAAAAATAATTAATCTAATCACATTAATTAAACCAATACTCATAAACCATCTACAAGTCTTGTTTCAGATATTATTTACTAAATATTAAGCAGAATTCCAATACACAACATTATAATACTATTCTTAAATTTTTTTGAAACTTACAAATTGTGATCGTATATAAGTTTTAAATGTTTACATTAATTTAAAATGAACTAATGACTATAATATTATACTGAGACTTATCGATCCGTATACATTTATTGATATTTTTAACAATTATTAATCATGTAAGTTCATCCATTTGCACATTTTAACGGTTCGCAAGAATGCAATATACATTAACTATGTGGTCAATCAAGGGCATTTTGGTACTGTAGTCTGTCGTTTACGGTCGACATATGGACCAAGTCGATGGTGATTTATTATACGGTACTTAGATTTAATATTGTCGTACTTCGTTTTCTTTTTTTCCGGTACACAATACGGTACTGTTAATCGTGGAATATTATGCTGGTGTTTTCTAGCATGGCCCCTTAACCAGGGTTTCAAGGCCACCGTGCCAATGATAATAGTAGATTTGAAGTATTCGTTTTTCTCCTGTTCCCAAATTCGTTGATACTCCATGGACATTAAGTAGAACACATTTGGCTTTTCACATCGTGTGTCGTACGACGGTATAAATGATTTGATGTCAGTGTAGTCGGAACTTACCAAATTATCACGCCGTTTCAGTGGAACCGTGCGTTCGAATGATATTTTTTTTTGATATCCCATTTTAAAACTAATTTGAAATTTTTATTTGTATTTTGGAGTATTACAATTTTATAACGTTTCTTTTATGATGTTTATTAGTAAATAGTGTTTCAAATGTTTGATTATTTTCATTTTAAGAATCGTATTAGCCAACAATAACATTAATACAGCCATACAGTGAATATTTAGTTTTGAATCATTTTGTTCAAAAATGTTAAATACTTAAATTTAAAAATAGTTTGGTTAGTTACGATATCTGTGTTTTCCTCAAATAATAACAATTTTTATTGTTCGAAGCCTCGGTAATCACAATTCACATTGTACATAACAACCGATATAAATGTCACACCGCAGCTATTCTGAAACAGCACATTGCATATTATGATTATCACGATATCAACATATAATTTTTACAATATATTTTTATGTTTTGTTAATGGCCTTTTAGACCATACATCCAAACATAACTGTCTCCATCCTTCACGATTTTACGTAAATATATGCCAATCTCCATACGGGTAGAAGTCTGCTACCTACAGAATTTCTCACACATTCCCTCTCATCGCATTCGGAGTCTTTCTAGGGGTCTTTTCCCTCTAGGATTGTTTTGTAGAACCATTTTTATCATAGTATCAATTTTCCTCCACACGTGGCCTGCCCATTTCAATCGTTTCATTTTTATCACCATTACAGTATTATAGTACCATTTTATTTAATAACATTTTTTACTTTGAAGAGAATTTTTTCAAGAAGGGGGGGGGAAGTCAGATAAAAAATATTTAAAATTTATTTTACGTATTATACGTACAAATACAGATATGTCTACGACACCACTTCAATAATGATTAACCACCAATAAGTGTAAGCGTCTAAAAAAACACTACACAATTATATTTAATATCATTCCTTGAAATAAGGCCTGTATCCATACAAATTTTCAGGTGGGGAAAACTAAATTTTAAGGGGGAATTATGTATAAAAACAATATTAATTTTTAATATTTTTAGAGTGGGCAACGACTTCTTTTGCCTCCATAGCTACGGGAATGCTTGAAAAAATATCATGCAAAATTATAAAATTAGTACAACTATAATTCTGTATATAGCTTGAATTTTGATGTACGTCGAGGGAAATGAGTATAATTTTGAATATCTTTACATGAATTATGTGAATATGTAAGTCTCCTATGATTCTCCCATAAAGTTATAGGCTTATCGTAGTTGTATAACAATTTACAGCTACGGTCTTCCGGGTGGTGGGTGACGTACCTAAACGGTCGAGTAGAAAATGCTGTAAATAAGGTTTAAAAAAAAAATTAAAAATCTGCGTTTTTTATTCAAAGCCATTTTGTTTTGTTCAAAACCATCTCTTAGCATAATAAGTTTGTTAGTATGTGTTAATAGTCATGTGTATAACAATTTATATTTGCTGTCCATGTCATAGACACCTATAAAACATAATCTTCTACACAATATTAATACTATAATAAGCACAATGTTTATTCATGTTATGATTGAATATTTAGTGAATAAACGATCCATTAGAAAACATGATAATTAATATAAGCCATTTAATTTTAATTTTTGTTTTTTAAATCTATTTATCTATTGATAAATAGCATAGCCATTACTATATAATATGTATTTAATTATGAGCACTGTTGATTTCACAAACATGCTCTTTTGAAATTCATTACACGCATAACAACTCTATAGTAAGTCCTGTGTGATATAGTTACAAAAGCTTTAATAAAGCCATTCATCACAACATCCTTTTTTGCTCATAAATAACAATGTTATTACACTGATGATCTCCGAGTGCAATTAGAAGTGATTTTACCAAAACATTTCGACTCATTTTGAACTATTTATAGACATTTGATATAATTTGTTTTTTTCTAAAAACGTCAATACCAATTTTCCTTGATTAATAGAGCTCAAGCTTTCAATTGAAAACTGAACACGAAGTTCCTCGTAAATTATCATAGTAAAAATTTAAAAATATTAAAGATATATATTATGCACATTTTTTATGAACTATCGAAGTTTAATGTTTTACAACATTTGTTAGTATCACGAATATTTTAAAATTATTATGTAGTTGAAATATGCATAGTATGCTCAATTTTTATAGTTTAGAATTAAAAATTTAAAACAAGGTTTCTCATAAGTATATTGTAACCAAAATATTATTTGTACACAGATATTTTTATAAAAATGTTCAATTAAAATTTGGGCAAAATTAGAAATTTAAAAGACAGACAATGTTAGTTGTGTTTTTATATAATTTAAAAACATGGTTCTTAGGAACTTTCAACGTTTATGTACCTACATCATATTATATTTTACTAGTTCACTACACATGCCATTTTTAAAATATTAAGATTAATAAGTTGTAAGTTATTACTTATTTAGATAAATATAATAACTGTAATATATTAATATTACAGTAAATTATAAAATATTCTTAGTAAGTAATACTTACAAGCTATCTCTGCTCTTAATCGTTTTTTGTATACATTAATTATCATTGAATTCAAATTTAACACAATTTAAAGTGACATTTTGGATCCCTACTTTATAACAGAGGGCCCTATCACCCATCTTTTTTATTTAATATTTCTAAACATGGTATTTTTCGTTGTATTTAAAATTTAAATATATAAAAATCAAACTTTGGACGATTAGTTAGTTAATAGTATGTATCCAAAACTAAATTACTTTCAGCTCATAATTTTTTAAATAATAAATGAGAATAGACGATGACACTTCTGTGCACGTTTAACGCAAAATGTTGATCAACTATACTCGCTTATCCAAAAATCTTTATGCTTATAACTGCTTTTTAGAAATTTGATTTTCATAATATGTATCGAAGTATCTCAAAATTATTTCTCTCTGGAATATAAAATTAAAAATGTATATTTTCGTTCAGCAAATATATATACATATAGGTATTAAAAACTCAAGAAATTTAAAATTGTATTAAATCAAATTTGTAAAGGAAAGATTATTTTCAAACAATTTACAATTTTTCGAAATAACGACTAGACTGGACGAATGGATCAACTTCTTTAGATTAAGTACATTTTAGCTCTAGGTTGTTGCAATGATAAGGTGCATTACTGTTTTGGTGTTCCCTCGTAGCAGCATTTGCGAAATCTCAGTTTATCAAATCTTGGCGTATTATATATATATATATATATAATTATACATACACAAGTATATTATATATGAATATGTTGTGCACTTGTGCAGCTCATAACATGCTCGTAACAATAGTATACAATATATACAATATGTATACGTAAAACTAATATACTTACAAGATTTATGAACACAAAATTACAAAATTATTTAGTTCATGAAATAATGTTTTTACTGCAAATACGTTTGCTGAAGTAGGTGGATACCTGTACCTACTATTATACCACCTTACCTGCAGCTAACCACATAAATAATTTATGGGAATACGTATATGATGGCAGACAACGAGGTTTACCGTTTTCATTTTTCATAATATTTTTTGTATAAAATGCAGATGCATTTTATTGTTGTAGGTGTATCATGATACAAATAAATTCTGAAATAGTGTTTGCAAGGTACCCGTGTATTATAATACCTGACTAGACAGAAATGACCATAGTTGCCAGTTGGCATAATAGTGTGTACCAAAACGCAATTATCAGCATTTAACCATACATATATTTTTATTGTGTACCTATGTTACAATTTTTTATAACGTTATATATTGTACTGTTTATGTTTATTATATTGTATACTCGCTAACCCCGCGTACTTCGTAGTTGGGCGTTAGAAATCCCACTTCGTTCAATTCGTTATTTTATTTTATGTGTAGGTAATTGTGTTAGAAAATTAAAAATGTTCTTCAGCCATCTAAAACTTCGAAATTTTTAACCATCACTTTAAAAATCGTATTTTGGAAAATGCTTTCTTAGTACCTACAATCTAACATTGTGGTACGATGATGGTACCCTGAAAATTGTTGGTTAAAAGCTATCATTTTATTAGCTTTACTGCGTGTGACTCAGTCAGGCAATGTTGTTAAGTAGATACGTACGAAAAAATTGCGGATTGTCTCGCCCAACTCTATTAGAAAAAACAAAAGCGCAGTATAAAACTGGCACTATGAATTTTCAAAGTTAAATTTAAAAATTAAATCTATAAAAAAAAATTGTTATTTTATAATACAATATAGTTAGCGACTTTAAAAAAAAAAATAGTGATCTGATAAATCCCTGACTTCACTTTATTAACACAGTTAGCAATCTAGTTATATATTTCTGTGATTATAACCATCTCTTTCGTCATCGCTTGTGATACTCAATAGTGATTATGCGAGCAGTATATTAACGTTCAATTTTAAATTTTAAACTTATAACACTTGAGCGTACACAAACTACTTCATCTACACAAACTCCTAAAGACAAAATTTAAGCGGCACACACTTCTGATACACAATGGCTGATTTAAATGGACAGTGATATATTAATACGTAACTTGGTAAAAAGAATGTTTATTTTAGAAGATTTTGTTTATTTTAATTTTGTATCTTTTAACAAATTTGAGTTCTTAAGACATGTTTTTTAAACTTTTCTTAGAATAATTTTATAACTTGTTTTGGAAGCAAACGTAAATAATTAGTAGTACATGTTCTAATGAAAACCTATATATGGGTAAAAGTACAACAATTAGGTAGGTAAATAATACCTAGTGGTAAAATATAGTGTAAATCTTTGTGCAGCTATACAAGCGCACAACGACCAACGGTTTCCAAACCTATGTTAATATTAATTTGGTATGTACCTACAGAACGTATTAAAATTGTTTGCTTAGTTACATAAACTGATAAAACAAGACTAATTTTAAAGTACCTACAAACTGTTTTTCCCAAGTGTTCTTGGCCATTATCTTTATGATATAATGTATTTTTCTCATTCAACATCAACCCTCTATATATAGCTAAGAGTTTTTTTTTTCAGATTGTTTTATATAAAATCATAAAACTGAAAGTACTTGCTTATGTATAGTTTGAATGTAGGTATACATTAATTCGTGATTGCTGCACTTAAGATAATGCAATTGAGATTTGAAAAATAAATAATGTTTTAAATTTTAAGTGATAAAGACACTATTATAACAGCTAGTGAACAAGTCACTTTGTTATATTTTCACCTCGTGTTTGCAAGCTCTAATTCGTCGTAAGTTCGTATTATTATTTCAGGTGTATAGTAAATATACAATTTATTTTAGAATTAACACTGATCTATATGAAACAATCAAAAGACAAATAATTACATGGCGTGCTGATATAATATGAAAAATCATTGAAATTCGATTCCTTATAATGTGCGTACTTGTTCAAACAAAAAAAAGCAACCGTTAAAATCCTATCATCAAGCTTGGCCATAAAATAATGATAGATATTTAAATAATTGTAGATTTAGTAAAGCTCTTTCGCCATCAGGATCAATACGGTAGGTAATGCAAATCAAACTTGCAGAGTAAATAAGAACAACGTTAAGTGTATGGAAACATAACTGAAAGGGTTCAACAGTAAATAACAACTCAATTATGCGTAGATATTGTATTTATAATAAACAGAAAAAAGACAAAAACCGATGGTGCAACAAAACAATTGACCCGAAATAGCAGAATCGGTCAAGTCGGTGAGAGGAGCGTAGGGCTGTAAAAGTATTTGAGCAGAATTATGAAATCCAGAACTAAGACCGACAAAAAAAATAACAACGCGAGCAACAATGAACCCAAATCAACATTGGAATGAAAACTTTGTGTCAACAATATAATATTATTATATAATAACATTATAGTCTTCGAATCAACAACGTTTGTTTTTTCATTTCTGTATTTTTGTACATTACGTAAAGTCGTGATAGACAACAATTGTAACTTTTCTCAAGAACAAAAAAAAGTCTTCTGTAGTAGTGATTTTTGATACTGAAGTAAAGTAATGATTTACAAAATCGAAGATTAATTTTTTTATCGACTTCTAAAACAATATTCTCTGGATGGAGCGACCTCTATAGGTTTAATACCATTACTCTAGATGCCTAGGCCAAAAGTGGAAAGAAAGTGATGATATTCCTTGACAAAACAACCAAATTCAACAATACAAGAAAAATTGTATATCATTCATAATTTATGCGTAGGGGTCACGCAACTTATTGTTTGATTTAAATACAGAAACAGAATCTTAAATACATTGGTAACATAGTCACTAAATAATTATATTATAATATAATATAACAGATTTATTGTCATTAAATTTATTGCAAATAAAGATGATAACGATATTGTTGACTGTTGTTTTTAATTTTAATACATTGTTTTGCATTGTTAATGATCATCGTATTCAAAAATAAGTACGATTAATGTTCACTTAATATAATATTGTGATGACAACATTCTGGCTCTTTTAAATCCATTGTCCCAAGGAGTAGGGAAGTATCCACCGGCCTTCACGAACCTGAAACCAGAATAATTATGTTCTATGTCGAATCATGTAATGAATAGATCTACTGTTTGTACAAGCCGAATAGCGTAACTGGATTTAGATTTGATTCCGGAAGTGAACTTGCAATTACCTACAAATGAAGCACTATAACTTACAATTTATTTGGGACGATTTAATTGTAGTCTGTAGGAAGGGCTGCCGCACAAACTTCAAAAGCTTCCCTTGGGTATGCGGTCAACTTACGAATTTCGGGAGAGAAACTTACAATTACTTATATACGAAGCTCTATAACTTTCAATTTATTTGAGAATGTTTGGCAGGGGAGTAAGAGTTCACACATTTAATTTATATGTAATATAATGTATAGAACAAATAATCACCGATTTAAGTAAACCGGGCACTGTGTCAAAGAGATGGCAAATTAGTTGTGAAAAAAACATTAAGTTCCAGTATAGAACAAAAAAAAAAAAAAAAAAAAAGTACCCAAGTATTAATAATAATAATAACATAGTTTTAGATTTAGGATTCTAGATAAGCTATATACGAATTATTATACCATATTAATTTATATTATGATGTTTACCATACTTTATGTTTGTAGGTATACACTCTTACAAACTAATTTTGTATTTGAGTATTTTATATAATTTTAAAATAGAACTAGAAACTATTTAAACTCATTTAAAAAAAATTCCGTTGAATAATATTATTGAAAGAATTGGTGAAACTAAAGGTGAATTATCCAAACATAAATTTATTTTTTCCAATTTTATTAAGAAAATTTCACCACACTGTTTTTATCTCTTGCCCACGTGCAATATTATGTAATATTTTTGATTATAATATTATATTTCAGATCAATTTGTCTAATTAATATGGTCTCAGTACAGTATATTAATATGTTTGATAAAAATGTATTTAAATTTACAATTTTCCATTTTATTTTTAAAGTCAAATAATAATAACATGAAAAGTCGATCATAGGTTAAACCCTCAAAATTATTATCTTTTGTTTTGTTCTAAAATTAAGTTCTCTAAAACTGTTTTATATGAATGCATCTTATCTATGTTGCACGTGAGTGACAGAGAAAATATATTATGCTGAAATCCTCTTACATATTATTATAGTGACCGTTTATTAGTATTTTATTACATTGCTTTTGTATTATTTTTAACTAGAAATTTATCCTCCGCCCCCTGAAAAAAAAATAACCTAGTTGCACTTTTAATAGTGGATACTATTTTATTACTTAGAAAGAAATACTTATTGATTATGCTTCTACTATTAATACATTTCTTTATTATGTACCTAATCATATTTTAGTATTGTCAATAAAACATTAAGTTGATGACAGAGTACACTACCTATTGTAACTATAGTAAGTTTCAAGTACTGTGATCAACTTTTCAGTGCATAAACCATAAACGGTAGATACTCTTCAACCAAATTTAGGTAGGTATTTATTGTAAGCTATTTGTTGCTTGTGAAAGATCCATACTGTCTGTTTAACGATTAGTCGGTCTGACAATTTAAATATGTAATTGTATGTTAACTTAAGTAAATCTTTTCAAATGTATATCTATAAATGAGGGTTTCCCTAAACTAAACCATTATCAACTACATTAGTTGTGTTAGAGGCGTGCCTGATAAATTAGGGAGGGGAGTTAGGGTGAATTTGATATTGAGCACACAATCAGTTTACTAATTAATGAATCAAGAACATACGATTCAATCGCATTAAATACATTAATACTTTAGTATCAATAATGAATAATGATACTAAATTAATCGTGTAGGTATATTTTACGCATGTAAATGCTGTTAACTGCATGTTATACAAAATTATAACCGCCAATTTTTACATGTTTTCATGTATATTAGTTTATTAGTTTATTACATACAATTATAAAACAATTATTATTAAACAAAATAACATTGTGGCTGTAAAACAAAAGCATATAGATAAAACATTTTCCCAATGACTTACAAAGAATATTGTAGAATGCAATAAATTAGACTTAAGAAACAAGTTCAGAAATAAAATTACGATTTTGGTTAGAATTAGAAAATGCTTCTAAGCAATGTCTGTAATAAATACCCTAATGTAGTGTAGTGCCAGTAACAAATAAAACAAAAGTACTAGGGAAAAGGTCATAGAAGGGATAACTGCCCCATTCACCTACTCTAAGGATGCCACTGGATTTAAAAACAAAATTTATTATATAGTTCATATATTATCGTGTTTTTTGTTTGTAAACCTTTACATGTGTATTTAAAAAGATAGGATGACAATTATTCTTCGTGCGTTTGGTAGAACACTATTGTTGCAGTACCTTAGTATTAACTATCTTCAACGGTCACTGCACAGTATAAATTGCGAGTAAAATGATCCCGAGTTCGTTTTATCATGTAATTTATGATCTCATTGTACTACGAGTTTGCCCGTGTTAAAAATGTAAATTATACTACACAATCATACTGAATTATGAGCAATACCTATGTTTTAAAATGTTACGAATAGTGTCAAAATCAAAATATTAGAATCATAATGTATTTATTATTATAAAATAATATAATAGTTTTAAAAATATATCCAGTAGGTAGGTTCTCCATTCATCATTTATAATTTATTACAAATGTAATACATTTTGACGTATGTTGACGCATGGATATAATAGGCAATCAATGCATTTTAATAATATGTGTAAGTAATACATCTGGGGTTCATACAATAGAATACAATTATTAATGTGTATTTATATCTTAGGTATTGTATTTATTGTGTGGGTTTTCATATGTGTCTAAAACTCTGAATTCACTTTTTGAATTAAGCAATTATTAGATTTTTGACTTTGAGGGTTGTTTTAAGTGGCAATTTGGATCTAATTGGTGCATATTGCGGGCTAAGGATGTATATCAAAATAAAAAAAATGGTTGGCTAATGGTTTAAAAATATTTGGTGAAAAAATAAAAACAACAGCTCGCAACAAGTTACTCTTTCTCTATTATCATCAATATCGGGCATTGAATGTTTTCAGCGTTACCGGTGGTTTATTTGAAGTCACGTTTATTATTCATCGTATTGAATATTAATATTCAAAATATTCGTGTTTTATACAGATGGCGTTGTAAATTTTTAATGCCAATTGCAACTCTCCGCACTTGCCTCTTGCATATACATTCACGACCACTGATAAGCTTCTCGCTTTCAATCCATTAGTGTATCACATTATATTCACAGATGTAGATAATAAACTAGGTTGCCAACTGTGATAGGTAATAAAGCGAAATCAGAGATTTGTTAGGCCGCCATTTTTAAAAAAGGGCACCAATCATATTATATTATAATTTGCCAACTTTTTCAGTTGATTTAATTTTTAAATAGATTCTTTAAAAATGCATAGTGCCAGTTTCATGTTTTGCTTTTGGTTGTTCTAATAAAGTTGGGCGAGACAAGGTACAATTTTTTTCGTAAATATATCTACTTATTTGGTCAAATCTATAAGATATAGATCATGGGTATATGTTATAATAAATAACTATGAATAGGTGACTATAAAATAATACGTAAATAAATATCATAGTATATAATATAATAACTTATACCTATGACATACTTTGTGGTATGAACATAGACATATATATGTCTATGGTTATGAACGCCAAGCTGTCCTTACTTCTTTTTAAAAATATTACTTTCTTCAATTATCCCCAATACTGATAAGAGCAGTTAGCAATATTTATTTATAATATATTTATATCTTAGTCCATGGCGGTTGCTGCTGTTTGCCACTATCGTTTTATATTGATGAACCGTCGTCATTATTACCATCGCTCCTTCACCTTCCGTTGATGTACCGTCGTCAATTCGCCATCATTGTTAACTTCTTACACGGCCGTATAATATGATTAATGTTATTGTTACAACTTTATATAATATTGTTATTTTTCAAAGCTAGAAATCTATGGATATTTATTCATTGTTATTACAATATTATGCGTGTGATATAGCGCAGTAAGCGTTCCCTTCAGCACACACTGTAATCATAATTTGTCTTGTTTTTTTTTTTTTTTATCACTCACTTGTAAGCTTATTACCAAACGTTGTGAGTCATCAGATTAACCACCTCACGGTAGACATTTTAGTAGGTGACATTTTGTAGCATATAATTAATAGTTTCAAAATTAATAACGTTCTGTTAATAAATGTATTTATGAATTCGATCTGGTGTGATACAATATTATTTTACGTGTAAGACGGTAGTACATAGGTGTTACAACAACACTGTTAATTAATATAGGTACTTATAATATAGGTAATCAAAATAAGATTTATAATTAATTATGCAAGAAAGCGACTAGGTTTAAATTAATAATAAATATACTAAAATTAAGTTTTCTTTCATGTCATTTATTAATGTATAGGTACACTAGGTATATAATATTTAATTTGTTGTATCAAAATCAAAATATTATTATTTTTGTGATGATGAAACCATAAGCATCTAGGATGAACAATCCGTACACCAATGACAAAAACCATCCATCGTACAACTCAATTAAATATTTTTATTTTTTCTCATTCATATCCGAGGTGAATATACGTATACAAGTAGACAACTGAAAAGTTCTTCTTCTATTTAAAATATCAATTCCTTTCATTACTATTATGACTGAAACTGCAGAAAGTTAAGAAAATAAGTTATCATAAATTAACATTAAATATATTATTTTACTTAAGATTTATTTTCGTTTTCAAAATAATATTATGTTGTGATAATAAAACTACATCGTGCGAATATTTATAATATAGTATATTGTTATTAGATTAATTTCAACAATATTATGAATACAAACAACAATTGCTTAAGAGTTAAGACGAAATTAAAATTATAATGATTAAAGTAATCGCATATATTTTGTCAATTAAAAAACATTGGTGTACTAGGCTATTTACATATTATTACATAGGTACCTATACATAAAATCCATTCTCGCGAGTAATAATATTATGACCCTAGGGGAGCATGGGTAATATAAAATACAACAAAAAGATTAGAAATATTGATAAATAATTTATAAAAAATTGATTATAATTCAATGTATAAAATAAAATTATGGCATTTTATAGATAATAATTCATTTTAGATTTACTTATGTCTGAAAAGTTTCAAATAGTTTATTTTGAAAAAAATTGTTTCCTTTCGAATTAATTTAATCACAAAAATATTGATATTTTAAAGATTGGAAAAAAAAGCTTTTTGACTTAAATAAAAGTTTTTACCATCAACATATTTTTTTTTTTAACGAGATTCACAAATCGGGTACGAATTTTTCCAAAAATAATGTAATTAGTTTCTTTTTCAGTAGTTATTTTTCACATTTTAATAATGTGTGACGAATATATTATTTTAATCGTATTGCTTATTCTGGCTAGTTTCTGATGTCGTCACTTCGGCCTTGTCGGCAACTGAAATATATTACAGTACCCTTTCGTGCACGTATACAACGCCTTGAATTTTTAAAATTAACATTATACTGATGTAAAACAGATATACAATAACGCCATCATGTAAGATAAAATCTACCATTTGTATAAGTACGAAAGTATTGAACAACTATCCGGTCTATCCGTGATGATTGCGTCTTAAACTTTGTGGTTAAATATAGTTAAATATTATGAATAACCTAGCTAATACCGTCATTCAGGTTAGATAACATCGATGCCTTTTTTTTGCGTTCTATGGTAGGTAAAACAAATACAATTTGTATTATAATTTCGTACCTTGGGCGCTTTTGTCGTTTAGTCAACAATTTCAATATTTCATGATATCATATACGCGTGCAACATAATATTATTAGTATACTAACATGATCTATACAGTATAATATAATAATGTTTTTCACTATCACAGTGTCAAAACCCTCTAGGGATAATAGAACCCGAAGGGTCTGCGTAGATGTGCACACAATATAACTAGGTAAATATCCGACTAAAATGTACAAACGAAGTTTTTTTTTTTTACCATCACTTATTCAATGAATAAATATATAATGGCAAACGTTCGCGTGCGAGTAGTGTTCGTGAAACATCTTCGTTTGTATTATTATACGTGTAGAATATCATATATTCATGTGCAAACAATGGCGACGGTGTCTCTGCGAAATGTGTTTCGCGTACGTATAACAATAAAACGTGAACTTTTTAATACGGTTTGACATTTGGGGATGAACAAAAAAAATAAGTTGCGTTTGAAATATTACGGGAAACCGATACGACCGGTCGGCGCGAAAATGAGTCACTCGCATGGCACTGTCCTAGTCCGACGCGCACGTGTAGTGTGATGCGCTCGTGCAGTTTAAAATTTGTCAGCTATGCGATGGGATGTTGGGAGGGGGGAGGGGGAGGATATAGACAACCAACAACAAAAACAATATCGTTCGATACTCGCGTATCGGTATTTTTATAACGCTATACGCGCGATGTATACATGTGGCGTAATATACGATAATAATAATATAATATATTAAATTATTTTTGGACGGGGCCTCGATGACAGTGGTGGCGTCGGCGGTGGGTCGTCACCGGGCCGAGGGTTTATTAGTCCTCCGTCGGGTTCGGGGGTTTTAAATTGCACGCGAATATTTTACTGTACGTAACTACGAGAGAGCGAGCGCTCTAGTAGTGTGAGAGAGTGAGACCGAGTGCATAATATGTGAACGAGGGACGGAGAGAGACTGAGTGAGTGTGTGGGCAAGTGTGGTGGGTGGGTAAGAGAGTGGGAGAGAGATAGCGAGTTAGACGGGTTTTATGAGCTCATTGGCGTCGCCGCCGAGCCGCCGCCGCCGCCGTAAAAGACTGGCGCCAAAAGACTTGCTACGCTGCTCTCTACTTTCCGCAACACCACTACTCCACCTATATCGAACCTCCCTCTCTCACCAATCACCCTGCACCCTGCCTCTCGACGTCCGTCTCTGTCATATGCGCGCGCCCTTAAACACAACGACGACCTCTCAGCCGTACTTTCACCCCGCACATCTCGGCACCACGACCACTCCGACCCTCTCTCTGTCCAACTGTAAAGTCCACCCCCACCCTTACCGACCACTGCCGATCGTTTCGACCGTCGCCAACCCTTCATGGTCGTCTATACGCGCGCCGTCACCCCCCCCCCCCCCCCCCCTCATACCCATACCGCTTTTACATATACACCTCTCACCCATCCCGTCCACTGACCTCGTTTTGGGAGGACCTCTATGTATACGTTAAATACACACACAAGCACACACGCACATATTTATAATTATATATATATATATCCTCAACGTGCACATAAACGTCGCCGCCGCCTTACATTATTTTACATAGTCCACACACACACACACACACACACACTTACAATCTTTTATATTCCAACGATCGCGTCGTTAATATTATTATTATTATTATTACTATTACTATTACAATAAATATATACACCCTTCGCGACATTATTAAAATAAAACGGTAGACGTACGGCAAACGAATGCGATAAATACAGTGTACCACGATAATCATACATTATTGATACCCTATAATAATATGCAGTTTGAAATTTAAACTTAAAAAAAAAAACGATCATAGAAACCCCATACAGGGTGAATCAACACGCGCACGCTCACTCGTTGTTTATCCTTTAATAATGCATTTATTCATGTATGTACTTACTGATTTTTAAATATATTCAAATACTACATAGGTAATTTATTAGATTCATCGATTTTTTTATACCATTTATTAAGTGTCCTCTAGTATTTACACTTTACACACTTATTCGTTTCAAATAAAAACCAAAATTTTTACTAGGAAATTTAAAAGATTTTTTTTTAATGTTGACGTAACTATAGCTTGAAATTCGAATGAAAAAATGGCTGTGCTATACAATTTTAAATACTATATTGGGATAACTATCCTTAATAATGGGCTTACAGAAAATTTAAAATATATTATGTGCTTTTAGTCTAATACTAAAAACTGATTGTTACTCGTACTGCGAAATATTTACAAATTAATAACAATTGTTAATTTATTGCCATGATTGTCAAATCATCATAAATCATGATTATCACTAAGTCTTAAGATTTATATCAGCCCATAAAAATGCGTTTTGATTATTTTAATAACATTTAAATTTTAAGTACGCGTTAAGTAGTTATGTGAAAATAAAATTTCAAAGATCAAAATAGTTTGAATAAAACTTGTATTATTAATTAAAAATGTGGAGTGAGGTCTCTGCTGTAATGGATGTGTTGAATTTCAATTCAATGATATCTTAATATTAACGACGCGTCGCTGTGTATGAAAAACGATTTGTATTTTTTATATTATGTTCCGTTTTAATGTATGTTATAATTACCTAATACTTGTAAATTAAAATTTAAAATGTAGATATAAAATTTCTGTTAGAGTTTATAAATAAATAAATACCTAAAGTCAAATATTATTGAAAAAACAAAGAATTTTTCAATATTTTGAAATTATTTAATATAACCTATTTTAGATAAATAAAAATAAAAATAAATTGATTTTCCTTACTTAACAGACTTTCAAGCGATACCAAAATAATAATAATTAGTCCTAATTATATTTAATTTTCAGCATTTTTTCCAACATTTTTTTTTTTGTTCGTAAATGGGTTTCTATTATAAATAATAATATGCAATGTAAATCTAAATAATTTTAAAATGTAATAGTGTATAATATTATAATATAATTTAACAATATACGTCGAAGATTCAATTCATCCCCCGCGAATAGAATTTTTGAATTACAACAAAATTATTTAAATTGTTGTTTTTCGTTTGAATATTATCTGAGTTTTCCAAAATTTGAACATACAAAGTTGATGAAAAAAATGTTAAATAGTTCTTGAACATTTGCAAGAAAAACAAATATTAATTAATTCCAGTGCTTAATATCAAAGCTGTTTGTTTTTCATTGTGTTTATTTTTTTATTTTTTTAATATAAGCGATTTTTTTTTTTTTTTAAGTACCTAAATTAATTTTAAACGTACTAACTTTCTTTTAAACATTATTTTCAAGACATTTCAGATATAAGTAAATCTTAAATTATTTATCATCAATGTAATTTTGACTAGTATCAATTTTTTATTTTTCATTTGTTAGGACTTTCTGTTACACCTTGTATTCATAAATATTTATCGTTACATAATACAGTAAGCTTAATACTATTATCGTGCTCGTACGACAACACAAGCTACAATTTATTATAATGTAGTTTCTTGCTGCACAATAATAGTATATTTCATATATCGTTTGCATGTATAATAATATGAGTATTGCCGTCGTTTACGAACATTTAACATTTTCGCGGAGTTACACAACCGCACGCGCTTGTTGTATCCATTATCATAAGCCATTATAATATGTCGTTGATAAAAGCACTACGTAAAAAAACTATTTCGATTTAATATAATACGATAATAGACCTACAATATTATTGTTTTACCGTATTATTTAGATTGATAATTATTTAATATTTTCTTTCCAATGGTTAATAAAATAGAATGTGTGCGTACATGGCAGATCTTCAATTTTTCATTGCATTCAAACAGAATTCTTAAACCGTAGATAAATTATGGTGCAGCATTGAAGTTCAATACTATCCTAATAAAAAGGAAGTATTAAAATTATTTAAATTAGATGCTCTAGATTTGAATGCAAAGTTTGTGCACGTGAAACAGTAGACATTGTTGATATACTTTTATGCAGTATTCATTGATACCTACGATACTATATCATAGTATATTATTGTAATAAGTTTTTTTTTTTATCAATCATATTAATACATAATTTGAATAATAATAATTAATTACTTAGATACATAATAATTAATATACTTAACTAAAAAAAAAAAATATTGACTGAAGTGGCGTGGTGGTTGAACACAGCCACTAATGTACGTAGTGGTCGTACATCGTCCGACGTCACTAGATTCCGGATGGGTGAACATCCTAGTTTTTAGTGACGAATTATCACCCCACATACACTCACGAGTTCCTAAACCAACCATAGTTCCTTAAAAAATGCTTATGACGATAGTTGCCAATGATTAAGTTCAATAAAAAAAACTTTTTTTTCTTTATACTCTCAATTCAAAAGCAAATAATATATCAAAAATTATCATCGATTATAGACTTTAAAAGTATAGTAAAATCTCGATTATTCATCGGTAATTGTACACAATTTGAGATGGCGTAGAAACTTTTTTTCTAAACTTAAATAATTGTCACAATAAATAAAATTAATGTAATATCCAATAAATTTTATAATATATATACTTAGCTGTGTTACCTGGTGATTCCTGATGATAAATGAGACTGAAGATTGGTAACCCACTTGAGGTAGGTGGTAATAATACTAATAACTAAACAGTAACTTTTTTTTACCTTAGGTACTATTATTGCGACATGCGAGTAGAAGTAAACGAATATGCGGTTATGATTTTAATACCATTAATTATGCGTTGATGAACATGCGTCCATGTTGATATTCCCGATATAAAAGTATTATTTTCATTACTAAAAGCCAAACATACAGTACAAAAAAATGCTTCCCAATTATATAACAGCCAGAAACGTTGTGTTTTATCTTCTTTAAAAAAAACTTTTTTTGAAACAAATGGATTTCGTATGTCTGGTTAGTGAGAGTGGAACTCAAAAAAGCTATCCAAAACGAGGACTCCAGGTTTTTTAAACATTGATAAATCCAATTCTTGTTTGCTTATTTTTTCCTATAATTTTAACGTAAATATTTATATTTCAATAAATAAAATGTTGAGTTATAAAAACACAAGCAATTAATAATACACAGTACATTAACATGTTGGAAAAAAAAAGTAATAGTTTTATCTATGTTATTTCTATTACTTTTTTGTTAATTTGTTACTCCTATCTAAAATAAAAGCATGAAATATATATAATATAAAAACATAAAATACTCACAAGGAAAGGTTGGATTATTTAATATTAGATTTCACCCCATAACCATCCTCATATGGATAAAATAGGATAATACAACAATCATTTATAAAAATATACAAATAAGATTTTATTACTCACTTTACTTTATGGAATTGTAAGTTGACAAATATAATGAAGTTACAATAGTTATTGAACACAAACATTGATAGGTATACAATTATACAAGCACTGATAATAGTAAACAATAAACATTGGAATGCTAAACACTAAATTATTTCTTTAAACATCAAAAATATGAATAATTATAAATAATTTATTATCAGATATATTAGAGGTTTTGAACACAAATTATGTTACACAATGTGCATACCTTTGCAAATGATGTAGTACCAATTTCAGAATTAGAAGGCTTATTGTCATCAGTTAATAATATATTATCATGAATCACTGCTTCATTGACATGTTCTTGCTTCTGACCAAAGCATATTAAATCAAAATTGAATTAACCACTTTCGCAATATTACCAATAAAGAGAAATATAATACAATTAATACCTTCAATAATGCACTATCTGTATCACAAATGACAGCTTCATCTTTTTCTTTTTCATTTGATGCTTTGGTAAATAAATTTTGAATATTATGACAAGATCTTGCTTCATATTGTAGTTTTAATCTTTTTTGCCCTACTTTTTTCAGCTCCTCCTTTAGTTTTTTTCTTATCCATTATTGCTTAACTTGACTACTTGAGATGTAAACTAATAATTTACGTACCATAACGAAAATTCAAAAGAAAAATATCACTATTTTATTATAAAAGTAAAATCACAGTATGATACTATCGTAGTATGTTTAATGATTATTGAATATGAAACCACAGAACAAGTTCTGTGATAAAACAGGCCGTAACGTGATAACTGATAACTCTATGAAATAGACGTACCCAGGCCCTCACAATTGCATTATCATATGACTATATGAGATAAGAAGTGATAATAAGTCAGAAATTAAAATAATTATGATAAGTCGTGATAAACTAATAAATAATAAATATTGAAAAATATGAAAAAAAAATGTATGAAAATTTTGAATTTATAACAAAATTAAAAACACTGCTTGCGTCCATAGCAGCCCTCAAGGAAACGGCCCACCCGGAACTTTCCCGGTATCTCGATGGGCCAATCCGGCCCTGACCATTATAGTGGGTGAGCCACCCTAAAATAACTTGATATTATATAAACATTTAAATAACATTCTCAATTGTTATTTGTCAAAATCGGTCTTAAACCTTCATTTAATCATATAATATAAAACCCAACTAAACATATATTTCTAATATATTATGACAACTGTTACTCGACTTTATATTTAATATAGAATAGTTTTATAAGCCTAATCGACGAAATACAATACAATACAGGAAATTGTATCCAATCATAATATGATCACTTAATCAATTATATCATAATTTCATTATCTGTAGCTAATGACAACCATCATTTGTTTGAATAAACAAAAAATATTCTATTTGAATAATGTTTAATTTAATTCATGCGTGATCCCCCCAATAAAAACATATTATAATGGGGTTGAAAAATTAATGTGTACACATTCCCGAGTTTCTAAAAACGTATTAATATAAATTTTATTTAAAACGATCAAGTTGTTCAGAAGTTACAAAACACACGTTCAAAATTGACAGATAGACAATTCATATATTATACATAACATAAATATTATGTCATATTATTATCATATTATGTGCACTTGCAGTACGTAAATTAAAATTTTTGTTTCGAAATTGTTGTAAGAATTATTAAAATTGTTATTCCAATTTAATATTGCGTTTCGATTGTCAACCGTCGTGTTGAACCGAATTATAATATAATAATAATTTATTATTATATTCATAAATTCACTCGACGTGTGTTATCGTTATACGATCGAATTTTGTGTCTTCGTGTGTGCCATACGGTCTTAAAATATAATCATTATAATATACTATATTATAAATATACTCACTATACGTATAGTATGATATTATTGCAATGAAAGATGAAAATATTTTTGAAATTTAAAACCCACCGCTAATAATTTATTCTAAGATATATGTGAAGGGGTCGCGCGTGTATAGGCTGCGGTCCGCAGTTGTTATACGAACTTCGAACCCCTTTTTCCGGCTTACACGTGCGCGTTATATTTTATATTACATTAGGAAGTTCGTATAGAAATGTACGCAAAAACATTGGAAAACTTTAACCTCCCTTCCTCCTTAAGAAATCTCGTTAATCGATCAAATGTATAATATTTTATGGGGTTTTGGAAATACTACATAAGATGGGTTCTTACTTTTATTTTTCTAGGGTTGCATAGGTAATAGGTACACCATTTACGCTACGGTGTATATCCATACTGTGTATAATATGGACAGTATATTATCTGTGTTAAATAACGATAAATTGACTATTAAATCACAACTCATAAGTCAGTCATACACAATTCGCAGAGTAATATTAAATGTTCACAAGTCAATTTCATCAAAAGCAGGCAATAAAATAATAATACTTATATTTTGAACTTTTAGTAGTTTTCTCGAATATTAGAACATTTAAAAAAATAACTTTTAGGTAATTTTGATGATGTTTAATGTTTTTTTCGTACGAGTATTTTTATTTTTATCGGTAATTCAAAATATTATCTCGAGAAATTTTGTTTCAACCATTTGTCATAATTTGTCGATCAAACTATTTATGAATTCCATACATCGACAAAGTTATAATATGGACCTACCCTACGGTGGGATTAAAAAACAAAATATTCCGTAAATCCTATACCTACCTAATAGTAATATTGACTCGCTCGAAGTTTTTTCAAACTTTTCAAATATTCTATGCTAACTTAATTTAGGAACTACTCAATTTTTAATTGCGATCGTAAGTGACATTAAAATTTGGTAGTTCATCTTACCCAAGCCAGTGTAATTATTTATTAAAACCTTTGAGCTAACTCAAAACTGCTTTCTCTACTAATTGAATTTACCAACAGATTCTTCTATACTAGCTTTCCTGTTAACTAAGATACATAATATAATAAAAAACTATAGTTTATAACATTCTTAACTTATATAATAAATCATTATCTTTTAATTGCGAACTTGACAAAAATGATATACTTAAAACTATTTATATTTTATATTTTCTAGAACTCAGAATAAGTACGTGGAACGCGTAGGTGCTAGTCAAGACGAATTCATCGAATACAATTAAGGGTATGTTCTTGAGAGAAAAACCTACACAGTGATTTATCGAAAATCCAATAATAATAACGGGTATCCGTTGAAATCCACATTTTCTAATCAGGAGAAAAGTAGGAAAATGACTAGTGTTGAAACTAAAAATAGGTGCACGATATTATTTAATCTTTTAGCACCACTCGTTATTTTTAAAAAATATAATGGCTTATACACGTGATATTTGTATTAAAAACATAAAAAATAAAATAAAATAAAAAAATTCACTGTAATTCGTGATTGTTTTGTATTGATATTTTATTTATTCAGACTATGTCTAGGCAGCTTAAAAATTGACTGTTGATAACTTCAAACATTTCGTTTGTCACATTCTATTTCATTACAAAAAATTATGAAGCAAATTAATCTCTTCAGTTAAAATAACGATTGTAGTTCAATCATTTTTTCATCAAGTCTCATTTTTATTACTATAAAATAACATTTTTAATTAATAAATTGAGATTTAGTTACATATTTATTATACATTATATTTTACCTTGTAAATTCCTATACTGATTTGTTGGTTTATCTTTGAATGTATTTAAATGATACAAATGATGTCTACTATTTGTGTTACAACCAAATTAATAATAATTTTAAAAACAAAAAATGTATTTGGCAATCGCGTTTAAGGCCGTTCTGATGTTATACGCACGTATTACGTAAAAATATACCTTGTCAAAAAATAAAACCTTATATAAAATACGTGTAATTAGTAAATATAAAAATATTCACGTTATTCTTGGGTCTCAGAACACTTTGTCTTGGTCATGGGTTAACACAGGGGTCTCCAACCTACGGCCCGCCAAGCTAATTAATGTTTTGAAAATAATATATTATTTTTCATTGTTTTTAATTTATTTTTTATTGAATTGATTAATAAAATAAAATGAATTTATAATATTTTCTTTTGGTAGGTATTATTCATAACAACTTATAATAGTTATATATATAATACACTAATACTAACTAATAATAGATAAACTCGTCAATCACACATTTTTTTTTTTTTAGACAACACATTTCTAAAAATGTTGGCCCGTGATGCCAAAGCGTATATCAAATTTGGCCCGCCGTAAAAAAAGGTTGGATACCCCTGGGTTAACAAATTCAGGTTTGTCAGAATTATATTATTTAAATTTGATTTTAAAAAAAACATTGAACGACAGTGATGTATTATAGTTATTCGGATTAAAACTCAAATTGTCGATATCGAGGAATCAGATAAATTTAAGAGGATGTCATTGCGGTGTTTGTTTTTTCTCTCTAGTGTATGGAAACCTAGACCAAATGCATTCAAATAAAATCATATTTTTTTTGAATAATTTTAGATTAAAATCACAAATAAAAACATAAAAAAAAACTATAGAAAATAATATTTTTGATATTACGACATATGGATTTATTTAAATTATATGTCTCAAAACATTATTTATACTTATATTTTTATTTTTATAAAAGCAATTTACAGAAACCGAAACATAATGAAACATAAATCCGATATGTCGAACTTGTAAAAATATCCAGCCCTCTATATATTTTGTAACAGGTGATTTTACTCTAAAATTACTCAAAAATCGTAAAACGTTTTTACATTGTACCGTTTTATAGGCTTCAGAGAGAAAACAAATATTGAATTTACTCTCTCATAATATAATATATTATAAGACATTTTCTATAAGGCCTTTTATCGGCCAAAAAAACCAACGAAAAGACAAAAGGAAGTAGTGAGTTCAAATGTTCTGCATAGATCTTTGAGTTTAGAACAATAATATTATATCTAGACTTTAAGTCTACAGCTGCAGTTGTTCGAGGTACCGATGATTTTCTTCGATTTATTAATTTTAAAATTCTTAGTTACCTAAAAAATAAAATTCTTCGCTGCTTATCGATTACAGATTATACATAGATAGTAAAATATTTTAATGACGTCCGCAATTGTTGGACCATTATAGAGCATAACCTGCTGCCTTTTTCTTAAAACGTTGTATGGATGATGAAAAATATTCACGAATGGCAATAATGACTCGACTTGTATTGGAATAACGGAACGATAATATCATAACATAATAATAACAACTGTATGCGAGCACAGAGATGCGTGAATAACAAGTCACTCGAAACTTTATGATTCCTTAAATTGTTTTTAAATTTCAACTATATCGTGTTCTTGGAATACATTTTTTCCGCTCACAGCCCTCGTACATTAGTATGCCATTATAACATTATAATTATTATTGTTATCATTAAGTTTTGCGTTGCAAAGTTAATTGGACAGGGAGAACGCCAAGGCGAAACGGGTGAATGCGAATCGAACAAATTGAATACGGAATTAATAACCACTTGAAATAGTGAAGTTGTACCTACCTACGGCGGTAGTGGCGTGTATATAAGCTGTTTATAAACAAATGGTACCACCAGTGACTATACCCGGGGCGGTACAAACGCGATGTATAATAATAATATTATGTGCGCACGTACTATGCTTTTTGCACATAATCATTATACATGTAACGATAATATTCTCAAATGTTAAAATTATTTGATTGTGTGGACTGCACAATATATAGCTAACATAATAATATCGTAGAAATTATTAGGCCATTTTGGTTGTCGTTCATCGGTGTATAATTTTAAATTGTATTCTGCGTGTTTTATATAACTTATTACTATTTCAAACGGAGTAAATAGGATACCTACCTATATATAATACCTACCTAGGTAGGTTTCACTCGTCAAATGTGTTTCATCTATATACATCGTCGAGAAGAGAACAAAGCTATGTAACATTCGAATGCTGATGTTTGTAATAATTCGAATATTATAATAATGTTATCTTGCAATGCCATACATAAACTGTTATTCGTTAGAAATAGAAAACCGTAATAAAAAATAGTACGTATAAATGTTCAGTGATACAATGATTATCCCAAAACTAAAAAAAAAAAGTATATAAAATCATTTAATTGAATAATGCTCCTAAAATCCCCGACCCTCACACACGCACTTCACTCTGCGTAATACAAACGTACATTTAGCTAAACTTAGTAGTTTTGCTTCAAAGCAATACAAATATATTATTTGTATACAATTATATTACTTATATTATACACAATCTGTATCTCAAAGGTACAATAAGAGTTTTAGTTAAAATATAATCTGAAAACATGAATCAATACTTGATAAAAGTAACCACCCATTGATAACACTTTTAAATTATTGTTTTTTAAATTAATTTATCTATATATATATATATAAAATAAATATATATATATATATTTATTTTTATTTTTTTGTTATTCTTTGGTTAACATATAACATATCTCTGCACCAGTTACGTTTTAAGTGCCTTGGAGAATTATCCGGAATAACTTTTATTGAGATACTTTTAATTAGGGGATTTAAATGCTATGCAAGGCGATTGTGGAAGCTTTTATAATAAGTTATTGCTTCTTCTTTTACAGTTTTAATTGTTAGGTCCGCTTGGAAAGGGTATGATTTGATACATATGAGGGGAGTTAATTTCCTTAATGCAATATTTTGAAAGGCCTGTATATGATTTAGATTTGATTTTTTAGCATTCCCCCAAAGTTGGAAGCCAAGGATAATGGAACCAATAGGTCCAAGTGGGTTTGATGAGGGATTTATACACTATTTCATATAATATATAAGTAAAATAATATACATTTTTTTAAAATTAATTTATTATTATCAGCAAAGAACATTAGTTGTATAATAATGTTATAAATATAAAAACAAATTTACCAAATTAAAAATTAGGCTTGTTAAGATTATAATATATTTTTAAATTACATTATAAAATTATTAGTTTAAGACAATTAATCTTATTTAAATTATCTTCGTGATTGCTGCTTTCAGGTTATGTGAAATTTTGTGAACGGAACGGTCTTCACTCTTCGTTATACTTTAAATAGTCAGCTAAAATAAATTAGTATAATATTAATAATACATTATTTTTACAATACTATTATTAAAAAAAGCTTGGTTAAGATGTTAGTACTGAGCAGGAAAATGCCCGTTTACACGTCGATAGTACTGTCGTGGCCATACATGTATACACAAGATATAATACTACCATGGCAGTTACTATAGAGTTTTATAAACAGTTACCTACTGCCATAACATTAACTATTTAATGGTTAAAATATAATAATAACTTGTGATGTGTTGCACTGTTATTTGTTAAAAATAACAAGTCGTTTAAAAAATAAAATAAAATATGCACCATGTTTAGTAATTTTACTTATTAAAATCCAAAAATAAAAACAAAATATTTATTTACAATATTCTAATTGAAAGCCTCTAAAATGCTATTTCCTTCTTCAACTTCACTCTGTGTACATTGTGCTAAATAAAGTAACAGCTGTAACGGATTAAATGAGCATTATTCTGTTATTGTAATATTTTTTTAATCTCAAATCAAATGCAATTTCGATAATTTCAAAATGTTTGTCGTGACTCGTGAGGCGGAGAATAATCATAATAGAAATATTTAGGGGAAGTGAATTAGGTTAATAAATTAAGTAATTATTATAAACAATCCATTGAATGTCAAAATAATAATTAGGCAATAATAACGTATAATAATTGATAAGTCAAATATTTTGTTCTATCACAAACAGACATATTTTATTAGTTCTATCTCAGAGTAATACAAATAGATTTATATTTTTATATGAGATATAAATAATGGAAATAATCAAAAACAAAAAAAAGTAATAGTAATAATAATAATGTATTATTTTTCCAATTAACTAAAAAAAAAAAAAACATATCTGGAAAAATAAATACAGTGTGTGAAAGTGATGCGGATAAAGTTTTTGATTGCCTCGAGTAGTAAACTGCAGTAGATGTCTGAACTTTTAAATAAAACAACATGGGTAGGTAGATGTGTTATATAATACTGTTTATGACTTAAATTTAAACCGGGTGCAGGAAACAGTTCTTTGTTTAGTGTTTTTTTTTCTTTTTTACAAAGAGGAGCCCTGACAAACATCAAACATCTAACGTTTTTACCTACAAATTCAAATAAGAACCTTTGACTTATTTAGTAGACGCCTATATTGCCTATGTATAAATTAGATTACGTAATATATTATTAAAGTTGTTTTATGTTTGGATATACGAGCGAATAACGTGGTCAAATGCTGCGCAGACCCTAGCGAGCCATAAAAAGCCATTAAAGTGTATATATACATATAGTATCACAAGCAAGTATAGACACGCGGGAAGATCGCCAACACATCCTAACCAATATGCAACCCCTTTCCCATCTAAATAACCATAGTGATGTTAGCGATAAATGTTTTGTCGAGTTATACAATTTTTTTTCGTTATAATCGATGGCATAAAAAAAAAAAATCAAATACAATTAAAACAATATTATCCGCTCTATCCCAAATCCCTAATATCCAGAGACATACCTAATATTCATAATTTTATCGTCCAATAGTGGTTATTTCGTTTTACTTTTTGCGCCTATAGTTATTAAGCGTATTAATTTTTCACAATAAAAATTGAATTTATGTATTTCAATAATATGCAATAGGGATCATCTTAAAAATATTAATTATAAATAAACTAATGTAAATTATAGATTTTAATATTTCTAATATTTAAATAATAATTTTGGTTCACAATGAAATTAGTCAAGCTTTGTATGTATTATCAATATATTGACAATGCGCGTTATGTTATACCAAAAATCAGAGCTTGACAACGGTTACCAATTTTTTTCAGTCAAACCGGTAAGTTAACCGGATTTTACAATCGTATAGGTATCGTTATTTTAAACCTATTGGTATTCCCGGTTACCCTGACGATTTTTCAGTTAACATATTAATATATTTTAACCGATAAGAACTGATTAGGTACTGATATTTATAAATATATCAAGTACCGATTACCGATACTTATGGACTATACATGGGCGTCCCCAAACATTTTTCTAGGGAGGGGAAAAATAAATTCCGGTATACATTTAATGTTAACATTTTAAAAGCAATTTTTGTTTACCAAATTGTTGCGTAACAGATAACGCTTTTAAAAAAAATTTTAAAATTCTAGGAGTCAAGTGCGTCGTCTGACTCCCCTCCCCCCTTCGGACTATAATTTATGTTAACAACATAAATAATGATAAATTTGTAGTTATTACAATAGTTTGATAATTTTTTTTTTTTTTTTTAATTTTAAACATAAGACATTCCTAGCCTAAGCGTATCTAAATCTATGGATATTTTACAGCTTACATAATAGTTTTAACATTATAACATGATAATTAAAATAATAAAATATTTTTGAAGTACTAAGGATAATTAACAATTGGTAATTTTAAGATTATAATAATATTCTGATATTTATATATTTACAATAGTACCTATTACTTTAAGTAACTGAAGTCGAAGAGTGATCTGGAAGAAACACATGTGTAGGGTGAAGATTTGGATGTTGAGAGGTGGCTTAGTGTAGGAGGTCGTGAGGACGACCTCGTTTTAATCGACGATGAGTTGGGTGAGTGAGGAGGTTATAGTGAATTGCACCTAATGAGTTTGGAGTTTGATAATTAAGAACTTCTTAAAACAATTCTTAAATCATAGCACATAGTGCAAAACATTTTTTTTAAAACCCCAAAATCCAATCACAGCTAGGTACCTCAATTTTTTTTTTTGTAGCGTTTATTGCTCAATCTGTAATCTATGAAAATTGTACCAGTAGTAAGTTACCGTTGATAAGAACAGATCCGGTTTGAAATCGGTAATCGGTATTAAATTTTTTCCCCACTTAAGTGGTAACCTACAATTTAAATAACAGTTTCCATCCCAGAACTACATCTATGATATTAATATTTTAAAGGAATTATGATAATACGAAAGAACCTGACGTTGCTATTATACTTATATTGATATTGTGAATAAAAATGTGACGTCATGCAACAAATATTCCACTCCAACAAAAATGACGTATTGGCCTTGTTCACAGCATTCATCCAAAAAACGTCAATGATCATAATATTTTAATATACGTATTAGATAGTTGAATTATCTATCTCATATTTTAAAATAGGATGAATAAACGCCAATATTAGCTCCAATTGCACTAGTGATGCGAGGGTGTAGGTAAATACTAATAAAAAATTATCCGATCATTAAACTAAACCAACTACGGCTGGCAACCTAACCGGTGAACCGAAGTCCGAATCGGGACCGTGATAGGCAAAATATTGATCCATCAACATGTTTTACAAACTTTTTGTATTTATATGACTGTTATAAAAATATAAAATTTGTCAAAGATTTTTTTTCTAGACTCTATTGATTCATTATTTCTATCTCATATACTCAAATAGAAATTACTAACCGTCTCCGTACTAAAGGCTTCAATATTTATTGCAATACAAATGTTGCGTAATATATATCAGAATTATGCGATAGCGATCATCATAAAAAATTTAATTAATTAATGCTTAGGTTATAGATTATTATTTATAATCGTAAAAAAACAATCTTGAATCGCAAAGAACCAGATTAATTGTTCTATTAATGTGTTATTAATCAATAAATTAACAATATGTGTTATTATATTATTATAATATTGAAAGTGATATTATGATATTGTGAATCCAAATATGACATCGTGTTAAAGCGTTCCACTCCTACAAAAGTGACGCCTCGGTCCTCTCCGCCACAACCATCCGAAAAAAGCCACTGGATTTAATATTTATATAATATCTCTCATTTATAATACACTGAATGGACGTCAATGCCGACTTCAATCACGACATTTACGCAATGTTGTTGATAGCTAGGTACCTATTCCATTATTATTATTTTACGAAATGATAATTTGCGTATCCACGAGTGCTATTGACAATTTCCATTTTTAATAAATTATAAACAGACTGCAAAATTATCAAACATTACCTACGTCTTTTTTCTGCGGTCGAGATTTCGGGTTGTGTTTACTAATATAGTGTAAAAATGAAAAATGATCAGTAATACTGCAATGATGCAATAGGATCAGTGTGTAATTTTATCGAATGCGGCCAATGTATACGGTTAGGGGCTTTTACTCGTAGTTTAGTCTTCCTGACCTTCGTCTAAATAAATTATGACATGGTACGCTTATGCTTATTGCGGTATGCAAATACGTGTTGGTGTTATATTATATTAATATATTGTTTGATATTTAGTGTATACAATATTATATTACAGGCACCTGCAGTAGCTGCAGCGGTTAGTAATTATTAAATTATCGTGATCATATCAGTTTTCGAATAATTAGGTTTAGCGAGAAAATAATTACAATCGCCCAGCAACAGTGTACAACTACTGAAAATTGTAATAGGTACGTACCATATTAATGATGATAATGATAATATGATGCGTACTGTATTATACCCACTATTGTACCTATATTAGGTCACCAAGATGTGACATATTATTGTTATTATCATTTTATTATTTCAAATTAAAAATACGCCTTCCGCGATAGTTATACGCGCAGTCGTCATCGCATCGCCAGTGCATAATGCAGACTAATATAATAATAATAATAACGATAATACTTAACGGACTTACCACACACGCAACCGCAATAACAAAACACTATATCCAGCATTGTCACCTCGCGTTCTAAACGTATATTATAAGCTTCATCATACACTCTAATCGACAGATATTGACCCGGTGACGTAATATCATATATTATAACCGGAAATGATGTCACGACTCGTGAAAACCATCTGCGGGATCGTTGAGGTAGTCGTGAGATAATGGAAGAGGGGGGAGGAATTGGTTTGTTAGTGGGTGGGGTGACAGGCGGCAATAGTGGCGAGCGAGCCGGTGCAGACGAGAATCACATTAATGATCTACGAGCAGCAGCGAAAATATTGTTCTATCCGCTTCTCTTCATTCATCTCTACCCATCTACCCGCACAGCCGATACCAAACCGAGACCCATCTGTAGTATAACATAATAATAATAATAATATAGATAAATATTTTATGAGTTTACCTAAGCCACCGAATGTTGCCCGAAAAGTAAAGACGGTTATAATTATACATTTCATATCGTATCTGTATAAAACGATATATATATATATATGGATACATGGTGCCCAGTTATAGTAAGTACCCAATGCACCATGTACGACATTGATGAGTTGGTTGGGGTTCAACCCCTCAACCACTACATCAAGAAAAGTATGATAATGAGTAGTATAGATGTACCATTCCTGTCACACTCCTTAAATCCATCAGTAAAAGAACACAAAGAAAACAATGTGCAAAAAGATCAGACAATTGAAATGCAATAATTATTAAAATATTTTTCGCAAAACTTATGATATTAATAATTAAAAATTGAAATGCAATATTTCCCCAAAAATATTTTTCGCAAAACTTATAATATTAATAATTAAAAATTGAAATACAATATTTCCCCCTAAAATATTTTTATTTTTTTTACAAAACTTATGATAATAATTAAAATTGAAATGCAAAAAATGTATTAAAAAGAAATTGAATTCCTTAGTTAAAGGAATTGAAATGTATAATAAAACAATGGATACAACTATCAAAGATTTTAATAAATTACAAGAAAATGAAATGCAAAATGAAATAGAAAAAATCAATATTAAATAATAAAATATTTGTTAAGTTTTGTAAATATGAATACTATATAACTAATAATAAAAAAAATTAAAATCATGAAATATAATCTAAATACAATTCCTATTAAAGGAATATTGTAATTGTCGATCATGGACACAATATTTCTGGAAATGGAAAGCCTTATGCTTCTAAAATACTAGAATCACCAACATGGTTAGAAATTTGTAAGATTGCTAATGATTTAATAATTACAACAGGTACTTTTTTTTTCAAATATCTTCATGATAAGTATTTGTGTTGTTCAAGATTTAGGAAATATTAAAATATGCTGCCTTGGTATGGGAGGTACACACAGCGAACACAAAATGATTAGAATATAACTAAATAATCGTCATTTTTTAATAGAAATATTTCTTTTAAAAATATCTTAGTATATTATATTAAAATAAATTTTAAAAACAAATATATCGCAAATGCAAATTGAAGATTTTAGTCAAAAAAATCTTTGGAAATGATTTTAGACTATGAATGATCTATTATTATTATCGATGTTTGAAAAAAAAATAAATATATTTCTATTATTTTAAATAAGAAATGGAAAATTATAACGATTGTGAACTTTTTAAACTGTTGGAAAATCAAATCAAAGAACATGAAATACAATGTAAAATATATCAACGTGAGATCGAGAAACAAAAACGATTTATACATAATAAATGTAAGACAAATTATTTTTATTATTTTAATCCATTAAGAGATCACATCAAATCATATGAAATACAATATAAAAAATATCAACTTGAAATCGAGGAATTTGAGGATATGCTTAAGAATTGTAAAGATTTACTATTCAAGATAAAATTAATTCCAAAGTTTTTTGAATAACTAAATAATCATTATTTTTAATAGAAATATTTCTATTAAAAATATTTTAATATATTAGATATATTTAAATAAATTTTTTATAATTTTCAATAAATTCTAAACACAAATGACCACATATAGGAGGATCATTATAATCTTGAAATTTTCTATCGGTATACCATAGATTATGTTTGCCTAAATAACTTACGAGTTCCTTAGGAGGAGAAGGCAATCCAAAAGAATCAAAATATATTTTTTTATTTTTCATTTTTTTTCATGCAACCCAATGAGAACCATTTTGAGTAGAATCATTTAAATTAAGAATTCCACATTCATTTACCCATGGTTTCATAGTTAATTCATTTCGCATGAAACACCCTCTAAAATTGTTTATATTATTTCCAAATTGATTATATCAAAGTTACTTAAAGGTTCAATATTTATATTTTTTTCTTTGATCCAAAAAAGTGTGTAAACTCCTTTAAAAACTTTAATATTTTTTCTAAATTGTTTTATATCAAAACTATTCATTTCTTCGATTTTTTTTTTTTCAATCCTGAACCTTTATTTTTTTCCATTTCTTTATTATGTCTAATTGTTTCTTCTTCCATTTTTTCTTATGTTTACTATCTTTATAACTATCATACAATGCAATTAAAGCTGGAGTAGCTACTGCTGCAGTTTCTAGAAAAGGTAAAATTAATGGTAAAAATCCACCTTTAATTTGCTTCAGTGTAATCTCCAACCTTACTCCAGAACTTTTTTCTTGGCATTTTTTAATTTATCTATTTGATTTTGATCTAAATAATATTTATTTTCTCCTTTATATATTTTATCACTAGCAATATGAATTGTTGCATTAGAATTTTTTTTATGAGCTTCAGCCAACTTTTTTTATGGTTTTCAGTGAATTTAAAATACATTTTATTATACAAAATATTAAAAAAATTATTCAAATACTAAGTTCATTCCTAAATGTCTTTTTGTTTTCATTGTATATGCAGTTAAAAGAGCTGGAATTTTTTCGTTGATATCCGTATCAGGAGCATTAAATCTTTCCATTGCTTTTTGTTCTAAAATTTTATCGGCTTCATGTCTTGTTTTAGTATCTATATGATCTTTATAAAAATAATCATGATCTCTTGCAGCTTCGTCTAATTTGTTTATAGGTTTTTTATTTTTTTCTAATTTTGTTCCCGGTCCTAAATAATTATAACCAGGCCAATGCAATTCAGGTAAAAATGAGCAATTCAAAAAATGATTAATAAATCCTGAACCTTTTATAATTTTCTTTGGTAAACATGAAACATATGAATATAAATAATATGCACCATTATTAGGAATATCAATTAAGTTTTTCATCATGATAAATATTATTTCCTTTTCTTTCTTCATTTGATATAAAATACATTTTTTTTATTATGGAATCTTTTGATATTTTTATAACTTCTTTTTGTAAATTTGTTACATATAATAATAAATATTCAATACCTTTAGGAGTATGAAAAATTTTTTCCATACTTGTTTTACATAAATGTAGTATACCAAGTTTTTCGTTATGATAATTGTTATTTCCTGCTCTTTCTTCTGCAGAAATAAGTTGTAATCTATCTGTTAATTGTTTCATATTATCAATATAACAATATTCAATACGATCATCTGTGTATTGTCTTAAACCCTCTCCTATTGGTTTTGTTGTTGGTTTTGTTATTAACCTTTTATTTTCATTCATTTCTTTCCAAATATTGCTAATCATTGATACATATTTTGCAACACCACTTGATTTAGCTCTTCCTGTTGATTTATCATTCTTTTGATATATAGAATCTGTTTCAATTAATATTTCTTTATATATTTTAAAGTCATCATCTGTATAATATTCCGGTTTGGTAACATCTAAATGAGTTAATAATCTCCACAAACCAATAGTTCCTTTATATTTTTTCCCATTTAAAAATATATCATCATTTTCAAATGTTACTATACATTTCCCGATCATATGATCTTTAAAATCATTTTTAGAATCTTTTATATAATATATTCCAAAACAATTATTGGGTTCTTCTGTTGGTAGATATTTTGTTGCAATAGGACCTAATTTCATAATATTTACAGGCATTGGAGAATTAGCTATTGATTTTTTACGAGAATTTTTTGGAGTTTCAAAAGTCTCTTCTGTACTCATTAATCGTTGTAATTCTGGATTTTTAGATTTATAAGGTGGTATTATTATCTTTTGAATATCATTATCGGTTTTAGTAGCAACCTCTTTAACATCATTAACAGATGATTCAACATTTGATAAGGCTTTTAATATCGGTTCATAATGTTTTACTTTTTCTTCCGATGTATATTTATCGTTTAAAACTGTTTTTCTATAGTTATTTTGTAAATTTTTTTTAAGATTAATTATTTTTTGTATTTTTTTTGGTGTGTATTCAACATGTCCCTGATTAGGAGACGTGTTATTATTGTTAACTTCACCTTCATCTTCGTCTTTTATTATAAAATTTAACTTTTTTTCGGATTGTTCTAAATCTGATTTTTTAAAAGTTTTTTGTAAATTTTGTCTAAGATGAATTAATTGTTTCATTTTTTCTGTTTCGTTTTCTAAGTTATTTCCTACCTTGGAATTGTTTTGGTCTTCAAATGTTATTATTTTTTTTAATTTTATTTTTTAATTCTTTTTTAATTTGTTTGATATCCATTTATTACATAAAAAATAAAAAAATCATTTTCATCGTTCATCAATACTTAAAATATCATTACCTTTATTGTCATAAATAAAATTTTTTATTATGTCTATTGTTATGAAACCATATGTTTTTATTTTATTTTTTTTATCATATGTTTTACAATAAGTTCTAAAAATTTCTTTAAATTTGTCTAATGGTATAATTTTGCTAATGAAATCGGACCATATTTTTTCAATATAATAATTCGACTGATAATATGTATGTGTAAATTACATTATATAGGTATAACCTGCATGTAGGTACTGTATCTGCATGCAAATATAATATATAATGACATTAATGACTGTATAAAAGGTCAGAGTAAAGTTAAAAGGTTGTGATCGTTTTAAACAAGTTGTCAAAATAGTTATAAAAACATTGCAAAGTGTTAAAGTAAGTATACGCGCTAACATTGTCATATTTATTTTATTTGTTTTTTGTTCTGGTGAATATGATTATATTAACTTGAACGTGTAAAACAAACTATTAAAAAAACAAAACAATAATGAAAAAAATAAATACAACATCAATGAGTTCGGTTGATGTTCTTGTTTTAGTAATAGCTTTTTAACAGAAAAACATAATGAAACGTCAGGGTGTCGAGCTGTTATAATATGCCTCAACAAATTAAAAACTTTGTTTTATAAATATATCAAGTTTATTGAATAAGTGAATAGGTATGCACATTACACATGTTAACAATAACGTAGGTATAATAATGTAATTGTTATAATTCAAGTACAAAAAATTAAAGAGGTTCAAGAGTTTGGGTAAACGTCTGGTATGGTATCTGATTCATAAACCAAACAAGCGAATGGATAGATAGAAATAACGCTACTAATAATATTACTAAAAATAAAAGTTGTTTATCAATATTACTGAATCAATAGAGGTACATATTCTTAACTATATTTTTTTTAAACATTTATATTAATATCAATGATTCCTCAATCAAATCGCACATTTCGTGATTTAAATAATGTTTAACACGTTTTTTTGGTGGACTTAGAAGATTTAATAGATAACCTCACGTGGTTATTATCATTTCCATTATTTATTTGTTGTAATACCTAAGAAGGTTTCGACTGAGTATCATTATATTATGAATAAAGATGAGCTGTATTGAAATACGTTTCGATCGTGTAAAATATACATACCCACCTATGCATATATATCATAAACTATGTAACAGTTGTATGTACATTCTAAAAGGCAAATAGTTATTGTTGGATCATTGCCCACGTTACCCTATGATTTGTAGGTATTTACGTTTTTTACTCGACGGGATACTATACACAGTAATACGTGATCCAATTATGATTTCAGCGTTTGAATGGCAATAATTATTTAACTATCGTAAGTGTCCGTATCGTATCTGAAATCTGTAATTGCGATAATGTCCGCTAATTAATTGTTTAAAAACCGTACATGACATCTTTGGTTTATTGAAAACCATGTATGTAGGTCAATACCCTGTTGGCTGTTACATATTATTATTATGATATTATATTATGTAACAATTAGTACATGTGCGTGAAAAAAGTTTTACGAAACTCAATGTCCATATTACAGCGGTTCTCATTTTAATCCCGAATCGACGTAGAAAACATTTTATGATTTATTATAATAATTATGCGGCGTAAATGCAAAATATTATTCACGAACGAATGTTAGCTAGTTAAAAAATCAGTAAGTCTGCAGGAGAAAGTAATCAATTTATAAATTCAAGCTCTTCTGGTTGAAACTTCAATGGGACTCTGTTTGACAATTCTATACCTACGTCATTCGACTCTTACCATTAATTATTAACCATTACCAAGCATAAGGAACATGCGGTTACATGTTTGCAAAACGATTTATGTATTTTCCATGTTGTAAGAAATGGATCTGAACCTCTTAAACCTTCTTCGTCTACGACATGGTGCTACATGAAACATAAATTGGTCCAAGTGCCAAGCAGAGTGATACGAGTCTTTTCGAGTCTCTATAGTAATAAAATATTTGTAATCTATGAAATTTATAACGAACGCGTACCTGAATTTTGTACTGACATAGAAATAAAATGTTTATAATTATATATTATGTTTTTTTAACACGGTAAATTAACAATTATTAAAAAACAAATTTTGAATTATCGTCTCTAAGACTCATCTTAGATTAAAACAAAGTCGCTTTAGTAAGTGATACATATTAATTTATATTAGTATAATAGTTTGGTAAGTATATACGAGCTGCGATAACTTTTATATGGTTTGTTAACAGCTAGTATGCTGTAAATGTTACCATTTATTCTCTAATGTTTTATAACTTTTCAAGCGCTTAGTGCAAACTGCCGGAAAGGCGAGAAAAATGACGTTTCTCAAACAGTAAGCCAAACTAGTAAAACTACTTCAGACTAACTATAAATGTCCGATATATGTATATACAGACATAAGACACTTATGTTATTATATCACATATTATGAAACTTTTATGAAACACTACACGAACAAATGATTTAAGACAAATATTGGTAATTTTACATTCAGCCACTCTTTAGTTAAGAAAACTATGTGGTTTATATTATTATTACCGTAGAAAATACAACTCCATAAGACGCTCCACTCATAATAAAATATAGTTGCCCAAGCTCAGGTTTACAGCTCAGAGCTTTTATAACATTTTATTTTGTGTTAAACCTATTATATGGCATAAAACTTATGTCGTATAATCATGGAATCTTTAATTAACAAAAATTAAACATAAGTTATTAAAACTAAAATATATTGGAAAAATCGGAAAATTGTTCAATGAAACAATGATAATACAGAAATATTATTTTTATTTTAATGTTAGGTGGTACCAATCTATAGCTTCACCTACCTAGTGACTAGCAATAATTGTAATAATAATTATGTAGTTACAATTCACACAGTAAATTATTATACTCTTAAATGTTAAATTAGGTTGTCAAATTAGTTTTCTTATAACATCGACAAATATTTTGTTACTTTTTAAAGCCTGTGTTATATAATTTTATATTATGTGTACAATACCTCGTATAATACATTTTTTTACAGTGAACGCAGCTTATAAGATTCGTTATGGAATCAGCACAAAATGAGTGTTATAACCGATCGAATATTATAGATTAGGTAACATAGCAGGTAAGCGGGTGCATATGAAAGTTCCCATACGAAAAAAATTACAGCTGAACCTACGTAAGTTCCTACACAAAAATTTATTTAGACCTAGGGCTGACAACTTAAAATTTGATTGTTTTCGTAAAAGTTAAGTCTTTTGTAAAGTCCGATAAATTTTTTGAATCTAGTCCAAATATATAATAAAAATGAATAATATAATGTGTAAGTATATGGTCCAGATATTATTTGTACTTTCGCAAGTGTTTATAGTAAGACTTGTATCAGAACTAGCACTATCTTCGATGTAATGTATTTGAGCTTTCGCAATAAGCCAAATAAAATTTAATTTTTTTATACTAGTATTATCATTGATTTTAGAATCAATGCTATTATTACAACTTCTATTATTTCATACCTATACCTATACAAATAATATGTGGACCATATCTACTATTAATTTTAATTATATATTTAAACTAGATTCAATTAAAAAATTAATTGGACTTTTTTTATGCAACACAAAAACAAACAAATTTTAACCACACCAACTACGTTTAAGTTGTCAGTCATAAGTCTGAATAAAGTGGGAAGGAAGTTTGTATTCGTTATAATTTATTTTTCGTGTGGGAACTTAAGTATGCATACCGTTGTATAATTTTTACCTGCTATATCTCGTGTGGGAACTTACATTCACCCCAAAAAAAACCACAAAATTCTTATGAATTTTATATCATTGCATATTTGGCTTATATTTTAACTACTTTAATACATACATATTATATATTACTTATTAGTAAACGAACGAAAAAATTATGAATAAAATTGATAATATTGATAAAATTTATAATTAATAAATGATTAACAAAAATATGTTTATTTTAAAAACAAATTTATTTCTAGATTTTAACCATATTTTTACGAAATTTGAATCTTATAAACGAAGTGGTTTAAAACAGAATTTTTTATAATGTATTTGAATAATATGTTAGGACCATTTTGGACGATTTTGAGTCTATTAAGTGTACAAACATTATATCAGTAAGTTTTATGAGAGGCGTGCATTGTCTTTTGTTATACCCACTGACATCTCTAGATTGATATATCATCAGCAGGTTGCAGTCTGATAAAATATAATAATTTTCGGCTATTATTATATTTTTCGTTTCAATTTATACGTGGTTACGTTAATTATTACAATGTGTATTGTGTAATACACAAATATGCATAATAATAATAATTATGTGATATATTACCTATATAATTGGTAAATATTAAAACTACTTGATTTATAATGGTTTAAATAGTGGGACCAATAGATTTACCACCTGTCCACATTCCGCACTATGATAATACCATATAAAGAATAATAATTATTATTGTAAATTTGTGACAATTATGCATTATAATAATTATCTACATAAATGTGTTTACTTATATGCATTAGGTATGAGTGTTTTAAGTACCTAATCATATAAGTATAAGTATTTATAGTGTTAATTAGTTACCTACCTACTCGTTATTGTTAACTGTACAGTTGCGTTAATATAATAAACTTGCAGAACTTTACAATTTATGTTCATATTGAAATGCATCACAAGTGATTATACGCAAGTTAAAATTGGACAGCTGTAATGAGTCCCCAACAAAAAAGTCAGTACTCAGCTACTTGCGCATAATAAAATAAAATGGACATTTTGACTGATATAGTTCACGTAAACATAATAATAATAATGTATATAATCAATTGAAAGATTTATTTTGTTTTTATCTCGAAAAATTGGTTAGGTAAAATTCCCAGAACAATACAGTTTAAACAAAAGCTTAATAAACTGTCAATAATAAAATATTATTGTTATTAGATCAAACACCTGAACTATCAAAAATAACATTTAGAACTATGTCAAATGTAAAAATAAAGACGAAAACACAATAGGTGTACACTATGAGTATCATATAACTCTTTAATTTATCACCCATGGAAATGGTTGAAATCATTGATACTATCCACCAAAAAATCAAGAATTCAAGTATTAAAAACAGGATTTCAAAATTAGATCAAATAAAATTAGACTCGACGGTATCCGAAAATCCTGATCCCAAAGGATAAAACAACCAAAATCAACATATACAAAAAAAACCATATTTTTAATCATTATGCAAAATATAAACTTCAACAAATTCCACATCATTCAATTGAATCCATATAGATTTTATTCAAAAATCGAGGAAATTTGACTATTAGTCAAAAAATTCTCTCCAATGTCAGTATGCATCCAAGAAACAAATTTTAACAACAACAAATCAGTACATTTAGATAATTATTCGAGCTATATTAAAAATAGAAATCACGCAGGAAGGGCTCGCGTAGGAGTGGCCATTTTTATAAGCGCTATTTTCCCTTCGGCAGAAATTCCCACAACGTCACATCTTGAGGTAATAGCTGTAAACATTAAAGCCAAAAGTAATTTAACCATTTGCAATATTTACTTACCAAACCCGCAAGACTTTAACGCTTTAGATATTCAAAATATTATTGATCAACTTACAACCCCATTTATCATTCTGGGTGACTTCAATAGCCACAACACTCCGTGGAGCTGTAATAACACCGATCATAGAAGAACCAAAATCAAAACAATACTTACCTAATACCAATAACATCAACATTTAAACAATGGCCAAGCAACAAGAGTTAACTCTAGTAATGGCAACCTTTCAGCTATTGATCTATCTTTCTCCTCCGCAACAATATCACCCAATTTAGAATGGGACGTTATTTCGGAGCTTTCTAGTAGTGATCACTTCCCAATTAAAGTAACCTTATGTTATACCATCTCTCATGAAATACACACTCGTAACCCTAAATGGAAATTATCTATTGGGACATTTTCCAAACAGAAATCGAAAAAAAAATTTAAAAAATTCATCTTTTCCTAACGAAAACACTATAGTTGATGAAAATATAGAACAATTTAGCAAACTAATTTATGATACAGCCTCAAATACTTTTGAACAGTATAGCTACTCTGGAATACGACCCCCGGTCCATTTGTGGAATAAAAATATTAAACACGCTTTAAGAAATAAAAAGACATCGTTTAACAATTAGAAACATACAAAACAAATCCAGGACTTGATTGATTTAAAAATAAACAAAGCGCAGTAAGATTTTTAATCAAAAATGTAAAAAAAAAAAATCATGGATGCATTTCATCTCAACACTAAATTTGAAAGAATCAGCTACTAAAATTTGGAACAAAGTTAAAATCATAAAAGGAATCCCAATGGTACAAATCAAAACCATTTTAACAGACAATGCAATTCATACCGATTCCCACACAATACCTCAGTCAATTGGGCATCAATTCTATTTAAATAGCAAACGCCACCTTAAACTCTGACTTTCTAAAACATAAACAAGACAAAGAAACTAATTATTCTCCTTTCATTTGTAAGAACTAACGCTTAGGTGACATTCTAAGGTTGCGGTTCGGAAAAAATCCCATTTATTTTTTATATAAAACCTACCCCAAAGTAGCAAGCTCCTACTACTTAAACTATTCAACCTGATCTGGCGATTGGGGACATTACCAATCAAATAGAAAAATGCCATTATCACCTCCATGACCAAAAAAAAAAAAACAGTGATAGATTTAAACCAATCAGTTACCGATCGATATCTGTCCTGTGTAGCATGACTAAATTATTAGAGAAAATAGTATACAATAGACTATATTGGTTTGCAAATAAACATAACCTTTCATCATCTTTTAAACATGGATTCAGCAAACACCATTCCACCACTGACTGCCACGTAAAAATAGAATCAGAAATACTGGAAACATTAGCTAATAAAAAAATAATGATTCTTATCATCTTAGATATACAAAAAGCTTACGACACTGTTTGGCGTCACAGAGTAATTGAATTACTTAAAAATGGAAATATTCACGAAACTATGATAAGATACTTAACAATAGTCCTAGCAGCATTTATACGGCTGAATACATGGCACTTTTAATAGAAGTCCAAACTGCTGCTAATACAAATTATGACAGAATCGACAGTTGTTCCGACTCTCACAATACTCACATCAATCCCTTAGTCATAAAGATAAAAAAAATGTAATATATTTATCCAATAAATACTTACGTTTTATATTGACTCCAGGTCACTGCAATATTAGAGGAAACGAAGAAGCAGACAAAGCATCCCGAAATGTTATAAGGAACATTAATTCCTTAAAATTTTCTCTTATGTTTCCAACTGATATAATCAGGAACATTGAAAAATACTGCATGCAAATATGAGACTCAGATTGAGTCAGTGACAAGTTACCGAAAATAAACTAATGGAAATAAAAAATTCAGTCGAACCTTGGCCAAATTATTCAAATCAAAAAGAAGTTATCATGCACCGACTTAGAATTGGCCACAAGAGAGTTACTCATGGAACCTAATGGAAAAGACCAAACTTCCTACATACCGCTCTTGCAATTCTTTCATTAAAGTCGAACACATCATAATCCACTACCCAATCTTCACGAAAGCTCGAAAAGAATGTGAAATATCAGACAATTTATAAGAAGGTATAGGACCCTATGCTGACATACAAAAAAAATAATCACATTTAAAAAAAAATTAAAATGTACAACTTAATTAAATTTTTTTAACATCATTTTTAAAACTCTTTTTGTACATAATTATAATAGTCTAATTATTTTAAGCTAATAACTATGATGTTGATGCTGTAATAATAAAAATAATAATATTATTATTATCATTTCAACTTGCAAACAGAGCGAATCAACTCGTATTTGTATGACCTAATTCCGATATTAAACGTAGACAGTTACAAACAATACCTATAACCTGTCTCGGACTGTCTGATAGAATAATATTATAACCTCATTTTTATAAGTTGTGAACTAGACAATATCGCTAAAATTTTAGTGTATTGCATTCAGTTTTTGTGGTTCTTTTTTCTGCTTCGGTGGATTAGTCTGTTATAGTTTATTAAGATTATTATCATATCATTATGTCAATCAATCTTTCGTTATCTCGAACCCAATTTAAATCCCTTATCAATATATAATATTGGGATTATAATATATCCGTGAATTTGTCGTATCCGTCTTATTAACATCAGAGATTATATAAAAATGTTATATAATCTGTGTTAACATGTGTTACATAGATAAAAAATTTTAGTGCTTTAGCGTCAGATTTTTTCTTTGATTTTTACATTTTCAATGGACATATGAGCATTTATTTATTATGCTATTTTAAACACCCATATATATTATTGCTTGGAAATTAAAACATCATAAAAATCACCAACGCTCAAGAGAACGCGTGTGTATTACCTACGTTAGTTTATTTTTTAAATGCGCATTTTTATTTTACACCATTTTATATTACATAGGTACCTGAGAAACTTGCTAAAAAAAATTTTACCATCGTAAAAACCCACAGATATTGTTTTTATCATCATATTTCATAAGAAGTCGATTAACTCTTATTTGTACCTATACTAACAAAGTTACCCGTGATCTGCTGAGCGTAAATTTGTTATGTTTTGCATTTGTAAGACGGAGACAACAGATGTCAGTGTTATGGCTTCTTAAGCGCAAATAATGTTCTTACCTTAAAGTTGGATAATATGTAAATTCCCCAAGTCTTGGCGTAAACTAGTTGTAAAGTTAAAGTTAAGTTAATTTTATAACATTTTGACTTAACTTTTTTAAATTTAATTCACATTAACGTAATTTTTTTAAATTGATTTTAGATTCTAAGCAGAGCGATGAATGTATTTATTTTACAATGGTATATGTTTTTTTTTTTTTTGTGACTGTTATCACCTTTTTGAGACAATAAAAACGTTTTGATTCTCTTCAACGGGATCTTTTCTGTCATGAAAGTGAATAAAGTTGGTAGGTACTTTGGAGATCCATGGTAATTGATAAAATTATTATGTTTCCTAATAGTTTTCAAAAGCGGTAAAAACAAACAAATAATCAAGAAAAGCAAATGATTTTACGCAAAACTAGTTTTAGATAAAATCGATTTTAATGTAACTCTAAAAAATATAACTATTGTTTATTCATACAATTATCACTGGATGCTTAAATGTTAAAAAATGTCGACTATTTTTATTTTTTTTTTTTAAATTATTATCGCTAACATTTTTCATTCAGTCAAAAAACTGTAATAATGTACTAAATTTACTAAATACTAAATTTCAAATATGTGGTTGTTAGTTTGAAAAAAAAATATTTACACATTTAAGTGTAAATCCATAATAGTTGTACAATATACATATTATATGAGCGTCTGAAATTAAAATTTTAACAACGTTTTTGAAAATCACGAAATTTGGTAAATTATTTTAAGTTAGAAATTCATAACAATTGGTTTATGTTTATCCAAGATTTAAAATTGTTTTAATAGATTCCCCTTAAGTTTTTTTTTTGTATATATACATATAACGAAAAAAAAAGTTATTAAAAGTCAAATTAATTTTTTATGAACGTTAGGTTCTTAGAAAGTTAGATATTGTACTGTGTATACACACTCGTAAAACAATAATTTTATTATTTTGTTGTTATTCAAAAACTATTATCCATAGGTACTTGAAATAGTTATCAACATTTTATTTTGTAATTGTCTATAAATATCATTATATTAAGTTTTTTTAAAATATTTTGACTTGTTTATACTTATTCAGAGGTAGGTATTTTCAATTTTCAATCAAAATTTGAATTTACTATTTTTAGAATTGCAGGTTATTAGTACATATCACTATAGTAAATCTATTGCGTCACTAATATCCTGTAAGCAAAACTTAGCAAACTGAACGGACACTAATAAGTAAAATAAAAATGATAGTGATATACTGATATTTAATCTTAGTTATCAATTAAATTAATTTATATTTGAACTGTAACGCATTAATTAGTTGTAAATCACTCAAATTCGGTATCGTATAAATCATTTTGTTCTTATCTAACTATTGTATTATACCAATTTATGAGACATACTTTTATTATTGATTACGAGAAGTGTACGTTTATTTTATATATTATGTCGATATATTATATTCGGCGTTAATAATATTACGTCACGCTTCACGTAATGAATAAACATAAACATTTACTATGTAGTCTCTAAACAGTCTAATCGTCTAAACACGACCTTTTGGATTACTGTATTACGTGTAGTGTGTATATTGGATATTATTAGGTCATATAACCCACCATAAACTGTTAATTGCGATCGCAACGTTTTAGGACTAAATAATTTAGATTTATGGTGGCCACGAAATACGGATTAGATCCAACTATACAGCCGTGGTGGTCGTCACAAATAAACTCGTTAGATATATGGTACCACCGGAATATCGGGATTTACCACACGCATCAATATTGTGCTTGAACACAATGTTAATTTGGGTACAGTTTTATAATACCTACCCCACTACGTAATACTACCACTAAAATACTATCTTTACAACGATATTATTGCACAGAAAATACATAATATAATTAAGATGCTTCACGTACATCCGTACGGATGCATAAACCTAATAGGTTAGGTTATAATATAATATTGTATAATACTATAATAATATAGTAGTTAGTCCGGAAAATGTTCAGAAACAATTAATTATTACTTATATACATATTAATATCAATGTTACTATCTAATAATTAATTATTCAATAAAAAAAAAATACATCATACCGATTAAAAATATAATAGGTAATAAAAAAAAAAAATATCTATGTCCAATGACAGTGATTGTGACTTAATATGTGCTCCAGCTGGACTGGTTCAAAAGTGTTTGAGTTGGTGTACTTATGTACGTATATTATATTATATTACATAGGTACATATATATGGTAGATAACAAATATTTATTATCTCCATACATATAAGCAACTATATAGTAGTGCAAATGCCGTAAAAATCTATTGATTAATAGAATAATTTTTTGGAACCACTACAAAGTGGCCGAGAATCGATAGCCGTTTTTTGTCTCAAGTGTAAGTGTTAGGTTAGGCGTATATCTTAATCGAAACCTTTACTTCATATTTTATCATTTTATATTTCACGATAATAAATATATGTAGATTCCGGATGTGAAATTGTCGAACGTTGATAATAATAAGTAATAATAATATTATGTACGTAGAACGTACGATATTTGAGTTGTACAATAGTGATTTGGGATTTAGTGCCGTCATTAAGGATAGACCTACAGGGAAACCGGGAATTTGTGGGAAACGGGAGGGCGATTGGACCATTTTTCATCTTTTGACAGAATAACGCATTGATGGTAGAATGCATGGTTGTATGGAGAATGAATCATAGTACCTAACTACGAATCCTACACTGTTTCAAAAGTAAAATAATATATTAATAATATATTGATGTTATTCAATAGAAGTTAGATTAAAGATTTAAAACAGTTTAACAACTTTAAATGATGTACCTATATATTATATTATGCATGTTTTATGTGCAATAACTGATGTGAGATTAGTTAATTTATCAGGTAAATTAAAATAATTTAAATTGAATGTACAAATAAAGCAGATTATTTAAATTAATATTAAGACACAGTGGGGAAAATTATATTATGTTATTTTAATATTTTGACACGGATTACAAACACACTTAAATGAACCTATTCGTGACACTTATTTATTACAAATTCCAAAATTAGGACAAAATACTAGCTCCCATATAACTGCCATAGACTACCTATGAATATAGAAGTAAGAGTACCTATTATTCTAAATAAGTTCCTGGATCTACCTATAAATTTATACTTATTGCAGTATAATATCCTTACATAAAAATGATTTCTTATTGACCCGCCATGGTCGCAGCGCCACCAACAACTAGTAGTTAGTGGTTATGGGTGCGAAGGCCAAGGTGGATTATTTTTGTTAAAAAACTGATTCTCAAAAAAATAATTAATGGATTAGGATCTAACAGTTCATTATTATGTATTATTTTAGACCTTAAAATAATTTGATGATTTTTAAAGTTTATTTTGTTATATTCAGCATAATAAACTCTATTTAAAGATTAAAAAGCAACACTACAAACAGTGGGGGCTTGATAAACGAGCGTAAAATATCCAACGTATAGGAGAAAATATCTAAGAAAAAATTTTGTAAAAGCCTGTCTAAAAAGAGGATATAATACAAATGAAAATATCTTTTTAACTATACATACGTACATTGATCATTCTTAAATATGTATAACAATCAAAAACGATAGTCGATAATAATATTATGTTGTGTACTAAGTTTCATAGATTAATAATTATATTATATTTAATTAGTGTTACAATACATTGTAGTGGCATGTGTCAGTTATATATTAATATTTAATATTTAAATAGATACCTATAGACTGTTAAAATTAATAATTTTTTGTTTGTATAATAAAAATAAAAATATATATATTTTATAATGTGAACTTTTTTTCTTCAAAAAATATGTTTTTACGGTAAATATGCCAGCTTGACAAATATAGAAAAAAAAAGAGTGTAGTTATATTGTATAACATATTATATTAATAATAATAAATAGGCAATAACATATATTGCAATTAAAATTTTTATTAATATTCTCTTTTTTAAAATGTTTCCTATTTCGATGTTTCACCATATAAATTTGAATAATTTGATATTTATCTCTGAATGTTTTGTCCCAATATCATGCATAGTGACTAATAATATATATATATATTTTAATTGTTGAGTGTCTTTTATGATATTTCAGTTTAGAACAAAATTTTAAGTTGTTTAACTATCATTTGTATTTTTTTTTTTACCTAACCTAATCTTGAGTTTTTATAAATACTTGGTTTTTGCAATATTTGAATTTCCGATTTTTTCATATCGAATATCAGACTAATTTTGGAGCAAATTCATGGTTTGAGTAAAACCTATAGCTAGATGTTTAAATGCATGAATTTCGTTAGTAATTTTTATACAACGTAATTACTAATTACTTACGTTATATTATATTTAATTGATTTGCAGGCAAATGAACTATAATATATTTTATACAAGAAACTTGCAGTGGGTATCTATTTTTAATAGAAAATAATTACCTAAACTATTCAATTTCAGGGTACGTATCAACTATATTACATTATATATTTTATATAAGATACAAAATGTACCTACCTATATATACCCTATAACTTAACGTCTTCAAATTTACGTAGAAGTATATTTAACTAAATGTACAAGAGCTGGCTTATATTTAATTACGAAATCAGCTTAAAGATCGAGGATGAAGACTAAACTAATTAAAATATAACTTGCCCAATAGTCAGCTTTCGCTTCCATAACGTCTAACACATACACGCGCAGTATAACAGAATTGAAATTGGACCCGTTTCGTGAAATGTTTACAAAGTAATGAGGAAGCGATATTGTAATTTAAACGTATTTTCTGAGGAGCTAATAGATTACTTAGGTAATGCAGTTACTATAAATTAACTTACAAGAAATGGTTAATTAAGTGGCACAATGTTAAGAGTTCCATATTATTTCTCAGACGTCAAATTACAGTAGGTATAGATACTCCCAGTAAAAATAAACCTGGGTGAATACATAATAAGTAATAAAATTCATACATAATATATACCTATATGTTTATAGTAATTAACAAAAAAATTAATGATGAAATTACTTGTTTTACTGGCTCCTGCAAAATACCATACTAGTTAAAAGTTTTAATGATAAAAAATAGTAATCAACTTAAAACAGCTATTAATAATCACACACATATATATATAGTATATACTGTATACTGAAACGTTAACTTTTAGACCCCATAATAATAAATCTGAATAGATTTTTACCAGCTATATAATTTATTAAATTAATAGTTGTAATCTACTAAACATTTAACGAATGGCGAGTTTTTTTTTTATGGGTTACAAAAAGGAACCGATAGTCGAAGTTTAATTGTTTAATGGAAAATTCAAGTTATTTACAAAAATTAATTAAAATAAAATAATAATATAAAATGTTAGTCATCCCTGTTAAAAGTTTTTATTACACGTTAAACAACACTGCTTCGAAATTTTATGTTTTTAGTAGGTAACAAATATAAATATTGGTAAGTGAACAATTTTAATATTAAATAAAGGCAGTTAACACCGCAGAATTAAATTTGACTAAAAACTACCATATATCTGTGTACCAGTAACTATACATACTCGTACAAATGTTTTTAAATTTTTATCATGTGTGAATAAAATGTTTACTTGAGCTATAATCAAATCTTTCTCTATAATTACGAATAAATTAGCAATCTTGTATTGCAGTGGTCCGTAACAGACTAATTTATTAGTTACTATTATACTAATTTATTAGTTAAAATAGGTTGAAACTTGAAAGCCACGTTGTCAACCTATACGACATCAAAGCCAGGAATATATCAGTTTTAAATCGATGATTTTTTTCTTGTTTTGTAAAGAAGGAGCCGACTTATTAATGTAAAAATACAAATCATTAAAAATATAATTAAAATAAAATGTTTGTTGTTTTTGTTTGCTATTTTTATTATATCAAACAAGACTGTTTTAAAATTATATATTTTTTGTGGAACGGTAATAAATATAAACATTTATAAATGGAAAATTTTAAATAATCCACTTTGCTAAATTACAATCCATAAAAATGTTATTAAACGTTTATCACGCGTGAATGTGTGATGATATCACAATTTTAAATTTTAGCTATTATCAGACCAAACACTAAAATCATGAATAAATTTCCATGATCTATTTTTTTGGTGATAAATACAGACATAGACACAATGGTTCAAACAGACTCTAGAGCAAGGAATATAACAGTTATAAATCGATAGTTTTATTTTTGTAATTTTTTTTGTAAGAATGCCAGTTGATCAATATAGAAATTTCTTATTTCAGTAGGGTTCTTTCCTGCGGGCTGCGAGTATGTACCTGAAAAAGTTGTTGTAGGGCTAGTCCTGACATTTCACCGCCGGTTCACCCTTAGATGAAAACTAATGACGTTCAACATGCAAGCCAACATTTTGTATAAAGTTTTTCCTGGTGGTACTTCATGTGAGAAAAGTCACAGAATGATAAAATACAGCTCTGCTAATAAATAAAATACCGGGTGATTCTTTTATCATTGAACACTCATTATTTCAAAAAGTATCAATGTTTTTGAAAATATTTTTTTACAGAGTTTCATGTTGTTAAAAAAAACATTTTTATTAAAAAATTATGTTTTTTAATATTTTTTATCCTTATATTTTTTTTAAGTTTTTTACTTTTTTGAATGACAACATAGAGTTTTAATATCATATTCCAAAGCAGAATATTTTTATAATTATTTTGATACGTAAAAATCGTATTTTGGACGAGTAGTTTATGAGTTATAAGTATTTAAAGTTTAGACAAGCGGAGTAGTGGACAAACATTTTGCGGGGTAACCCCGTACCACTCCACTCCGCCAATCTAAACTTTAAATACTTATAACTCATAAACTACTCGTCAAAAATTTGATTTTTACGTATCAAAATAATTAGAAAAATATTCTGCTTTGGAATATGATATTAAAACTCTATGTTGTCATTCAAAAAAGTAAAAAACTTAAAAAATGATAAGGATAAAAAATATTTAAAAATATAATTTTTTAATAAAAACGTTGGTTTTTTAACAACTTGAAACTGTAAAAAAATATTTTGAAAAAAGTAAATACTTTTTTAAATAATGAGTGTTCAATGATAAAAGAATCACCCTGTATAATCCTGCCATTATTCATCAATTTGAATACGATCACATGAAAATATATCTAAATTAAAATTATGTATTATGTATGTCATTGTACCATTATACTTATACACTTAACACTACTTTGCAACATTTATCTTAGACAAGAATGTGAATTTTGTAGAACGGAATGTGAACATAAACTACTTAATATTATATAAATATTTCTGTTATGCCATTGCACTTGCGTCATAGTAGGTAAATGCTTGAGTGCTCTGAAGTTCCGCATGAACATAAAAATCAATTAAAAATTGAAGGCAGATGATTTTTCTTACTACTTTTTAATTTTTTAGTTAATTCTGAAAATCATCCGACTGACCGAGAAATACCCTATAGTTTACTATTACTGTAGATACTTCCTGGTTTTTTACGATATTAATTTCGGTGATTTTGCCATAGTACACAAATAATAATAGTAATTTAAACAAATGTTAATTATTTAATAGAAAAAATACCATTTTATTGAGTTATACATATACTGTTGGTATAGAACATAAATATTTTTTAGATTTGTTATTTTTAGTTATAAAAATGCAGCATGTCGTAAAATTTTGGGTTTTTAGTAGATTAATACGAACTTGTTGTACACTTGTAATAATTAAAATAAATTGTTAACACATTTTCTATATGCACCTAAGAATAGTAATTTAATTTTGTTATTAATTAAATCAATGAAATGAAAACAAGATATTATATTATAGACAAAAAAGTGGCAGTTTGTCGTAATGTTATATTACGTAAAAAAACCTCAGAAATTTTATTTTTACTTACATTTTATATTTTAACTTTGGATAACTGACTTCCAAATTATTTAATATACTGTAGGTACGTGGGTTATTACTTACTAATTATAACTATTTATAACATTTATATTATACTAAAAAATATTAAAAACAAAAAAGTTAATAATATATTGTAAGCATTTTTCTTTTTTTAAACCACTTACAGTTTTTAATTTGAATTATAACTATTAACTGTTTATTTCCATTTTCTGTAAATTATGTGTCGTAAGAATTGAATTTTGTATTCAGAATTTATTTTTTAAGAATAATTTTTGTAAGAAATAATTAAATGCAACAAACAACGTAAATACTCCTTAAAATTGTTTAAAATGTAAAATGCATTTAATTTACATTAAAATTTTTTTTTATGTTGCTATTTTTTGAAATATTTTAATAGGATCTTTAGTAATAATTATAAGAATTGGGCTGAGAGTGTAGGCATCTTAACCAAACTTTTCTTACTATTGAGTCAATATTATTTTTTAACAGTCGTTATAATATTCGATCGTTTAATTTAATTGTATCGTCATTCTTCCACATAGTAAAAATGATATCCATTTTAAACATATGAATATATAATATAGAAAAATACTTTATATACGAGTATAACAAAAATCAAAAATGTTATGCCACTGTTAGGCCCGGTGTTGCCTGCGCCAAATCTGTGTTGTTTTTTATAAATTAATTTGGAAAACAATTAATTTACCATATTTCTACTTATTTTGATAGTAACAAGTATAATATGGAACTAAATGACACGGGGTATCACTGCCCATTTATAATCGCACAACAAAAATAAACTGTGAATATCGTTATTATACGTTATTACACTAATTAAACATTTCCTTAAAGCGTATTAAAAAAAATAATAAATTTTTATACGAGACCTAACTCCTATGTTCCATTTATCCATGTAATAATTCACAGATATAAATTAACTCAATAGAATCTCGTTTATTAAAACGCTACGTATTCATAGGACTTTTATATAAACTCATATTTTTTTCTATTAAGTTATAATGATACATATTTACACATAATGTGTATGAGTTGTTCGAAGTTTACATCAGTATTTTAAAAATTGAAATGTAAGCAGTTCACAGACGTTTTGTATTGTTATGTTTAATGAGTTTTGTTGGTAAGTTTTTATTTTAATACAAAACAAAATCAGCTTTAATTGCTACAGCAAAATTACATTTAATAAATTATTATAATGCATAGCATAGGTACTTATTTAAATACCAACCTTCCTATAAAAATATCGTCTTATATAACTGAGTAAATTTAAACTGTCCATATAACCTTTTTAAATAATATTTTGTTATTTACATTACTCTATCTCTATGTCATACATTGTATAAAAATCAGTATTATGTAGGTATATGGAATAATCTTTTTTAAATTTATTATTTTTACCTATTGTCAACAACCGGCGAGTTTTGAAAAATATTTTGAGTAAATGAAAAAATTAAAACTTAATTCTTTTATTGTAAAAGTGTTATTTTTTTTATCCAATACTTTATATTGTATTTAAAACTATAATATTAAAACAACCATCGAAAAAAATTATCATAACCCGGCAAAGTCCGAACAAATTAAAAAATACTGAATTAAAATAAATAAATATTTATTTTTTTAAATTTTTTTTATTTACGCTGGGTACATAATATAGCTAGTACTATAAAGAAAAAATATTTTTAATTTGTTGTTATTTGTTGTTCAGCTTATGTTTATTTAACACGCAATAATATATTATACCATACGGTTATAGTGTGTAGGACGTAGGTTATATTTATAACTTTATAAGCATTTTTTTTTTTTTTTTAAACAATTACTAAATTATATATTTTATGGACAATAATAAAAATAACTAGCTTAGACTACAATAATTATTATTATTACTAAATAAAGTAAAATTTTTATCTCTGACACGAGTAAAGAAAAACTGACAAACATACAAAGTTATAATTAGATTAGGTACACCCAAAATAAAAACTCATTAATTGGAAAAATTAATAATTTCAATAAGCGTGTACATGATTTTTCTATTTTCGATTTAAAATAATAATTAACCATAAATAGTTTTATAGCTATAATACACCTTAAATCAAAATTTAATATTGGTCGTCCAAGCATAGATGTTTTAAGTTCTCAAACCATAGTATGTATAAATATCCAAGTAAACCGTTTTATTTTAAAAACTGAAATACGAAATTTCTATTCTTTGATTTATGTTTCAAATATAATAATTATTATAACCTATATTATGTGAAACTATAGAGTCGTTTAACATTCCATATTTTAAAATGTAAGAGGTATATGACATGTATAGATATCATAATGTATAATATTATATTTTTTGAGTAATATTTAAATTATTATGTAGTACAGCATGATAGGTATGAGATCAACTGACCAACATTTTTTTTTTTAAATAAAAAATCAATTCGTATAAATAATCGAGTTTACTCGAGTCGAGTCTTAGTGAGAAGTAGATAAATAAATAGGTAGTGATAAAAATAATTGTAAAAACACGTACCTATTTAATTTAAAATTTTAATAATTTTACTCAAATAGAGTAATAATCAATCATAATGTACGGCTACAGCGGTCTTTTGCAGGGTCTGAGCAAAATACTTCAGGTCACGTTGGACTCGCTCATCACTAATCGTATCGAGATCGGTGGTCGTTATTTTATACTATTTTTTTTTATTATTAGTATTAATAAAAATACATTACGTAAATCATGTACCTTGAACAATAATAATCGGAATCTATGTAACATGAACTGATTATCGTACATATTATATTATCACGTGTATGTATTTTAGTGAGTAGTTTCATATACGCCGATGAACTTTAGGCGAACACAGCCGCCTAGTGATGATCGAGTCACACTCTGACCATAGTAAATTAAACTTTTGATATTATAATATTAACTTATTATAGACAGACGTCTTATTGGCAATCGAATCTCTAGATCATCAAACTCTGTCTATAATTCAGCTTCTGACGTAGGTATACACTATTCAAACACGCACAATTATTATAAGGTCTAACACTTTATTAACAATTTTGTCCAATAGTATGACAGTGACCGCATCAAGCGATAACTGTCCTATAAATGTAATATTATAAGTGTACTTCACTCATCTTATCAACCTTTGTTGAACACATTTAACATCCAGAGCTTAGCAAACGGAAGAAAAGTAAAATAATGATCTAATATTTTTGTTCAAACTACTAAACGGTTTTTTTTCTGTCCGAAGCTATTAAGTTTTTTAAATTTTTCTGTTCCTCAAGACAGAACTAGATCATCAATCATAACTACTTTCTATATAAATAATCACAAAACTAATTATGCGTTATTCGCTCCTATGAATAGAATGATGGCTAACGCTAATGATGAACAAATTGTTTTTTTTTAAATTTCAGTCCAAATTCTATCGATTTTTTCAATAGTCTTGTAAGAATACAAATTTATTAGATTTATTTCTGTTATTAATTTTACTACTGTATTGAGTTTTTCGTATTTTGAGTATTTCCTCCAATTGTTATTTTTACTATATTTCTGTGTTTTTTGTATTATTAGAATATTAAGTATCTTAGTTATTCATTAATTTATTTTTTCAAATGTTATTTATCAAATGTTTTACCATACCTATATATGTACTAAATTACAATCTTTACGCAATTGGGTTATTACCCGTAAATAAACAAATAAATAATAATAATAATAATAATAATAATATCACAATAAATATCTTAAACACTGCATATGGTATACTGTAATTGATTTTCTTGGTCAATATATACAAATTGCACACTATAATATTTTCATTAAAGAGAAATTAATGCCTTGTAAACACCACCACTATCATTTCAAATTACATTTCGCGAGACTCATCTCATCTTCTTCGCGACGCAAGAACAAATGATTGGAGAAGAAAGTTTAATAAGGAATTACAGGAAGAACTGGGCCTAGCACCAGTCACTAGCTACATAAAGGGACAAAGATTACAGTGGTTTGGGCACATAATGAGGAGAAGCAAAGAAGAAACTATAAGGGCAGTGATAGAATGGCAACCAGAAGGGACTTCGAGGCAGACCAAGGAAGAGATGGCTTGACATAATAGATAGAAGCGGATCTTAAAACTGCGGGAGTTAAAGAATGGAAGGAAATTATACAAGATCGAAAGAAATGGAGGGACACAGTGTTGGCGGCAAAAACTCTAATAGAGTTATAAAAGCCAGTTATGATTATGATGAGACTCATCTCAGCCACTTATAGGACTACGATACAGCTCCACATTCATATTATAGCTACTATTGTATGACTTTGTCAACGCAAATGTTTGTAAGTATCATTGTACTAAAGTCCTTATATACGTGGTATAGTATAATGTGACGCATATACAATAAAAACATAATAATGACTGCAAAGTTTAATTCTTATTATTAAAATATAACGGAAAGTCACAATCCATATAGCAGTCTATCCCAACTCCCCTCCTACCAGTCTGTATAATCTAAATCAGTGGTTTTCAAACTTTGCACCACGGCGCACTAGGGGCACCGCTAGCATATTCTAACTATTTCTAAGGGCACCGGCACCGTGGTCTGCGGCACATAATAAATGTAAAGACTTTTTTTTTCAAATATTCAATTTTAATGAGTATTTTTTTTGTCCTGTATTTTAAGGTATTCACATTAGGACATCACGGCTATATTTGGTTCAAAAAAGAGCACCGCGGAAAAAAAATTTGGGAATCGCTGATCTAAATATTTTAAATTAAATAAATTACTAAATAAATATTCATAGGATCTAACTACTCACGAATATTTTGTTTTGGTACCTATTATGTTATATGTCTGGCTGCCCTCTAGACACATCGCAATATGCCAATATATATATATATATATATATATGTATATATTTATAATACTATAAACTGTAACTATTAAGCACGCTGCACAGGGTTAACCGACGAATAATGTTTTCGTAAATATGTAATCACACCCATTTACTGGCCACTGGCCGGGTCTAAAATAATTATGTGTTTCATTACTATGATATAAACCTAATCTATCGATTTTAATTCACAGTGTTTAAAAAAATTCACGTAAAAGCTGGAAGAAATCACGCGATTTTATTGTGACCCTCATTGGATATTCTTTTTCGCTTATATTTTTACGAGTGGTACAAAAGTTAATGAGGCTTATCATGATGGTTGTGTAATCATGTCAAATATATACCAATATATAATAGAATACCTTTATATTATATATATATGTGTGTGTGTGTATTGGAAAAACTTTCATTTAATTTTACGCATGAATAATAATGTCACTTGCAGTAAAGTTTATTTTTCACTATATAAATATTATACATTTTATACACACTATAGCTATAATATAGTAATACCTATGTACGGTTTTTTTTCTTTCAAAAATTGTTCATTTTTATTGATTCGCATAATATAGGTACCTACTACGTGCGTTTTGCAACTACACTTATTGACTTATTGCACGACATAATATACTTATATCATTATGTATGTAGAACGATAAGAACATTTCCGACTTTAAATGTAAATTTTCGATTGCCTAAAAAAATGGGTGACATCACTGTAAACATTTATACACTGCACTCGTACGATTGAATAAGAAACCATAGGAAAAAAAACATAATAATAAACACAACTAAATATTGTTGATACCATAACATTATGATTATTGCCGACGTTATTAAATTTATTTGAAAAATTCACATGCGGTAGATAAGTAAGTAACTTATACCTGGTTGTGAATGCAAAAAAATAAAACAGTGGTAGTAGATGTGAATTTAAATACGTTTATCGTGAACTATATAAAGTGCATATTATTACATAATATAATTTATTTTACGTGTTACCTTCATATTTATTGTTATTGTTGTTATTATACAAGGTGTCTCTGGTCGTCCCTGCAGGCAATTTCCAGGAGTTAGTCGTTATTTGATGTTCTTGATATATTGTGTGCCTGGAAAATGATAGTTATTTATTAGATTAACTGTACCGGTATGATTGAATAAGAAACTATAAAAAATAATAATAATAATAATAAAACATAATAAAAACAATACAAAGTATAATGCAGAAGCTCTTATTGTTGTTATTATTATGTTTTGAAATATTTGGTTCTGGCAGTTCATTTGTTGTATATATATAGGTACCTAGGACAGTGGCATAGCTTTTAGGAAGGGGATTTATCCCCTCCAAAATCGTACTAGAATTTATTACAAATCAACAATACTCCCCCCCCCCCCAAAAAAAAAACCAAAAGAAAAGTGCTGGCTATGCAAAGTATCGAATTTTCAAGAATTCAAAAAGAATAAAAAATATTAGATCCGATCTTGAAAATGCTTATTTCGAGACATGGAAAATGTGAGCAGTTTAACACGATATCATATCTATAGTTTACTGGTATAGTATTTACCTACGTATTATTATAAATTACCGGCTGAAGTCACCAATAATAAGTTGTTTTCTGTTTGATTTTCTTGAAATGTGTAGTTTAGCTGGACTGAAAAAAAAATTTGGTGTTTCTTAATAATCAAATTATACAGATATCCATCTTATAGAGGTAATTTATGTGAATATCTTTGAAAGTTGAATTTCTAAATTCCTTTAAGTATTCAAACAGTTAGGTAAGTAGATACGTTTAAAAGTTTTGTTATGAGACGCGAGTAGAGGTGGTTATGAACAGTGTAGGAGAAACACTTTTATTATTTGAAATATATAGTATAGGTAATAGGTATACATAAAGACAAAACCATTTTGTTATACGTATAATATTATAATATGATATTAACTGAAATTGAAAGTTCGTGCCAATGGATTTGCTGCTTGGAGAAAATAGTAATAATACCCGGTATATGTACATGAATACCTATTATAATATTTTATTGATAAGAGTAGTTAATATAATAAAACATGATGCTTTCAAATATTTTACCATAGAGCTATAATAAAATAATAATATTAATATTTGATTGTCTCATATTTTGGTTATATAACATAATAAATTATTAATTTGGTACATATACCTTGTAAAACATACTGGTAAAAGAAAATTTAATTCAAATTTATTGAAATTTTTTACTGAATAAACGTTTTTACCGTCGATAAAATCGAGTGACCCATAACTGCCGTAATCGTTTTAACGCACATAATTACATTAATTTAGGTATAGCTAATATGATTATAATATGTCTGTCATTATACAATGGTAATTCAACTACTTATTTATTTTTAGTATTTACGTGTTTTTAAAAGGTAAACACTGAATTGTCAAAAACATGAGATGAATATTATCGTTGCTTGTATTAATGGTTTAAAATATTCAATATTATAATTAAAAGTGATACAGGTAAAAAAAAACGGAAAAAATAATCATCCTCAGCATACAAGAATTAATAATGATATGCTATAAGGTGATTTTTTTTTTCTTTTCAATTGATCAAACTATATAGTGAAAATCAATATATTTCAGACATAATGAAAATTTTTTAATGGGATCTTTTTTGGTGCCCTGTGAATCGTGTTTGTGTTTGAGTATGTCGAATCATTTCCGGAACTTTTGCGTGTTTTTGAATTTTGTGATTGCGATGCGTTTGAAGTTGGATAGCCACATGTTTGGCACGTTCTTGGTGGTTTTTTTTCATGAAGTGTACATAATATGTGTATTACTTATTCTGAGGCGGTCAAATAAAAGTTAGTCTTTCGTTTGAAAAACATAACATTTTACTGTTGTTCTTTTTATTTTATTTTATTTAGTGTTCATATTTAATCATTAGTTTGCCATTTATTTTGAAGTAGGTTGTAGGTCATTTTTCCAAAACCCTTGTCTGAGTTTTTATTCAAGAGATGTTGGTGTTGTGGATTGTTTGCTTTATCCTTGGAAAGTATGTCCGCTCTTTCATTACAATAAGTTATTCCGCAGTGCCTGGTTATCCACGAGAAAATTATGTTATTGTTGAATTCATCTGTCAATTTTATTATTTTACTAACAATAACATTATCATTATTAATATTAATAAACCTAGATATTATATTGCTCATAAAATTATATACTTTTCATTACACAGCGAAAGTCGGAAATTACTATATGGGATAGGACTTTATGTACAACAAAAGCCTTAGCTGTGTATAGCTCATTTGAAACCTCTCGGAGATTTTTCTATCGCCATAATAAACAGCCGTTTTATCGATAACCTCAAATGTTTTACAAAAAAAACCTTTCTTAACATTATTTGAGTTTCAATGACATGATGTTATTGAAAAGTCTATACTTCTTATTGAATACATTTATCGTTTGAAAACCACACTTTTTTTTCAATATTTCGAAGCAGATTTTTTAAATTGATTAAACGGGCAAAAGTCGAGCTTCAATCCACGTTTAGATACTAAATATTTTAAGTTTATATGAGCTGAGAAAAATACACATTTTCTGGTTTAGTCCCATGTGTATTCACACAATTAAATCATTTTAGTGGCTTGAAAATTATAACCAGAAAAACACATAAATAAGTAATTAACATTTCAATTAAGTGTTAAAAGAGTCACTCTGTACGTTTATAGTATATTTTATTAATGTAAAACTCGTCAAATTATACAATTTATAAACGGATACCACGAGATCTTTAAAAATAAAGTAATTTCCGTTTTTTGCATATTGTTTTAAAAAAAAAAACTTACTTATAAACAATAAAAAACCCTTATTTTTTCCCATTAAAACACGTTTTAAATACATACACAGAATCTGTACTACAGAGTCTGTAGTTTTATTTTTTACGCCACATTAATTTAGTTTATTATTGTTATTGCTGTACAGCAAAAACTCTATGACAAATATTATATATTAATCTTTACTATTTTTTTTTTTTTAACATTACAGGACTATTTAGTTCCTTTGCTGTCAATACTAAATTCTTCCACTCTTCCCTATTATACTCATGATTTAGGACCCTAAGCCAGTTTGGTCTCAACTCCTCCAGGTATCTTTTGAATACATCTAAGATCTAACCATCGTTTCTTCAGTTTAACACGTGGTCTTTTCCTGTTCAAATTGTTTACAAGTACCGTCTTGATAATTCTGTTGTCGGCTATCCAGACACAACCTGCCCATTCCAGTCATGTGTCTTTAACAAATTGTACTATACTTCGTTTACCATATAGTTGATGTACCTATTTATTTGATCTTCTCTCCCACTCTTGAGTATTAGTATTACTAATGAGTAAACTCATGTGCATTTGTATGTGTATGATGTTAATAAAGAAAATTATTCCTGTTTGCTTGAGCAGGTTTTCGACAACTAAATATCAAAAGTATGACGAGTGAAAATCACAATGAGCAGGATAGAACAAGCAATTAACGGTGCGATGATCCCTCGTCTAACCAAGAAGTTTCGTGCAATCAGGACCTGCTTCTATCACCCAATGCATAAATATACCGGTGTGCCGGTTTAGAGCTAACATCAACAGACATTATATCAATAACATTTATCTGCCTACCATTCACCGGCCAGCGTTTAGTGTAGCAGTACCTAGTTTTTTACCATCAGTCAACGTCACTCAGCTCTTCGCAAGAACGAAACAACCTCAACAGGCAACAACGCCAACCTAAATCAGCAGTTAATATTGCTAATCCATCAGGACAACAGCGCCCACAGGTTAGCCATCGCTTAAGCGTCAATTCATCTAAATACAATGCTCTAAACCAATTGTCACGGGACGGCCACAGTATCTTTCAGTCCTCCCAAATACCCACCCCCCACACAAAACGCTCTTTTAGGATTGAAATGTTTTTCACAACCACCTCTAGCTATGCACGTTAACAAAACACGAAAGCGAAAAAGTGGTAGCTCCACTTACCATGCATCACAAGCAACGAAAGTCCCAACTTTCAACACTTCTGTTACCTTCGCAACCGAAATCCTCCAACTTGGAGACTTTAGGATTCCTTTTTGGACTCCAGGCCTACTATCTAGCTCAACTATAATTGAACGCTCTGTTACTCCACCAACATCTGTACCAACTTCAACTACTACCTTTTCATCACATGTTCAACCGCACATCCAAACCAACCAAAATCCAAGACCACCTATCATCTTAAGCTTCAGTTTCTGGTGGAAGATTGCGCACAATATCTACAAAACTTCGAATCTAATTTCTTTATCAGTAACCGCCAAATCGAATGAGCAAATTACTATTCAAACTACCAACTCTACCCACTTTCGACTGATCCAGATCATCCCGATTGAATACAAAACCAAGTTTCACACCTAAAGCCTCCCCAAAGAACGCACCAACAAGGTTATTTTAAAGGGTATTTCTGTTGATATCCATATCGATGAAGTAATTAGCCAACTCGAATTTCTTAACTTTTTGGTTAAATTCGTACGCTGTTTTGGTACCCATGATATGCCAATATGTCTCGTGCACATCGTTGCTGCTCCAAATGAGAAATAAATTTTCTTTGTGAATAAATTGTTCTAACTTCAGATCTCTGTCAAAACTCTAAAATCCTCCGGTCCAGCTAAGAGCTTTTCATGCCAACACTTTGGTCACGGTTCCCGTAATTGTAGTCACCCACCAAGGTGTGTCAAATGTACTGGTAATCATGCAGCCAATTTATGTACAAAAACCATTGGGCAAACACCAACTTGCTACAACTGCGGCCAACTTCCAGAATTGTCCACAATTCCTCACACAAAAGCAGCAAGAAACTCCTACAACTACCGAGTAAACACTCCGAAACTGCCAACCCAAAACACCGTTCAACCGAAACCACAACTTCGAAATCCCACTACTCCATCCCCCCCCACGGCTTGCATTAAACCACTATGCGTTTGGAGCCCGGGCGCCAGTGTACGACTTTCTGGGGGGATGAGGGCTCGTTGCGAAGGGTGGCATGTGCCTTCCTGTGAGATGATGGTGAAACAGCGCAAGCCAGCAGGATATGGCAACAAGTCCTCTCTCCGTCACACAGTTGGTTATCGTTGACATACGTTAAAGCAACCACTGGCTCCAGTTCCACAACTCAACTTACACTCGATCCTCACCCTACTCACCAACCTCCTGTCTGCACTATCCAATAACCAGGACCCTAAATCTATTATTGAAACTACTGTAAAATCATTCCTATTCCATTCTCCAAAATGGATGATAACTTCAAAATCCTAATTTAGAACACCAATGGTATTAAACACAAATGTACAGAAATTCCTTCCCCAGTACTCCAGCTGAAAACCGACATAATATTACTAAACTAAACACGCTAATCCACGTCTACCAAACTTCACATTTCCAATTGATTCACATACAGTTACGACCTACCACCCGTTCGCAGCTCACCCCCACACGGCGGTACGGCTGTTCTCATCTATCAACGCATTTTCACCAACCAATGATGTTAAATATACTCATTCAAACTTCTTCTGTCCTTATCCAACTCAATGACCACGGGGTACTTATTTTAGCTGTTTACAAACCACCCGGCTCCACTCTCACAATCAACAACCTAAACCTGCTGACTCAGAGCGTAGAATGGCATATCTTGGCAAGTGATTTTTTAACGCCAAACACCCTTTGTGACAGAGTCACTTGAGAAAAACTTCCGGCCGTGTCCTCTTTGACTACGTAAAAAGTCAGACTAATCCATTACTGCTCCCTTACACTCACACATTTCCAACAAACTCTAGATACAGCCTGATACACTCGACATCACTCTCGTTCCATTATCTTTCACAACCCAAATCTACAAACTCAACGAACTTTCCTTAGACCATATGACCCTATCTTCCTGGAGACCGTATGTACTCCAATATCAAACATCCTCTCCAGCCACTAATCTCTTCATTATCTGCACTAAATGCAAAACAATCCTTACTAACCTACCAAACTTAACTACTCAACCAACCAATGACAGGCAATTAATCGATTTGGAAATCGGTTGTCTAACAAAACACATAGAACATGCAATATTGAAGCTAGCGTTTTCACACCATAAAAAAAAACTCTTCATTCCTACAACTAAACTAAATTAAGAACGAAATAACTGAGAAAAACAAATTACGCCGTGAATCACAAAAAACCAAGACCCAAACACTAAACGAAAACTTAACGCCAACACATCACTTATCCGTACGTTACTTGAAACTCAAAATGCCGACCAATAGGACATCTTCTTTAACTCTTTAGATCTTCACGATGGATTCATAAACAAACTCAACAAGTGTCTGCTCCACAAAAATCTAGCATCCTATCCACTGACCGGCCAAAATGGTCTAGTTTTCTCACCCAAAGATCGTGCTAAACTGATAACCGACTTTTATGAACACCAATTTCAAACTAACCCAGGCCCTGACATACCAAACGTCAAGGATCACCACCACTCACTGCACAACCAAAACATAACTAATTCCAACCTATTTACCAGCTCAAGCATCATACAAAAACTCATCAGCGATCTTCGAAAAAAGAAAGCCCTTGGTGACGATCTCATTACCAACACGGCTCTTAAATTCCTACCAAACAGTATCTTATTATCCCTAATGCAAATCATCAACAGCTCTTTTATAATCTGCTACTTTCTTGATACCTAAGAAAATAGCAGTTATTATTTCCTTTATCAAACCAGTCCCAAGATCATAAACTACCTAAAAACAAACTACCAACTTATCACGCTATTATTTTCCTTATCAAAAATCTACGAAAATTTCTTCCTCACTCATCTTCAAAACAATATCCGAGACAAAATCAGCTCAGAACAATATTCTATCAAACATGAACACTCAACCACTTTACAATTAACTAAACTTACCCACCAACTTAATTAGAACTTTTACAACAACTTTAACACAACCTCCATCTTTCTTGACATGGAGAAAACCTTCGATCGAGTCTGGCACAAAGGTCTCCCTGTACAAACTTTCTCTAAACTCAACATTCCAATTGAAATCGTTAAAAATCGTTGAATTCTTTCTTACTGACCGCACTTTCATGACAAAAATCTAAGATTCATTCTCGTCTTCCAGAAACATCTTCGCAGGCGTCCTTCAACGATTTTGCCTATCCTCAACTTTATACTTGACCTACATTAACGACATACCAACAACTCCTAAAGTTCCCCCCTCATTTTCACCGGTGATACTATGTTCTTCACCTCTGACAAAAATATCAAACGTGTGACCATACAATTACAACAACAACTCAACCTAGCAACCACCTGGTTTCACCTCGGTCGTATTAAAATTAATCCAACCAAAACTGTAGGCATCCTATTCGGTCGTTCTAACACTACACATATACCACCAATACTACTTCACAATCACACCATTAACTGGTCCAAAAAAGCAAAATACCTCAGCGTTATAATAGGGTGGAAGCTCAACTTCAGAAAACACGTCCAAAACATTACTAAAAGCGCTACCTGCACTCGTGGTATACTCTACCCCATACGGCCATACTTAACCGAACATGTCCCATCCCACTAACTACCAAACTTAATATACGTATAACTATACGTCTCCCCAGTTCTTACATATTTTGGCTGCTCTTAGGCCGCTTTCATCGGTCCTTTACATTGGAGATGTATCGAATCCATTCGAAACATTAGTATACGTACAATAACGAGTACATCAACTATCGTCAAAAATTCGGGTTTTCTTAAATCTGCAAACTTCAAATTTATCCAAACCTTTATTCAGTACCAATCCAAATCAATATTCTACAAAAACTCCTTCTCAGATCATGACCATATCGGATTTCTAGGTAAAACCCACACTCGTCCAACTACCAAAATATAACCTTTCCCATTTACATGGATTAATTAATAAACAAACTTAATCATCTTCAAACTTCCATTCACTTGTAGAGTCGCAAGCCTGAAATAATTAACGGCAAAGCAAAGTAGAACAAATATTTTTAGTTCAATCTTCTCAACACAGTTTCTTCGATAGTTCGATCCAGTTTCAACAAAACAGAGCTCAAAGACCAAAGATAAGAAGAAGAGAAAGACCGCCACCAGAACAACCAATTGCGGACAAGCTGTGCATTAAAACGCCAACAAGCTGAGAGTAACATTCGGCGATATTGTTTCCGACAGAAACGACGATTAATTTCAATATACGAAACAGCTATATAAGATCAATCGTTTCTATGCCATATAATAATACATATATTATTATACTTGAGATATATATATATGTGTGTGTTTAAGTACCATAGACTTATTATGATATAATATGGACTGCACGGTCTCCTATACCTTTCCATAGGTTGCCAAGTGCCAACATTGTTACAAATAAATGGTCAATACATCTGTGTAATATAATGGGACCTAACTATACCTAATGCGTATGCAGCTATCTTTTTCTACATATAATTTTTGTTTTTGTTGTCGAACTAGTATAGAGGTAATAATTCCTTGATAATTATGGATGTAAATAGTACCTATGTTGTTTGCTATTTTTATCTTAAAATGTTGGCCTTTGGACCTCTCAATAGTTTCCTATATTTTCTTAATTTAAAAAAAAATCCCAGAACGTTATAATATATGTACAATATAACATAAAATAACCATAACCGTAATCATAGGTTGTAGAATGTAGGTACCTGCTGTACGCCATCACGAAAACGATATTTTTCTGAAAAGGACTAAGACGTAGCATGGTGCTTTCAAATTATTGAGTCCAAAAATAATTAAACGAAAACGGTTTATTGGCAATTTTCTGTCATTAGTGAACAAAAACGGGAAAAAGGTATCCCACACAGACGTTAATGAACAGCTATATCAATAGATAATATATTATTATACCTACCTTATGTACCCACATACCATATTGTGAGTATCCTTGTAGGCGTGTTGTTTAGGTGTAGGTAGCAGCAGATCTATTTATATAATATGTGTACGGGTGGGTGCAATGGAATTTATAGAAAACTGTCCATTTCCGTGACGGTGGTAATTCCGATAGACATTGGGAAATGTACAGTAGCTAAAGTTATCTACGTTAATAACAGTGTCTGGCCAGACGAGTTATACGTTATAATACTCTCTCTCTTTCTCTTTCACACACATATAAGTAGCTATGTGTACTAGTAAACTGTGTGGGACCCTGGTATAATATGAAATTTTAAAAACCAATAATAGGTACTTTTATTTGATGAGAAACGCGAGTTTCATATTTTTGTTTTCTGGCAGAAACCTTGAACAAAGATAATAAAACTATATATAAATACATCGTATAATGTATAATATAAGCGGTTATAATATAATTGCTGTAGCCTCGTCGCATTATTTATATTTATTGTTTCGTGTTCGTGGGTAGGTGTGAAATGATTTTTCTTTAAATAATCAGGTTCATATGAGGAATATAAATTTGAGAAATACAAAAATTGTGTATGCCGAAAAAAATTGCACAATTCTGGTATACCTACTTATATTTTGTTCTATGAATATCATATTTGATTAGTATTTGGGTAAGTTTTTATTGTGAATTAATAACTGGCCTAACTATTAGTTGTTTTTAATACAATATCATCTTAGAATATCAATCAAAACAAAATGTGAATAATAATACAGAATAACGAACAACTTTTAGAATATTGATAAAATAATTACCTTACAATCCTTTTTTTAATCAGATAATTATTTACTATAATAAAAGAATGTTATGAGCATATATTATTTGACAAAATAGACATTTTGAATGTATAATCAAAAAGTTTCAGAAACGTATCATGCTTAATCTTTCTATACCTTCCAAACATTTAAAAACAAAACAGATTTTTCGAAAAACCTTTAAACCTTTCTCGAAATAAAAAAACGACACAGGTGTTAATTTATTTTATAAAAAAGAACTTGAATCTAGCTGCCTCTTTTTTGCCAATTTTAAAATCACTTATAGCATATTAAATCTTCTTAATATTTTTTAAGCTTAATTTGAACATGGAATTTATATAATTTTTATTTGATAAAATATTTATTTTTATTAGATTTTAAGAAAAAAAAAACATTAATAGATATTTTAGTGAGTTTTAAATTTTCATTTGTTAAAATACTAAATGCATTGTTGTGACTAAAATGCATTTCCCCATTATACTTATAACTCTCCTACGAGTACTAAGGAAGATTATTGGGTGCGTTTAATAGCCAACAGACTAGGATAATATTTTATAGTTTTAATTTAAACATAATATAGGTTCCCATATTATATAGATTTTATATGAATGTCGGGGTAAAGAGATATCCTTTTTTAAAACATAACAAACTGCAGAGGCTATGTATAGAGAATCGTTTGAAAAATTGGACATATATAAAAATTGCCTATTGGAATATTAAATAATAGTATTGTGTTAAGTGTGAATCCAGTATCATGTTATTATTATGTGCAAAGAGTAACAGAGTGAGAGAGAACGAGAGGAAAGAGGAAATCAAAAACAACAGAAGTTTTATCTACCGAGACGCTGTGACGTGATGAGTAAAGTTTTTTTATAAACAAATAACATAACAAATCTACTAAAACTATACATTGGTTAGAAAATTAAAATTATTTTAGTTATTAATACTAAATTATTAAGTTCTTAATAGTTATTAATCATCGCACCACGTCCTACATGTGATGGCTTTATTTATGCGACTATTCCGACCACGTGACAATACGATGACGACGAAGAACAGAAAACAATAAACAATACGTATAATATTATATGGTTTTATATTATTAATTTTTTATTTTTTTTATTTTTTTTGTGTATGTCATCATTTTTTGGGGCAGTAAAAGTACTTCTATTTTTGATTTCAGTACCTCGTTAGATCAGAAAGTGAATTTAGTTATTACTTATAGTCAAAAGCAAAATATTCTTAATATTTTTCTAAATAATCGGGATAAACAAACTAAAAGCTAAGGGAAAAACGGCTAAATTTTACGCACAACCAGTTTTTGACAAAATCGATTTTGGTTTTTGATGTGACTTTAAAACAAATAACCATAGATGAAATTTTCACCAAATGTTTATTTAAGTATATTCTATCCACCATGCAATTTTCAAAAATTTTCGATTTAAGTTGAACTATTTATAGGTATTTGCAATTTTCAACCAGTATTAGTTTTTTTTTAAATATTAATATCGATAAAAATTTATTTTTTGGGTAGAAAAGCTTGAAAATTGAATACAAGGTTCTTAACATATTGTTACAATAGAAGTTGGAAAATACAAGAAATTCATAGCCACAATTTTTTTTTATAAGCATTCAAAGTTTGAATTTTGACAAATTACGTAAAAATCACAAAAATTAACAAATTATTTTAAGCTAGAAATTCATAAAAAATTTCTACAAGTTTGACAATCTTTATCACAAAAAAAGTCCATTGGAAATTCAAATTAAATTTTTATGAGCATTTGAAATTTAAATTTTTACAACATTGGATTTTCACTGGATTTCACATTTAGCGATTTTCTTATTTTGGTGTAAATCTAAAACAAATGTCCGCAGATACTTAAAATTTTCTATATATTATACAATTTTCAAAATATTTAAATTTGTTATGAGCTGTTTACTGATATTTTAATTTTTCAACTTTTTAGTTTTTTTTTTCTATAAATATCGATAAAAATGTGTTTGTTGGTAAAAAAGCTTGAATCTTTAATACAAGGCTTCTAACACATTGTACAATAGCAGTTGAAAAATATTAAAAATACATGGGCATGTTTTTTTTATAAGCATTTAAAGTTCAAATTTTGATTAAATACTTAAAAATGACGCCAACGTTCAAATTATCTTAAATAGAAATTCATAAAAGTTTTTCTTTTTAGATTTAAGATTTGAAAATTAAATACAAGGCTCCTAACATATTTTTACAATAGCAGTTGAAAAATAAAAGAAATATAAAGTCACAATTTTACAAAGTGCTGCCTCAGCTCATTTGCTTCGTTGGCCTAATAATACGCAATTTAAACATACAGCTAAAAGAACTAATATTTTGTCTATTATAATTAGTTGGCACATCCCACATACAACACATTTAGAGTTTGAATTTTGAATATACACGTAAAATTTACGAAAATTCGAAAATTACTTTATGCTAGAAATTGATAAAAATTTCCTTTTATATCTAAGATTTTATAATTCAATACAAGGCTCCTAACATATTTTTACAATAGAAGTTGAAAAATAAATTAAATGCATAGTCACAACTTTTTTTTATGAGCATTCAAAGCTTAAATTTTTTCAACATACGAAACAATCACGAACATTTGGAAATTATTTTAAGCTAGAAATTCAAAAAAAAATTTTCTTTTTAAATCTAAGATTAGTTAGTGTTGTATCATGCATAATATATAAGAAATATTACAATTAGAACTATTAACTAGGTTAGGTTATACAATCATATGTAACTGCCAACTGGTAAAATACCAAAACAATTAAGTAATGGCGTAATATAATAACAATTAGTATAATTTTAAGCTTAGTCAGTAAGTATAATGTAATTAGGTTAAACTCAATATCGATATTACCGATAGTGTTTCGATTGTAAAATTTATATTTAAGGAATATGTGAAGACAGAAAAGTGGTCAGTTGTCAGTAGTCGTGTGCGGGGTTGGTAAATTGAGTCCCAAATGACCCTATAACTCCGTAAATTGAGTCCCGAGGAAAAATAGGTAGTAGGTAATTTGAGTCTCGGGGAAAAACGATTTATATGCATTAAAAATTTAAAAATATGCACTATAAAATTATTATTTGTGATTTGTAGACATTCATTGACTGCATGTATATGATTTTGAATATAGCAAAATGCATTTTTATTAATATTATATAATTATTTTTTATGCAATAAAAGTACATGTTGCTATTTTCAAAATCATATACACACTGTCAATGGATATCCATAAATCACAAATAAAAATTGTATAGTGCACATTTTTAAATTTTAAATGCATAAAAAATCGTTTTTCCCTGGGACTCAAATTACCTACTGCCTTATTTTTTCTGGGACTCAATTTACCCCGCTTTAAAAATCTACCAAACTTATCTCGGACTTAATTTACCTAGCTCCGTCGTGTGACTCGATTACCACTGACCACCAGTGTCAGAGCCAGGTGATGATCGTGTGACTCGATCGCCACTGGACGTCAAAGTGTTTAATAAAAGTGCTTATAATTAATTTGTTCGTTTATTTGTGTACGTCGGTGATCGGCGTATACGACAAAGTGGCGCCCAACGTGGGGCTCGAACCCACGACCCCGATATTAAGAGTCTCGTGCTCTCGTGTCTCGTGATTTGAAAATTTTTAATAATCTATAATATATCCTAGACAGATAAACCGTCTCCGCTCAGAAACGTTTTTCCTATACAATGATATAATATCATTGGATCAAATTTAATTCCATCCATTACAGTAACCCACTTGTAATCAACTATACAGCAGAGTGACATCCACGAATTACCCGCTTTTTTTAAAATGTTATTATCTGTGAACCATCTGCCAGAAAATTACCGTTGTTAAATTCGAAATTATTTTTTTACCCTCTCAGACATCTCACCATGATGGTCGTCATAAAAAATAAAATGCTAGTGACTGCATATGTGTGTGTGTGTGTGTGCGCGCCTTTAGTTAGTTTTAGATATCAATTTTTTTAAGCATTCAAAGTTTGAATTTGGACAAAATACGTTAAAATCACGAAAATTCGCAAATAATTCTTTTAAGCTAGAAATTCATAAAAATCTTTAATAGAGATTAAGATACATTAAATCCGCGGGAACTTGTCACGGGATGTTTTAAATATCACTAGCGACACCAGGTATTGTAGAACAAATTAAAAATAAATTTTTAATCATATAGAATTGTTATTTTTAACGGAAATCGAAGTACGAGTAGGGTATCAGTTATTATTATAAAATGTAATTCAAATTTATAATAATAATGCTTCAGTAAGAGCATAATATTATACTTTATTTAATGATTAAAAAATACTAAATGATATTATACTGGCTTGAAAATCTGATGATGTCAATTAAGTCTAATCGATCATAATCAGAAAAAGATATAGTTACCAAATAGTTTTACGAAAAACAAATAAATGTTAAATAATTTATTTAAAAATAGAAGAAGCCTGCCGTCACTCCAACAAAAACATGGAGAAGAAAAACTACATATGCAATATCTGCGACGAATCGTTCTACCAAAATGGACGATTGAAAATACATCGACGCACACACACCGGTGTAAAACCCTATGCGTGCGATGTGCGTGACAAATCATTCAGTCAGCGTTCCAATTTAACTTCGCATCAACGCACACACACTGGTGAAAAACCATACGCGTGTGATGTGTGTGACAAATCATTCAGCGTAAGTGGCCATTTAACGATATATCGACGCACACACACTGGTGAAAACCCGTATGCGTGCGATGTCTGTGACAAATCATTCAGTCAAAGCAGCAATTTGATAATGCATCGACGCACACACACTGGTGAAAAACCGTACGCGTGCGATGTGTGTGACAAATCATTCAGTCAAAGAAGCATTTTGACAAGACATCGACACACACACACTGGCGAAAAACCGTACGCGTGCGATGTTTGTGACAAATCATTCAGCGAAAGTGGCCGTTTAACGATACATCGGCGCACACACACTGGCGAAAAACCGTACGCGTGCGATGTTTGTGACAAATCATTCAGTGAAAGTGGCCGTTTAACGATACATTGGCGCACACACACTGGCGAAAAACCGTATGCCTGTGATGTGTGTGACAAATCATTCAGTCAAAGCAGCAATTTGATAATGCATCGACGCACACACACTGGTGAAAAACCGTACGCGTGCGATGTGTGTGACAAATCATTCAGAGTAAGTGGCCATTTAACGATACATCGACGCACACACACTGGTGAAAAACCGTACGCGTGTGATGTTTGTGACAAATCATTCAGCGTAAGTGGCCATTTAACTTCGCATCGACGCACACACACTGGTGAAAAACCATACGCGTGTGATGTGTGTGACAAAACATTCAGCGAAAGTGGCCGTTTAACGATACATCGGCGCACACACACTGGCGAAAAACCGTATGTCTGTGATGTGTGTGACAAATCATTCAGTCAGCGTTCCAATTTAACTTCGCATCGACGCACACACACTGGCGAAAAACCGTACGCATGCAATGTTTGTGACAAATCATTCAGCGTAAGTGGCCATTTAACGATACATCGACGCACTCACACTGGTGAAAACCCATACGCGTGCGATGTGTGTGACAAAACATTCACTCAAAGTGGCGATTTGACAAATCATCGACGCACACACACTGGTGATAAATCAAACGCATGCATGTTTGTGACAAATCATTCAGTCAGCACGCCAATTTAACATCGCATCGACGCCACACACTGGCGAAAAACCATTTGGGTGCAATGTGTGTGACAAATCATTCATGCCATCGATAGCAAAATTTGACCATGACTTATCTGAGACGCATGAGCACTAATTGTTGTGCATGGTTCGTTATTGTTATCTTTGTTTTCGCTATTATTGATTTCTGAAGTGTAATTAGTAGTATCTATGTTTGAATTAAAAGTGATATGCAATAATGAATTGTGTGATTTATTACACTTAGGACAATTATACGCATATTACATTTTTTATTATAATGTTGGTATAAACAAATTTTGCATAATTTTAACTCACTTACACGTTTATTTCTATCAAAAATTTATAATGCTAAAAATGTTGGACACTTATTATTTATTTTTTTATCTTTAGAAAGTAATAAATTACAACATTGACGTTGGTGTACCTTTCCTTTGATAATTGTATTGCCTGGGAAATCCTAATAATTCCAACTTTTAACTCTGGTGTTATCGTCACACTTGTTTTGTGGGACTTATATACAGGGGCGGACTGGGAGATTGTCGGCCCAGGGGGAAATACAACTTAGCTACCCTAAATATTTTACTATATTATTACTATATCAGTTGTGATTTTGTAAACAATATGAATGTTTATTGACTAAATATATTAGAAGTTTATTGTTCGACGACCGGGCCAAATTTCATAATTTAGACCGGCCCTGTGGGATATTTCCCCCTAGCCCCCCTGGCCAGTCCACCCCTTCTTATATACTTAAATTAACTATATTAATATAAAATTATAAAAACTTAGAAAGATCTCAACCAAATAGACTTCAATTTTGATTCTTGAACTTATTGACAGCTCTACTGACACCTTTGATTAGCATTTATATATATTGATATTTCAATTAAATTTTATAAAATTAAGTTTCACTGGGTTGAATTATTATACGGAATATAGTCACTTTTATGGCTTAAAGCTATAAATTTACACGTGCTACTGCTTTGACACAGGTATTTTTGAGTCGTTCGCATTAGCAACGCGTACGGGCGTGCGTTGTGACAGAAATTTCGCGCCTGACAGGTGAACGATAAGATTATCATTGCAATATATACAACACAAACCAGTCGACATAAAATACCAACAATATTAGCGATTAAAGCTTTATAACAATAACTGAAACGGAATCTTAGTTATTTAAATATATTTAAGTTCCTGTTATCTATATAGATATATAGATAACAGGTCAGGTAGATACCCCTGTCTACGGTAATTATATCTATAGGGTCCTACGACTCTCACTGGATATCTTATATTTAGCTTGTCGTTCCCCCGACCACGTTACAATGCAAACCAAACTATAAATTCAAAACTCAATTATCATCAATCAAATTCCACGGAAAAAATATTCTGCTTCTGAAAATTGAATTTAAAATGTTTGTTGACGTTCAAAAAATTCTAATCACATATTAATAAAAATTAGCGAACATTAAATATGAATTTTTTTTTTTATCAAAATTGTTTTTTTTTCCAAATTTAACGTTATAATATCATAATATTGGATACATTTTTTTTGTTTTAAAACTCACATCATTTCTCGTTATCACGTATCAGCAATTTATAATAATTCTAGTGAAGAAAAGAATTACTTTAAATGTATTACAATATTTATATTATATACTGCGATGTAAGAATAGTAATAAAATTAGAAAATTATCACTTTTTTTTACTTTTCTCTGTTTTTGTGGTTGTCTTAACGCTGTAGAATATAATATGTCACCGTCAGTTTGAAAGCATGTGTAAAATAAAGTACAAATGTTGTCATTTATTTGCATAACGAAATGTATGTGTGACGGTGTAACCTTTTACGGTTTTTTACGATAAGAATAAATATAAAATACCTTTTGTTTTAGAAAAGTTTCAATATTTTGAATAAAATAAAATAAATAACTGAATAACACATCAAGAATTATATTATGAATAATATTTTTCACCTTAATTGCACTTAAATTTTAAACTCCGTTAGATAAAATTGTTGGTTAAGTTTATAAAATGTGATACAATAAACACAATCATCACCTTTTTATACTTAGATATTGTATTTATTCGAATTATAATTTTTGAAATTTTTTAATATAATAAAAGAATAGGATTTTTTTTTTGAATACATTTTGAATCATTAGAGCGGACATCTTGTGACGATACAAAATATTTTTTCTCATATGATCGAAAAAGAGCTGGAATTGAGAATAAATATGAAGAAAACAAAAGTAATGGTATGTGAAAGGGAAAATAATACAAAAATACAGATTAAAATACGAAATAAAACAATAGAACAAGTAGATGAGTTTACATACCTGGGAAGCACAATTATCATGGATGGAAGAAACAGAAGTGAAATTATAAAACGTATCTGTCAAGCTAAAATAGCCTTTAACAAAAAGAAAGCTATATTTACATCAAGAAGCATGAGTCTGAAAATAAGAAAGGACCTGTTAAAGACGTATGTATGGAGCATTGCCCTGTACGGGTGTGAGACCTGGACAATAACAACAGAGGAAAAAAGAAGACTTGAGGCGTTTGAAATGTGGTGCTATAGAAGGATGCTAAGGATAAGCTGGATGGACAGAGTAACCAATGTAGAAGTACTGGAAAGACTATCAGATGGAAAGTTACTATGGAATAACATAGTCAGAAAGCGGAATGAATGGATAGGCCATATCATGAGACACGAATGATTGTTGAAATTGGTAATAGAAGGAACAATAGAGGGAAATAACCGTAGGGGTAGACGAAAATTGGAATTTATTCAACAGATAATAAAGGACCAAGGATGTAACTTTTATGTGGAAATGAAAAGGAAGGCGGATAAGAGAGAAGACTGTAAGATGGCTGCAAACCAATCTACGGGTTGAAGCCATAGAGAGAGATAGATAGAGTATTTGTCAGAAAAAAAAAAATTAGATATAATAATTATGTAAATCGGCTATCCACTTAGACGCATCTAAATTTACGCGTTTTTGTAAAATCCTGGCTTTGCACCTAGTAGAAGGCCATTATTATTAATACAATTTTCATTTTATCCATATTATTTGTATTATATTTATTATTTATTACAAAATACAATATCATATATAATTGCAAATATCAAAATTTGATTTCATCATTTTTTACTATATTTTACATTAATTTTATAAATAATTTTATTTATTATTTGTATATTTACCTCCCCTATTTTACAGGCTACATATTGTAATCGTCTATATATTAACATATGAGAGCAACTGGTAAATTTGATTGAGGGCAACTGGTACATTTTGCTCTAGGTAGTTTTTGGGGAATTGGTATAAAAAAAGGTACTTTTGGGGGCAACTGGTACATGCCCGTTCTGGAATAGTAGGTACCTACTAATAACAATACTAATACTAACACATACTTGTCACAAAAATTGTAGAACAGTAATTTTGACCATCCAATTTTATTTTATCCTGATAAGTATTTAATTACTATGGTTTTAAAATACGTAAAAGTGAACGCAGTACAGATATTATACTCGCACATAAAAGTTACATGGTTCTACCGCGAAAAACAAACGAAAACAAAAACTTATTGGAAATGTTCATTGAATAAAAAATATAAGTGTGGTGGCCATGTTCATATGGAAAATGACGAAGTTGTCAAAAGTTATGAACATAATCATGTACCAGATAATACTCAAGTGGAGACAAAGGAACTAATCTATAACATGAAACACGATGCACGAACCTCCGCTGCTTCAAGCAATGGAGTCATAGGACATTTAGCAAGTCAGGTAAATCGAATTATCTAAATATTTTCAATCTTAAATTAAAATTATGAAAAAGTGCTCGATATTACGTCATAAACATCTTCTTTAGTGTATGAAATTGTTATGATTTAGTAGCGGCATACCTTCCACGAACTAATAATTCAGTTAAAGGATATGGCATAATTTTTTTTCGTCTACACTTAAATCATCCAAACATCCATAAATTTGGAGATTTATACATGCACTACAAAAAGAAGAAAGTATTAATACTTTAAAAATTCAGCAGTATGTCGCGCGTCAAGAACCACCATAAAAAAATGCATAAAAATAAAAGTGAAAATTTAAAAAATATATGTGCAGATTATAATAACTGTACAACAGTTGGTATCTTCGTAGTGTTGCAACAATTTTCAATTGCAAATATAAAAACTATGTATCTTAATATTATTGACATCCACAAAAGTGGAAGAATACTTAACATTGTATTTTATTTTTTATGTATTATTAGTATATTATTATTATTATTATTTATTTATTTTTATTTAATGTTATGTGAACATACGAACAATGCACGCACGAACAATTTTCGTATTCGAACAATTTCTAGGCGAACATTAGACACGCGAGCAATTGTTGTGCGAACTATTTTTGGCGAACAATTCCGGCATATCCACTATTTTTATTTCGCATATTTTTTTGTTTTTATTGGCTAAAAATGCATATTTTATAATTTTTAGAGCACATTTTGATTGCATATTTCGTAATTTTTTTAGTGCATATTACAATAGTTTTAAATGCATAAACGGGAATTAATTTATTCCGGTAAAATTACCTGCTTAGGAAAAAGGTTTATATTGATTCCGCCGGCTACTGTTTATAAAATCTACATATTGATTACGCCGTCTACTGTTTATAATATCTATTATCTACACATCGATTCCACCGGACACTGTTCACCCCCCCCCCCCCCCCACCCACCCCCAAATTGTATGTCTATTTAAAAATGTATGAATATAACTACTTTTGATCAAATACCTTTATAATTTGCACTGATACCAGAAATTCAGAGTCCATTGTATTTTTAAACATATTGGTATCAACAGCAGTAACATCTTTCCAATTTCCCATATTTTCTAATGAGGCTACAACATATGGAAATAACTAGACAAAATCATTTATACCTTTGGACCCATTTGGTTGCACCCAATCATTTTAATGATCTTGTGCTTTATTTATAATTTTTAACCATTTTCGTATAGGTATTCAAATATTTAAAAAGTTAAAGGGGGCGGTTCACGTATCGGCTTCTTACACGAAAGCATTGGCGACTATGATGTTGAAGGTTATGTGGTACGAATTTACAATATAACTATTAGAACGATAACTAACTTGCAACGGTAAAATGCTATGAACTATTACACTGCCACTGCTGTCAATATATCCGTATTCTAAAAATATTAGTTGGGTAAATGACTGATATTGATAAAACGCTTGATTGAAATATGTCATGGCTGAAGTTGGTAAATTGAGTCCCAAATTACCCTAACTCGGTAAATTGAGTCCTGGGGAAAAAAGGTAGTAGGTAATTTGAGTCCCAGGGAAAAATGATTTATATGCATTTAAAATTTAAAAATATGCACTATAACATTTTTATTTGTGGACATTTATTGACTGCATGTATATGATTTTGAAAACACCAACATACATTTTTATTGCATTTTTATTAATTATATAATTTTTTTTCCCCAACAATAAAATAACGATACACTCTTAACTATACCAAAACTCTCACAGTCAATAAAATTCGATAACTTTGTAACATTGTACCTTTGATTAAACGCAATAAGATACCGATAAGTAGGGGCTCGTTCGTACGTATATACTTATATAACGTATATTCAGAGCCGTATTTAGGGGGGAGCTACAGGGTACTGTTGTCCCGGGTGGCTGAGTAGGAGAGGGGGGCTAATTTTTTTATAATTTAAATTTGTATTGTGTATAATGATTAATGAGGCGTATTTTTTTGTTGCCTCTTGGTGTCAAATTTCTAAATACGGCCCTGCGTATATTACGGTACTGTTATTAATTTGGTGTTGAGTGGACTGTATAATTTTGTTCTTAATTTGGTACGAGGTTTTTTTTGGAGAGGCAACACCGCGCAAGTCTGCCCTGAGTGGGTCTTGTTATGGTAAGGTAGGAAGAATTCTGAATAATTTTGTGCTCCGCACTCCCAATTTATAATTTTATAATAGGTCTCGCCTGCTGCGGCGCTGTGTACTAATAGAAACCACGCCCACAGCAGTCTGTGGTTGGTTATTGCGTGCGGTCACGTGACGGCGCTGACCCATGTCACCTTCGAAAACACGCCCACAGCAGTCCGATTAACTGCTGCGCGTGGTGCAGTGTCCGACGTGCAGATACGGCGCTTTTTTTTTCAATAATATAAAACTAATTAGATACGCATTAATTAATTGTATCTTAGATCACATTTGTAACGGGCCTTGTTCTAATATCGATAGGCAAAAAAGTGGCAATTGCTTGTAAGCGAAAATCATTAAATGATATATCGAGCACGAAAGCATTCATTTCCAATTAATCCTTCGTCATTAAATGAGTTACATTCTGCAATAGATAATACTAACACATCTATCTCAAATGATGAAGAATTTCTGTTAATTAACGACCAAGAAACAAATATAATTATATTTTCTTGTGAATCAAATTTAATTTTCTATGCGAATCACATACAATTTTTGTCGACAGAACGTTTGAATATTGTCCAAAATATTTTACCCAGTTATTGACCATTCACGGCTTCAAGAACAATTATTACGTAACTCTTGTTTTTTGTCTATAGAAGAATAAAAACTCTGAAACTTTTACACACGCTTTTAAGTATATTCTTGAAAAAAGTATAGACCTGTCAAAAATAATTGATTTTCTATATATTTATATATACATATAGTGTAACACAAATTTAATAAAGATCGACTTAATTTAATTCAAATTCAGTTTTTTTAGTTTTAATCCAAATTTCAAAATTTAAGTCAAACAATTTTTTGGGGGTCAATGAGAACCACCTCCTCGTGGTGGCCGCTAAGTATCTCTAAATGGTTCTTATCTCGGACTCAATTTACCTAGCCTCGTCATGACTATCGTATAATAGGTATCACATATAATATGTTTATCGTAATATTTATGTGTTTTATTGAAAGTGTTTCTCCTACCTGTCCATACAACACGGTCTGTTTAGTAGCGTGTGTCTACTTCTTAGTGTAGTACGTGCTATTTTGTTAAAATGGATTTGAATAAAATGCGAAATAAATTTAATAAAGCAATTGCATTAATTATTGGTGATAAACGTGATGACAAAAAAAAATTCATGAAAAACGAGGAATACGAATGTCGTATAGAAGATGTAAAACTATCCAAAATTCAAAAGAGATTATACAAATATTCATAAGTACGACGTTATTTTAATAAATAATAATGAGCGTTTAATTAAAACAATGAACTACGATAATGATGGTATACGTAATTACGTTAAAAACGAAAAACTATTCGATATTCTTTACTCTACGCATATAGCTATCAGTCACGGTAGCCACAACTGTATGATGGCTGAAATAAAATTAAAGTATTGTAATATAACCAAAGCAACAATAATGATATTTTTGAGTCTTTGTACCGACTATCATAAAAATTCATCTAATCCCAAAAGTGATCTTGTTTCCAAACCAATTTTTCATTCAACATACAGCTAGCGTATTCAAATACCTAGATCTAATTGATATTATGCAATCACAAAGTATAAACAGTTACAGATTTATTATGAATTATGAGGATCATTTGAAATTTGTTATTCTAAGAAACTGAGACCATTAAAGACTAAAAGACTAAACGTGTAGAAGAAATAGCATATAACTTAATGGACATTTATAATAATTTTGGTGCACCACCAATTTGTGGCATGTTTAGGTTTTTTTCATGAGGGGGGATATGACTTTTTATGATAATTACTAACTTGAGAGGGGCTACCCCCCCCCCCCAAGTTTCCAGGAATTATAAAAGCTTATTAATATTAAATATACATTCTACGTTTGCTGAAATTATAATACACACACATTACTTGAGATTAAATGTTTTATTAAACCAAAATCATGTTAATAATGTTATTACAATACAAGATACAAAATATGAACTTCAAATGCTCATAAAAATTTAATTTGACTTTCCGGTAGAGATTTTTTTTATAAAATTAGGCGTACTTATGAAGAATCTTAAATTAAATTTTCATGTTAGATTCAAAAAGAAAAATTTTCATGAATTTCTAACTCAAAATAATTTGCTAATTTTCGTGTTTTTTCAGTATTTTATCAAGATTTGAACTTTAAATGGTTATAAAAAAAAAAACCCGTGACTAAGAATTTTTAATATTTTTCAACCACTATTGTAATAATATAATATGAGAAGAATTGTATTAAATTTTCAAGTTTTTTTACCCAACAAATAAAGTTTTATTGACATTCGAAAAATAAAATCTAAAATAGTTGGAAACTATAAGTATATCCGTAAAAAGTTCAAAACAAGTCAAAATATTTTGAAAATTGTATCAAATATAGAAAGTGTTAATATAAACAATCAGTGAAAATTTCATGTATCTACGGACATTTTTTTTAGAATCACACAAAAACCAAAATCGATTTTGACCAAAATCGAGTTTGCGTTAAAAATTCCCGTTTTTTCCTTAATTTTTCATTTGTATTTCACGGCGCTTTTGAAAACTACTAGGAAATTCTTACTTTTGACCCTCCAAAGTACCATATAGATTCACTTTCCTATCAGAAAAGATACTGTTGAAGAAAATCTAAGCATTTTTACTATTCTAAAACGTGATGACAGACACAAAAAAGTTAAAAAATAAAAAAACACACATCATTGTAAAATCAATACATTCATCGCTCAGCTCAGAATCTAAAAAAAAGTATTTGATTACAATGATTACATATTCATATTATTACATTTATACGAATATTTAAAAATTTTACAAGACTGAACTGCAGTCTGCAAGCATAAAACGTTACTTTCTATTGGGAATAATAAAAATCTAGCCCGTCGACTAACAGCGCTCGGCGGTTTTATTCTTGCAAATCAATTATTGATAAAAAAAAAAAATCATAATATTTTAAATAATAATCATCAAATTATAACGAGTAACGACTATAATTAATTGTGTGTATACAGTCTATGGGGGGGATTGATCCCCTTGATCCCCCCCCCCCCGTAAATATGCCGCTGCCAGCAATTACTACTTAAAGTTTAAAACAACAGGCTAAAAAAATGATTAAAACATCAAATAGAAAATATGATTAAATTAGTGTTGGAACTACAGTACGCTTGAGCATTCCTGATGTAGATCGCGCTCGTGGATCACCGAGAAATTTATTAGTGGTTATAAGTTATAACAGAAGATAAACTCAGTTAAAGATGATTTATATAAGCTATTTAAGAATTACACTAGTATTTTCATTATTCGTTTTTAAACGCATAGCTAATAACGAAAAATATTTTTTTTCTTAATTTGGTATTGATATTGGAAGTAAATTCTTGCAAAGCAAATTTATTGGAATATTGGATCTAGCTACTGTTTTAGAATCGATACAGTACGCAGAAAATCAATATCACTTTGGGAGTCAACTATTCTAAATAGTATTCCAGTAGCACAAGGATTAGGATATGCCCGATGTCAATGTAAGACAAAATGCAAGACAAACAGGTGTGCTTGCAGATCTGTATTTAGAATTTGCAATTCTAAATTTCACCGAGGTTTTCCATGTGAAAACAAACATGATTACACAATTTAAAGTGATAAAAAAAAATGTTTAACAACTCTTGATTTTTTATTGATTATTGATCATTGATTATTTGTTAGGGTAAATAATAGGGTTAATAATAAATAATAATTAATTATTATGTTTGATAAAATTAATATTTAAATTAGACAGATTAAATTAAAATATCTAAAAAAAATGTAAGGAATCTTTGCCTGATATCGTTAGGAAATGATAACATAATATACTAGGCAATGATATAATTTCCTTCTGCTAGAATTGCACTATACCGTGTGTTCACCAATTTAGGGAATACTAAATTTCTCAGCTGGATGATTTTGGAATAAATAATGATGTAACAGATTTCAAGTTTAAAAATGTGATAACTTGCACTCTGATCCAATTTCAATCAGTTCTGGGGTCCCTCAAGGCGTGCATCTATCACCCATTTTATTTATTATTTATTTAAATGATATATATATTTGGTAATAAAAATTAGAATTTAATACTATCTGCTGATGACGAAAAAATTTTTAAATATATTAATTCTAAATCAGACACTATGCTGTTACAATCTGATTTAAATTGTTTTAAAAACTGGTGTATTCAAATGATGTGCAACTAAATATAAATAAATCTGCTATAATTGTGGTATCACTGTAAATATAATATACTTAAGTGATAACCAACTAACCTCATTATCATATACATATAATAATATAGTATATACTGTACTAATATACACACGAAAATTTTTAATTAAAAAGCACATGTAGTAATATAGTTGTTTTTTTGTGTTTTAATTAATGTTCTTCAAATAAATAAGTTATAAACAATAATTTAATTTTTTTATTAAAAAAAAAACTAATATACAATATGATTATATTGTATTTAATTCTGCTATGAAATGCGTATTTATTATTAATGGTTTTGCCATTTATTTTGACGTGAAATTAAATTTTAATTATCATATTGAAAAAATGAGGAATAAAATAATAGCAAAATTAGGTTTTTTAAAACGCATTGGTTCTGAATTTAGTAACGCACATGCTCTAATAAACGTTTATAATTCTATGGTGCGTTTCAATCTCGAATATGCTTCCTTCATTTGGTATTTTAATACCTTACTTATATATAACACCTGGAATCAATATAGAACTCTTTCCTTCGTTTCATTTCTTATAAATGAAGTCCAAAGACCTTATTATATTGCTATTATTATATAATGGTAAATTATTTTATGTTTTTCTCAATATTTCTATTCTTACAACTCGAAGAAATTATGAGTAATTTAATATAATATTCCTATATAAATTAATACAGAATATGTTACAAAATGTCCTGAATTACTCGAAAGTATAAATTTTAAAATAAATTTTAATAACTCAAGAAATAAAGAAACATTTTTTATAAATAATGTTAAAGCCAAATACTCATTTTCTTCTCTAGCAAATAACTTTATACCTAGCCGAAAATAATATTTATTTAGATTTATTTTTTTGTTCAATAAATTATATAAGCCAGGCATTAAACTTATAATCATTGTCTTTAATATTTATACTAACTAATGAATTACTTTTGATTATCAATGACCAGAAATAACTAGTTAATGTATTTAAATTATATAATATATTCTATCTGATATGTAACATACATTTTGCTGCTGTGAACTGTTTTTTTTTTTTTTTTGTTTGTAAATGGAGATTATTCCATATGAAAATATAATAAAATAAATAAATAATTTATTAACTGATTAATGCCATTTCAAAATTATCAGTACAAACATTATATTTTACACATCATACTGGTACGGGTTTTCATCAGTGTGTTTTCTTAGATGTTTTGTCAAATGGCCACTTTCACCAAAGGATTTATCACATACATTGCACGCGTTCGATTTTAACGGCATGTTAATTTAGGCGGTGTGTACTAGTTGCGGTCATAATCAAAAATTACGTACTAGTTGCGGTCACCCCTCAAAAAGGTTACATACTAGTTGCGGTCACCCATCAAAAAGGTTACATACTAGTTGCGGTCTCTCAAATAATAATAACTATGTATACTAAATAATATAATATAATATAGTTTATACTTTATATAATAATTAAATATGAAATTAATATTTCGTTTATTTATTTAATTTAACAAAATGTATCAATCAACATTTTCCTTCCCATTTATATCGAAAATATAATATATTTAGGACTGTCTACACACTATTATTTATTGTGTAGGTATGGTTAAAAATGTTGATACTTATGTTTAAATTATTCGAATATTCGAAACTATGATCGGAGTATACAATTTAATCTATTTTATTTATAAACGCAGTGTACATTATATCGAAAAATATGTTTATCGTATAATATAAATTTCGCCTGGAATTGGAGTATAATAAAGCTATAACCGCAATATTAAGATATTAACTAAATTGGCGTGACCCCAACTGTTATATCTATTTATCTCAAAAATCGTCATGACCACAACTAGTATGCAGCCAATTTAGGCATTGTCAATGTTCAAAAAATATTATCTACATCTGAATTTTATGTATATTAAATAATTCAAAATAAAAATTGAAATCCATGCGGTATGTAGTATTTATGTGTGTATATTATGAACAAATAGCAATTTAGTATTAAGAAACATCTACATGATAGAATTAACCATTTGATTAATCCAATTAGTGTGGCATATGCGTTCGTTGATGGACCTTCAAATTGCCACTAACATTGAACGACTTTTCACACACATCGCACGCGTACGGTTTTTCACCAATGTGTATGCGTCGATGTTTTGTCAAATAGCTACTATAACTGAAAGATTTTGTCACACACATCGCATGGAAAAGGTTTTTTTACCAGTGTGCGTGAGTCGATGTGATGTCAGATTGCCTCTCTTGTTGAACGACTTATTGCGACTAACGTGTATGATTTTTCGCCAGTGTGTATTCTTAGATGTGTGATTAAGATGCAATTTTCACTGAATGATTTGAGACAGACATCACATGGATAATATTTCTTCTCCATTTGTTTGTCAAAGTGATGGCAGGCTTACTTTTAGTTGTGAACAATAATTTATCATTTATTTGTTTCGTACTACAATTTGGTAACTAACCTTTTCTAATTATGATCAATAAGGCTTCTCAACATTGTCAATCCAGTATTTGATGTATTATTTTTAAAAATAAAATAAAGTTTTTATTAATATAAAATTGTTATATAATAATAACAACTTCTCCAGCATTAATTTTTAATCTATTGATTAATTTTTTAGAACCAATAATTTAATACGAATCATAACCCATCATCATACAACTCACAGCTGTAACCACTATATTACGGTAATCTGTTATAGTTGATTGCAGCAAAGTCGTGGATGATTTATCTTATTTATAATCTTATTTCCCTTTAAGAATATTATAGCTTGATGTGTATACCAATTGTTATATTAGATGTATATAGACATGTTATTCCTTCTGTATAATTTTACTCGCAGGGAGTATTGTGGTAGTTTTTAATATAGAAGATAGTTTTCTGGTAAATTTCAGAACTCGTATAGTAAATAAGCGCAACCAACAGGTATATTTAAATTTTAAGGTCCTAATTAATCTCAACCAAAACATCAAAACAACATTTAATCTGCACCAATGGTTGCAGAAGACGTTTATTGATATCAGTTTAAGAGTGAGAAGACTTTGAACGGCAGTTTATGCGTTTTTTTGTGATGAGCACACAAAATCGTACTGAGTTATGGCATTCGTTAGTCACTAGTTGGCAGTTAAGAAACAAATCTATTCTATCATTGACTATTTTTATGACAAAGTACGATTATGCAGAGATTTAGACTGTCGTTTGAAGAATCAAAAACTCTATATGGATTCTATATGGATTCGATATACTACTATATGGATTCTATTCTCAAAGTATATTCACTTATCTATTGTCTAGGCAACACGTTATTTCTGACAGAATTTCAACGAAATTCTAACCTATGAATTATTAAATAAAGTACGTTCAGTTAATTTTAAGTCTAGTAACAGTTTTGTCAAGCAATCCGATCCTAATTTTTTATTTGAACACCAAAAACTACTGGTATTAAGAGGACTTGATACCCACATATTGTGTTGTCTTCGTCTTAGAAGTGCGTAATACAGCAAAGTTTACGCTCAGCATAACACGTTTAGCTCACTATTATGTGATTAATTAAGTAATCTGGACAGGTTTAAATTAAATTAGTAAACACGTTTTTATTACATCGAATAATAATAAGAATAATACTACAACGCACTTCATAAACGTATAGCGGCAACGGGTCGCGTATTTCGACTACCTATCCTACCAACTATATTCATAATCATCCTATAGCTACAACACGAACGAGACGCCCAAGACCGCAATGTGTCATCTCAGCATTTTTGCTTACTATACTAATGTATAACTAAATAGCTAATTAAACTACAGGGTAATAACTAAATTATAATTTAATATTTCAACAATATTAATACTTTATAATAAATTGTATATACCTGCTATGAATGGCTGAGTGAGTCGGTTAGATAATGAATCTGATAATGATATTTTTGAAATAATGGCAGTATAATTGATATAATATGTATAGTATAAAACTATAAAATGACTGACAGACCGCTTTTGCACATAATTGTTTTTCGTATACACTGATATTATATCATTGAATACAAATTTAATATATTTCATTACAGTAATTCACTTGTAAATTTTACTGTACTGCAAAGCAATATCTACCTCCCCGCTTTTTTCAATTTTTTATGTTACATTTTTTTCTAGTAGGTACATGGAAAAGTGCTTCAATAGTTTCATGTAACGTATGTCATCATATTTTCATTTAGTTATTACTAAGGAAAAGTATTTTTAAACTTAGAAAAAAGTACCCAGTATAAGTTCCTGTTTTTAACAAAAACCTATTTTGTTATTTATTTGTAGTTAAATAAATAATGGTTATCATATTTACAGTTTCAAAAATAAAGTTTAATTTATATATTTTATGTTTAAATGTTATAAATATATAATATGTGAGCAATCATTATCAAAGAAATTTATACATTTTTAATTTGATTATTTAATTTTAATTTTAATAAAAACCTGCTTAAAAAAGTCGCAACTTTTTGTTTTACTTTTTTGTATTTTGTGAAAATTACATAAGAACGAATATTATTATTATTAAATTGAATTAAGCATTTTTTTCTTTCTATTGTATGATATTACTATGTTTTAGGTACTCATATCCTCGTGAAGCCATACAGTTTCTTAGTTACTATGATTCCTATCGCATATTATTACGCCGTGTCACTTTACAATCAGGTCGTTATTTCGTCAAATGATAAAAAAGATCTTTACGGTCATTATCGATGATAATTATAAAAAAAAAAACAATAATAATAAGTATCTAAAAACTAATAAGTACAATGGTCATAAAAATTGAACCTTCTTATCCTTTCCCCACTCCCACCAGAAGTTAAGTGTAAATTGTGTTCAATTAATTTTGATAAAAATTACTATACCGGATTAAAAATAATATAAAATATTTACCAATAAATTATAATTTATAAGAAAAATATTGATCCCTTTGTTATAGGTAGGTGTACGAGAATAAGAAATTTTATGCATTTTAATATATGACATATGTTGCCTTTGTTTAGTTGAATAACATTTTTGCTTTTTTAGTATTTATAATATATTGATTTCATTTGAAATATCACTACAAATGTTAACCTAATGATTTACACTAATTTAAATAGATTATTTTAAAACTATTGTTAACTCTTAAAAGTCTTAACACTTGACCGTTTACTTTTTTTTTACTTAACTTAATTCAAGTTGTAAAACAGTTTGTAATTTACTTGTGCAGACATATTACAAAGTGGACTAAATAGTTGTAAAATGTATTATATTAAATTAATATGTGTTCGTATATCATTATAATGGATAAGGTTTTGATTATGGCCTACTAAATCTTTTTGTACAAAAAATGTTATACTAATAGACAATAGTAGAGTATTTAATAATAACACTGGAAACTTTAATTTTTCAGAAAAACTTCATTAATGGTCATAATTTTGTATGATTAATAGTATAGAAGTATCAAAATATAAAATTGTTGAGATTTACTCTTCTATTTTATGTTAAATGATAGTAGGTATGGAGTTGGGTTTATTCTGTGAAAAAAAATCACGAGATTAAAAGAAATAAATTTCATTACAATATTGTGTTGTAAATTATTGCTTTTTATCCATAGATGCAATTTCGTTGAAATGAATCCAACGTCTTTATTATGCTCTATTTCATCCAGAGTCGTAAAGAAAATTTAATTAACGTACTTTTATTAGTGAATTTCTTTTAAATTATAATATGCAGCAAAATATAATAAATTCATTTCTTTCGTTCTTATGCATTAGACAAAAATATATGCAAAGGGTACCTAAGTAGTATTATAGAATAATGCGAATCGTAATATAAGCATTAATTACTTTAAAGCATCATTGTGATTTATTATTTTAGAACTGTTCACTTCTATACTCGTTTGATAAGCGAACTTCGTTTTACTCGAATAAATACGCATCGTTATTAGGTATACTATACTATACTTGAAAATTTTTTTATAATGCATATGGGTCTCCCTTTATTTGTGAGGTGTACATTTTGCATTTATCAAAATATTATGAGTTGACCGTGGGGATTTTGTCGCATGAGTCCTCAAAATGTTAATAACCTGTGTAATTAAAATGCTGAGTGACTCTGCAGAGGAGTGAATTGTTTTATAGTGTTAAAGGAGAATCCTGCTTACGCTAACGGGGTAATGACCAATGACCATACCAGGGAATATACTCACGCATTAATTCGTTGGTTTTGTGTAGGTATTTATTATTTAGTCATAATAATTACTACTTTATTTGCAATTAACCGTATAACCATGCGTTATTATACGTACTAAATACGTTGTTTGGAGTGAAAATAAATTGTTTTGTGTAGCGAAAAAAAATGACACTTCCATCATTATCTCATGACAAATAATTATGTTTTTTTTTTTAAATTATTTTTAAACAGCTGTATTGTAATATTTAGGTACATAACGCGATTAGTGTTGACTGTCGTGTGTTTAATTTGAGTATGTATAGACTTTAATAGGTTGCTAACAATAATAATAATAAATCAACAAATTTGGGATGATAAACATAAAATGGACTGTATTATGATATTTCCTCACACGACATAACAATATAACATGAATTGAATGCATACATTATAAATAATAATAATAATTACATATGCACATCGGGGGTGTAGGCGCTCACCTACTATATAACATGAATTATACTGGACCAATCACTTATCATCCGAAAATAATAATAATAAAATAATAAGACCATAATTATAATGATACAAAAACGCCAAAAAGGGTATAATACAAAAATATTGATGTAATGTCAATACAACATATAATCTATACAAATAATAATGGGATAATATGGAATATACATAAAAACCGCGTATCAAGTACCTATTATGATACTGCGTCACTGGTTATAGTCGACCGCTCGACCTCCCATAATGACTTCATATAAATGTATAACGAAGACCTCCCCGACGTCTGCTCGTCTCGTTCAGATTCCGCGACCCAAATGCGGATGACTGCCCGAATGTCCGACGCAGTGACGCTCTTTTGGTAACCGATTGGATCGCACCCACGCACGATCACTATTGACTCGCTCGTCGCACCCGCGTGCACGTTTTAATGCTCGTTGCACCCACGGAATGAAAACCACATACCACCAACGACAACTAAATCGAACTTAATAGCGATTTTATTGTGCGGAAATGCAACGCGTAAATATATTACGTATACATACACCATGGCAACGGCGACAACAACAATAGGTCGGCACAATATTTAGGTAGCACAATGACAGACTCGACAGATGCCAACTGAATACTACTAAGATATGTAACGTACTACTGACACGAGGTGGTAGACCTTTGCTCTGGAAGCGGGAGCCGGTTCTGCACGGTATGGAATCGGAGAGTGGGGTTCTTTTCTAGAAGATTCTATGCCTTATTGGCGTAGACTCATAAAGTCATAACCAAATAACTATTGTCACCTCTAGAGTCGATACCAAACAATTAGAATTTTAAAACTAAAATTAAATCAATTTAAATATAACTTACATCACTGAATGGTTGGAGATTCGTTTGCACATATATTTTTATTTATTTTTTTTTAAATGTAGAACAACTTTTCGCATAAAATAGTGAATAATGAAAATCAGCTTGTATAGGTTCAGTTTTGGGTGAACAGGTCGTTTAAACAAGACCGTAAAATCTTAACGATAGCATAAGCATAACGATTATTTTCCCATCAGTTTTGATCAACCAGTAACATCTAACGCTTTCTAATATTGCTGAGAACATGGAATATGGTGACTTGAAATCTATTCTATTTGTTCGGCATATTATATACGAAAAAACCTTTTTCCCACACTAGGTACCATCATTCATTTACGAGCATTAAAGGAACTTTTAGAAATGAAACAAACGTTTTTATATAAAGGTAGGTATACGATTTTATTTTTCAAGTGATGATAATTCTTTTATTTTATTCACCTGTACAAATAACTTGGAAGAGCATTATGATAATGAATGCGTATTCGGTGATGGAACTTTTACATACGCACTAACACATTTCATGTACTTGTATACAATTCATGCTTACTCAAATTATTATTATTTACCTATACTATATTATTTTTTGAAAAATAAACAAGTACCAACATAATATGTGTTCATGTAGAAAACCATAATGGACTGTATATACAGTAATTATTAGGAAAAAACTAAAGTGTAAAAATATTTCACGCAGATTTTGAAACAGTTACACACATAACTGTTCTTCAGAATTGTCCACAGTTTAAAATAATATGTAGTATAGTATTTACTATAAGAAAATTTCAAGCGTTTAAAAAAATTATAAAAATAAATTTAAAGAAGAATCGAAAAATAATTCTGAAATTAGAAGGGGCTTAAATACTTTTTGAGTTTACTTAATTATTAAACTTTTATGTCGTTCTAGAAACATTTACAGAAATAATTTCAATAGCTCTTTATTCCAGCATAATTATCGATTTTCCAGACTATATTATATTAATTTTGATGATGATTTTGATCCAGAATTTTGGACTTGTGAACTAGACAAGAACAACGAATAGAGCTAAAACATATGCACTTCAATAACGTTTATACTACATTTAATAATAAACAAATAAATAATTGTTTTATACTTCATTGTATAATAAATAATTATAACTGTAGTTTGTTTAATTTTTAATTCTAAAAAATTTTAAATATGACTTTCAGATTGTCCATTGAAATATAATGAGGCAGAAAGTCAAAATCCTAAATAAAATGTTAAGGAAAATTTTGTTTGAGTTTTGTGTACAATAATTATCCACTATCAGAGTTGTCAAATTCGAAAATTTGGAAATACGCGGATTATGTACAATATACGTGGTTTAATTTTTTTGAAGAAAGGTTTCTATTGTTCATGAATTGTAAGCATTGTGAGTTATGTTTTTGTGCGCAAATGAGTGAATGTAGTCTACCGAATTTCATTTCCTTTTAGACTCGCCAGCGTTTGAAGTCTATTTTTATGATATCATACAAACATTATGGGATGCATTTATATATAATATATATACACAGCCATCTCCGAAAAATCACTAAGGAGTAAGGACCGTCATTTATGGTTTATTTTACAAAGGCCGAATTCATAAATAATTATAATGTTGTGCGCACATGTGGGTAGCGTACATAATATATCTGACGAACAGTGACACCCAAGACATTTGTTGGGTACCTATAGCAAGACATACGTTTACCCACCTACCCATCAAAAGCTATTATATACATTCCTTTGAATATTATTCTCTCCTTATTTTCAATGTGTAGCAAACTAGCAATCACTACTTCAAACAAATTGATTGGGCCAAACTATCTCAAAAAAAAAAAAATGTTACCTACCTGTTAATATGTAGATATTATGATCAAAATATCCATTAATTTAAGTTGACTTTCAATTTATTTTATTCAGACACGGACATTTTCCTCCCTCACACTCACACATACAATTTTTTTAAAGTATAGTGTTCTGCGTCGATACACCTTGTACACTCGCCTACAATTACAAAATTATTATTATCTGTTATGTAATGCACTTTAGTAGTATCTTATCATAATTCATAAGTATATAACATCATGGGATCTAAAATAACTGATTTCTAGCACACGTTCAGCGTCGAAATTCATAATATAATCTACGATAGTTGTAGTTGTAGTTGCGTTCAAACGAATAAAAATAACGTTTCACAAGTGAATCACAACCATCATTAGTGAAACCACTACAACAAATGTGCTGGGTTATTATTACATGCATCGAAAAACCAACACTGAGCATTATATACCTGTATCCTATGTAAATACATACCTACTGTTTTATACGTCCACCACCGAAATATAATAACTGAGTAAATACGGTTCGAACCATACTCGCATTGGCGTGACAGTGTGACGTAGGTATCTACTCTGTCTCTATAGCCTCAAATGAGATGAAGTTTTTATGTGTGTACGCTGTGTACAATAATCGTTATTGGATAATGATGACACTCGAATACTCGATAAGTACTTAGTCTACATAATATAATATTTTATACGTATCGTCACAAACAACACCTCAATATTATGTACGTATTACCTATTATAATAGTGTTGATATAGACGATATAGTGTACGGTCAGTAATAACGAAGCGAATATTACAAATTTACACCATACATATGCAATTTTTGCATATTACGGTTGAAATGTTAGAAATTTCAATATAAACTTAGGTAAATTTAAGTAATTAACTTTAATAATACATGAGAAATATTAAAGATCCGTGGTCACGATTTATTTTTTTCACAAAATTTATCAAAAATTCAAAAACTCGAAAATTTTCAAATTATTTTACTGTTAAAAAAATTATAAAATGTTCAATCTCTATACCTTGGAACTGAACATTTAACACAAGTCTCCCTACCCATCATGTTATAATATAAGTTTAAAAATACCAAGAAAATATTTTTTGTGTAAGCATATAAAGTTCAAATTTGAACGAAATTATAGATACCTATATTATAACAAAGAAATAACTTAAAAAATATTAGTTACTTTGTTGTAATTTAAAAATATTTCTAGTTCGTTAATGCAATTTTTATAGTACCTATCTAATATCTTAATATATTTTATACGTACAGTGATATTTTAAAAAATATTATTTTTTTTAATTTAATCTTCTGTTGTACTAATGTCTAGCGGTAAAATAATTTACTACAATCACAATAATATCTTCAAATATTTTCATTGTTATTAGGTATAGTCTTCGCTCAGAACCATTTTTCGTATACAATTATTTTATATTGTTGAATTAAAATTTAACACGTTCATTATTGTGACTCTCTATTGACATCTAAACTATACTGTTACTCGCTCACCTGACTTTTTTACTCACCTTAGTATTAAATCCAAAATAAATAAATTAAATGAAGAATATATTGATCTAGAATCTACCAATCTATTGATTGCGAATTTTAAATATAGCTATATTTCTGTTTTCTGTATTTAATAAAGTATGACAAAGGTATAAATATTGATTGTATGTTAGTAATTATTTATTTTTATTATCAACATGTTTGAAGAAATAAATGTTTATTGTATAATTGATACACGAGGTAATGGCACTTTTTGGAATAATATCGTATAGATATATCATTATAATAATAACAAGTAAGTATCAAGTTATATAATCTAACTATCAGTTACCGCGGTTACCGTATATACAAACCACTGCCTCCGGAAACGTCATGGCAAACATCGCGTGGTTCACGCGTTATTTGTACATATTTTGGTCAACTCAAATTACTGCAAATTTCGATCCCACGTACGGACACTAACATTTAATAGGTATATAATCTTGTTGTGCCACTATTGCCTTTCGCCACGGTTGATTTATTATTATATTGTAGGTATTATTATGTATTATGTCCTCAAAAGCGTCATTCTGAGGTACTTATGATGTACGTCGTAACATTGTAATATAATATAATGGAACCAGAAAAATATATGACACCTTTACGTTAACAACACATAACTTACTGTAATATTATTTTTCAGAAGAGCCAAAAAAACTATATAATTCTTTAATCAAATTAAAAAATATATTTTGCTTGCTTATAAAGTTAACACGTACCATTTTTGTTAACATAATTAAACATTTTTATAAATAAAATTGTTTTGAAGCTTAAAATAGTAGATACGTAGTATTTAAAAAATATTATTATTTTAACTTTCAGATACCTACGTGTTTTTCTTCAGTATATTATAAAAATATCAATTGCCCAACACACTGTAAAAAAATTACACTGATTGGACTATTTTTTAATATATTTGAGTTTTCGTTGTTACTCGTATATAAAATATATAATATAATAATATAAATATATAATAAATGAAGAATTCATAATATTAACAAATATTAAATAACTCAATCCTCTGAGAATATATTACTGAAAAAAATTTTAATTATTAACAATTTTTGTAAAATTTAATATTAAAACATTAAATTTCAGACGATTGATTGAATAAAAATAAAATAATTGTTATTATAAAAATTAACACTTTATCAGTTCTTGGTTAAATGTCTTGTTATGTGGCAAAGTATCATAGCTCACTATCATAGAATTATACATACAATTAAATACATACAATTGAATAAAAAATTATATACCTTCCGTAAGCATAGCTTGTGTCAAAGGTATAGAGTTAACTATTTTATATAATATATAATATGTAAATTTACAATTTGATTTTAGGTGATTACATACTTATTATGAACAATACAATACATTAAATTATTTCTTAAAGATTAGGTTTTTAAGAGAAAAAAAAAGAAAACAGATAACAGAGTTTTCATTTACAGATATAAATAATTATTGATTTAAAAACATAAACAACCATTTTACAACTAATGTTTTGGCATTAAAAACTTTACAGACAATGTTTTTTTTTGTAATTATAGGCAATAATGTGATGACATCTTAGCTACTTAGCTAGACTGGAACAACATTTTTGTAAGTGATCAACACTTTTGGATACTGTTATCTTTTTGTTGTAATAATAATAACTCCATTGTTAACGTTAATGAAATTTGGTTTTTTCCCAGCTACTCCATAAGTTGATTCCTTTACTCAGTTGTGCAACATCCATTCATTAACATCAAGTGTGTTTAAATAATAATTCAAACTTCCATAAGCTCTTCAAAATCCTGATGTTTGAAATATTTATAAATACTTATAAGTATTTAATGTTCTACTTAGGTTGTCTAACCCAGTAGTATCTCTTTTTATTGGTATTTTTTTGACCATTCCTACTAAAGCCATTTTTCATTTTTCCATTCTTTTCGATGCACTTCAAAAGTTGTTGAAAATTTCTAACCTTATGGTTTCGTTAAAAATCATTACAAAAACGGTTTTTAGAACTTTGGCATTTTTTTGAAGAGCACGTATCTTAAATCTTTCTGGGAAGCCTTTTCTCTGTTGGACCAGTTACATTTTTAACATCTCTTTTATAACGAAGATACTGTTGTCCACTCATTCAATTTATTTTTTTTTCGACTTCACTATTTGAATTAAACACATTTGTGTCATTATTATTCACTATTTAAACTTCTGTATTCTCATCAAACAAATATACATTAATTTTAGCATTTATTACAATTGTTCTGTTCTCCCAAAACAAGTTTGTTGAAATATTATTTAGTAATTCTTGATCATCAATAGTGTTTTCAAAAAACGTTTGTTAGAGAAATAAAATATGATTCTAATGTAGGGAATATTAAAATATGATTAATATTTGTACCTTCTTTTGGATATATTAATACAATTACTGAATTTAAAATAATATCTGCCATAATTAATAAATGAAGATCTGAAGTACGAACTTGTGGACTTGTGTTTGAATTCACAACCATATTCAAAATTTGTCTAGTATTAGTCTTGAAATGATGTTTACTAGATAAATATACTAAATCATAGGAAATAAATTACAATATAATACAATAATAATTATAAAATATAATAGGTAATATACGCATACGCTGAAAATTTACTTTATGAATAAAAAAAAAAAGTTAGATGTAGAAACACCGCAATCAACAAAATAAAATATCTTAAATATTTCGAAAAACACGTATTTAAAATTAAAAACAAAGATTTGATTTAAAAGCAAAATAATCACATCATAAGTTATTAACACCAAAAAATAATTAAATAATTATGCCTTGTATTAATATAATTGAATATTATTTACCTTATTAAAAGTAGGTAGTCAAAATAAAAATTTTTCTGTAGACACCACAAACATGTGTAAATAGTGTCACTTACGTGTTTTCAAATATAGATAAAATATACGTATTATCAGTTGAATAATCCTGGAAGAAAAACTACGAATATCTAAGAAATATTGATTCAATAATTTCATTGGCAAAAAGATTCTACAATAAAAATCTTTAGTAGAAAGGTGCGAACTGTATTTTTGATGTTAATTCGTTTTTACGTTGTTATAAAAATTAGTATTTACGGCTATGAGTTTTTTTATATATAGATATGGTTATTGGTAAGTCTATCTTATACTAGTATAAATTATGGACTGTAAATATTTTAAATTATTTAATGCACATGTGAGCCTTAAATCGGATCATCCGAGTAGGGTCCCTAGCTAGTACTACGGTCTAATTGCAGGGACTATACTATATTTGGGTCCAGGATTATTGTAAGTAAATATTCAATACAAACGAAGGATATTAAAAATATTGACATTGACGGACACTAAATTTTTCATTTTTCTAAATTCACGTAACAAACTATGGTATAATTTCAGTTTAGCTCCCAAGCGATTTTTTCGATTTTTTTTATTGAAACATATGTATTTCAACGATTTTAGAACGATGGTGCAAAATTTAGTTGGTGCAAACCATTTATAGCCTTCCAAAGTATGCGGTTGTATGACAAATAGTACGTATTGCAGCGTGCGGCGCGCTTATCATATAACACAACAGCTGTTGACTTATGTTACTCTTAGGGTCTTAAGTCTCCAACTGGCCATCGAGTATGGTGACCAAAGCCGGTAGGCGGAGGGAGGTCCCTTGAGTTTGGCGATCGTAGTCGTCAGCCGAAGGGAGACACTATACTTGTGTTACTTTTACTAACAAGATTAAATTTACTTGTTAGGTCATCCGCCTGCCCGCAGGGCAGGTATGCTCTCCCCCCCCTGCGACCCCGGAGGGGTCCCCCCAGGTTTGCTATTTTAGCCCAGGGGGGTTTGGGGGCTGAGCCCCCATCTAACGAGCGGTCCGGAGGACCTCGAGTTTGGCGACCGGAGCCGGTAGGCAAAGGGATCCACTTTACTTGATAATTTTGTTATTTAACTCTTAGCTCTGTTTTTACCTTGAAATTTAAGTAAAATCATTTGAATGCGAGAATACTTCATGAAACACATTACAGAATCTACCCAGTTAATTTAATTATGATCCTAAAAAAAAAAAAAAAATTAATACGTCGTTATCGGCGCGCGATAAAAAAAACAACGTAAAATCGCATACTTTGAAAGGCTATAAATTTCAAAATAATGGTTTGCACCAACTAATTTTGCACCATCGTTGAAATACATATGTTTCAATAAAAAAAAATCGAAAAAATCGCTTGGGAGCTAAACTGCAATTGTTCCCAAACTATTAGCAATTTTAGCTACTACCCTCATTTTTTATTTTTTTTTGGTATTATCTTCTATAAATTATATCTGAGCACAATAAAATTAATATCCAAGAAAGCACAATACAGTATGATTAGCTATAATTCAATATATATAACTTAACCATTCATATTGCTCGTGAATTTTTTTTTTTATATAGTAGCCAGTAGATACCCACATTTTTGTTATACAATAATTTATGAAATTCTAATAATTTATATTTTGGATGACAAAGAACCTAAAAAAATAAACTGTAAAAAAAAATTTTTAACAATAACCTTGGTCTGAATAGATCAATAAGAAAAGTCTGTTAAAATGAGAAGGCAAATTTTATTACAGTATAGTAGTCAAAAAAAAAAATTAAGATCCAACTAGTATAGTACCTGTAAAAATCTTGTCCCAAAATGTATAGCAATTTTTAATTCAGGACCCAATTTAGACTCAGTCTCTTAAATTATACTACTTATGTAATATATACACTGTACAGGTATGATCGATATTCAATACGTATATTTTGTGTATAGCAATAATACCTAATACGCAAAATTATGTGTCGTCAATCGTCATAGACCTGAGGGATTCCAACGAGTTAATTTGGTTACAAAAATTAAAATTAAACTATTTATTATAAATTAGATTTTAGATTAAATAGATATTTGATTGGCTTTTATAGTAATAATTTATTGTTATTTTCTATAAACTACGTTAATTAAAATCAAATTCCTAAACCATATATTTCACAATATCATTAGTAGGTAATTTTTTTAATTTTTTTAGAATATAATTATATAAATGTTATTATTCATTCCAAATTGATGATCGACTCCAACCATTATGCATTCTTTAATTATAAAATTCTATTATACAGGAATGTTATCAAAAACTATATACAGGATATTCAGAAACATAAATATTTACACGAATATTTTCCATTCTTCGGTTTTGGAGCATTGTGGTGCTCGCTCTTTCTATGCAAATGATAAATTGGTTTAAAAATGTACGTGATGCAAAAAAATATGTTTAAATACACACAGGAGCTATTACGAACAAATATATGGTAGTATTGGCTTACGATTTATTTACAACCGCAGTTAATATCCGTCGGTCGCCGTAAAAAAAACAACTATATAATCGTAAAAAAATTGCAAAAAAAAAAAAACAAAACCCGTAATAATCGCCATAAAATTCGACAATTTATTGTTATTATCACCCTTTATTTGATTTACTCATTCTATACTTAACGGTTTTGTGTAGTAAACGTAAGAGAAAAAAATGATTTGAAATTGAAAAAAATACATAGGGAACTCACGCACACTGATAATGACAATCTTAGGGTTTTATACAGAAAGGATTGCACGTGGAGTAGGTCGCACCACAAGTCTATTTTCAACCCTGTGATTCTTGTGGTGGGAGGGGGTGGGGGATTGACTATAGAGTTCATTATTAAGATAATTGTTTTACTGAGATGTTTAGATAGCCGTTTAAAGGCACTCATTAAAATAGCGAGTAGTGCAGTACCTATGGGTTTTAAAACAGTTTCTATTATTATTGTTTTAATTTGTGAATCTGTGCTTAAGATTTAGTTTGTGTCATGAAACAGCGTTTTTGTGATAAGTCGGACAAATATGTTTTAGGTCGTTTTAAATGTATTTAAAGTAGTTTTTTCTTCAGTTTTTAGCGATTTTGATAATATATTGTAAAATAATAACAAACAGTTACATTTCTATTTTATTTTAACGCCAGCTAAGCTTCATTCACATATCACATAACTACTTGGATCGTTTCTCCGGTTCTGACTTATACAAAGTATAGAAAAGACAGGGTTAAAGCAATATTTTTAAAATCAATAGTTTCAGTTTAACATTTAACATTATGTTAGTAAAATTATAAATAAAGCAAAGCATGTGCACTGCGAGATAAAATAGACATATTACTAATAAAATATACTTTATTTAAACAGTGATTAACGAGTTTATTGTTTTAACAATAATGTGTTAAACAAAGTTGAAAGTGCTGACACAAGCAACCTATGTTCGATAATATGCTTGAACCATATATAATCGGAACATTTTATTTTTCTTTAGTTTTAATTTACGAATAGTTCTGTTTATTACCCTAATGGTTTACTTTACATATTTTTAATATTGTATTATAATTGTCAGTGTATTGTATTATTATGAAGAGAAATTATTTATAAAAATATGCATTATATTATATAATACAATATAAGTTAATATAAATTATTCATGTATATATAAATAAAAAATGTATTTTTAAATATATTAACATATATATATATATATATATATATATACATAAATATGATATTTTATAATGTTCATATTCTCTAATAATGACATTTTCCCTGATTTCAATCTAAAGAAATTAAAAATTACTTATTTAATTATTAAGTATCGATTCTACGTGTAAAAATTAATCATTTTATAGTATTTACTTATTTTTTGCTTTTTTTAAATCTTTCTTCAAGTTTCTAAAATTTAATATTACTTAGATACTCACTTTGGATTACCATTTTTCAAAATTATGTTATTGATCGTTTAACTCGTTTATTAACAAAAATATCTTTGGTTTCGGTTGACTTATACATAGGTTTAATGCTGCATGCCAACCTTCTAAGTGTTCAATTGTTATATTGAATCAATTTTAATTTTTAGCATGCATTTTTCATCAACTTTATTTATAAAATTCACAGTTAAAATGGCTGAAATGAACTAAATTCACAAATCCCTAATCCTATAGATTCTTAATGTGTGGGAAAACATTCAATTATTGAAATAATCGCTGAAACTCGTTTGCGCACATTCAAAATTTTTTACCTGAAAATCGACGACTCGCTTGCGCATGACGAAATTAGTCGTTTACCTGAAAATAGATCACTCGTTTGCGCACAACTACAACACATTCACGCACACGACACATGTATATATCACTACAGACTGCACAAATTATCAAATATTTTATAGCAATATTATCTTATTAGTTATAATTGATATAAAAAATATTGGAAATAAATTCCATCATACAAATTTCATTTAAAATAATAATAATTACGACGATACTTCATATTAATTGTAGTATATTTTTGTATTTATATTTTATATTATTTATTATTATTTATTTATTTTTTATATTGAGTAATGATGTTATAACGATTTATGTAACACCATTGATTATAAATACTAGGTATTAGTATTTATAATCAATGGTAACACACACACACGCATACATTTTTAATTACGCCTGTTTAAAAGTTTGTAACAGACAGTCCTAAGCCTGTTAAAGTGAGAAGGAAAATGTGCGGGCAAACGAGTTTTGACAATAGGGATTTTTTTCACAGATAGCCAAAATATATGTGCGCAAACGAGTTGTGTATTTTTGCGCAAACGAGTTGTAAAAAAGATAAATGTGCACAAACGAGTTGTAGCCCTTATGTTCAATGAGTTTTAGCCGAAATAATCGACAATATACTATAACATCATTGCTGTCATATCCGTTTTAGATCAAATTTTTATCACATGTCAACGATTCGGGAGAATCGAAACTATATTATAAAACCGGTAAAATTGTATATATGAACTGAGACGTCGGCAAATTAGAGAGTTGGTGAAATAGGAATGTTTTTAAAAATGGTATAATCGTCAGCGATCAGATGAGTTGTCGGTGAATTGAGATTCAGCAAATTGAGTGTGAAACACATACTTAAATCGATATTGATACATATATACTCAGCCCAATAATAAACTAGGGCTGCTGTACTAAGTGCAACCCACTCAGATTTTTTAAACCATAATGTAGCAAAAGCTTCTTAAAAGCCCTCATTGATTGTTTGCTAAAAATCATCAGTAAAGTTCATAATGATTTTCAAAAATAATTGCATTAATAATTTGGAAACTATTAGATAATTATCATAACACTACTATTACACTGGAAATGAACAACAAACTTTACAATTATTTTAATGCTGCTTAAAAATGTTAAACTGCTAGCAAATATTATTTCATCCATAATGTAGGTTATAAAAATATATTATATTTACTTATTGGTTTTAATATTTTTATTTAATCAAATATATTATTATCTAAAGGTTTTAATTTAAACGCAATCAGTAGGTATTTTATCTTATTTTATTTTTTTGTATTTTGTATTTTGAATGACAAACTTGATAAATAAGTTTAAACAATATAAAATATTTTGTTAACATTTCGTATAGGTGCGCCATGTCATCATGCATTATATGATAATAAGGACGCACAAGGCCTATGTAAATCATAATAATTGTTGTAGAAAATTAAGGTTTTCGTGTGAACTGTTAGTCTATTACAGATAGACCATTTTCAAATCTTGGAAATGCTTATTGGATTTTTGACAACCCTGGTAACCTATATTGTTGTTCTTGTTGTCAATGAAAACTGCCATTTGTTTTTTTTTTTTGTCTCCGTCGTGTGTGCACGTGGTTAATAATTATTGGTATCGATGATGGCTTGCTAGTTGCTTACAAGACCCATAAACAATAATTCACTAGAATAAAAAGATATTATTTACTCACCATTCATTATTCACGACTATGCCTCGACTGTAGAGGAAATAATTCGTTTGTATAATATTATTATAATTTTATGTAATTGGGTCTGTTTTACAATTACCTATGTGTAAATGTGGGTGAAATTACTAAAAAATTAAACGTTCGGGACACCCTCTGGGAAAAAAATACCTGTAAGTATTTTCATAATTTATTTAATATGTATAATACGTGTATGTATGTCACCGAACAGCATATTATAGGGTCAGCCCGTTTTAAACTGCACCATCGAATGCCGTATCGATCTGTTTCATATTATATTATACTAGCTGATACCCAAGCACTTCTTTGCCTGTTAAAAATAAAACCATGATTTAAAATTTATGTTTAATTCGTTGTTTGATACCTGGCGCAGCTAGTGATGTTCAAAACTTAATAAAAATATTAATATATTTAATATAAATACAATATTAAATATTAAATATTTTAAATAATATAAAATATATTATGATCACATATTTCGATATTTAAAACACGGGTATAAAATCTATATAGAATCTGATGTACGCACTATTCTACTATTACTACTCCTGAGCACTATAGTCTATAGGTCATGATGATCCTTGGCTTCCAAAACAAATTCTTCTCCTCCCATCACAGTTTTTATTTGAATTTCTCCAATTCTGTATATCCAGCTGGAACGGCACCTTCTTTGCTTCATCCTACTATCTACTTCTTGATCATCATTCCCTTCTTTTCCTTCTATTCTTGTATATATTGTTAACTTAGGCATTCTTTCTTCGTCCATTCTTTATACATAACCTAACCATATTATTTTTTCCACCTTAATGAATCTTACTTTATTTTGTTTTTCTAAGATTTGTTCTATTTCGTTGTTATTTCTTATCTTCTAAATACATTCTTCAAACAAAGCAACATTTACTTTCCCTAACACTTTTCTTTCAAATATTTTTATTTTGTTTAAATTCACATTTGATAAAGTTTTGGGTCTTTAGCATAATACAGGCCTTTTATGAGTCTTATATAACTTCATGTTTGTGGATTATTTTGATAACAGCTTTGATCTAAAGAGTGAGATATTAGCAAAGTATGCGTGATTGCTTGTCATAATTCTTCTGTTTATTTCTTTGAACATGTTATCACTATTATTGATTGCAGAACCAAGATACAAAATACTTAACTCTCATAACTTCAAATTTATTCTCACTAATTGTAATATTTTGTACTTATCGCCGTGCTTTAACTGCAGACAGTTTCATGTGTTTACATGTGTAACATGATATTTCTACGTTATAAAAACAAGTTATGAATGTAGAAAGCGTATGACAAAAACTAGGCTCTAGGATATTCGAGAATAATTAAAAATCAATATATTATTTTAAATAATAATCAACAACGTTATTTAAGATCCCAAGAACTTATACTTTTGTTCGTGTGTAATATTATATTATTAATAAAATACCTTTACATTTTAGTCGTTACGGATTGGTCTTGTAATTCTTAAAAAAAAAAAGTAATGATGTTTGTAAACGCCCTATTTTTTGAATGAAAAAGTAAAGTAACGTGATTAAAATAATGCTGAGAAATGCAATTAAAATAAAAAAAATTGATGTAATAGTTACGTAATTTTATTACTTTTAAAAGTAATTTACCCAGCACTGTTAACTATAAAAATACTATATTTTTCAATTAAATACCAACAATTATTTATAATTTCAGTTATATGTTTTGATTTTGAGCAATGTTATGCAGTTGCCAAATTATTTTTGGTGTAGGTATATATTATAATAACTGAATTACGATAAATTGAAATAGATATTATATTATTATCAAAATGACTAACTTATCAGTTATTGTTTGATTAGTTAATTTTATAACAGTACCTACCTATAACACGTTTTTGCATTGTTTCATTGTTTCCATTTCAAAATAATATTTGAATAATATATAAGCTTTAGTATTTCATAATTGCCAAAAACAAAAATTGTGTTTTAAAAAAAAAAAAATGTTAATCCGAGCTTGGAAACAGTTTTTTTTTAAGTCAACAACTTACATTTATTGTTTATCACAGTGGTCTTCAACATTTTCTGACTCGTGACCCATTTTGATGTTTATAATTTATACTTCTTTACATCGTTTGTCAGTTGTCGAAATTTATGAACTAAAAAAAATCTCAACACATAATAATTTTTCATGTGATCACTATAATATAATGCTATTCAGAGTTCTATATTTAATTTTGAATTGAGTATTTAATGTGAAAAATCGTTTTTGAATAGTTGATCAAAATACAATAAAGTAAAAAAAAAAATTGAATAATAAAACGAAATATATCAATGAAACAAAATATATCTGATTCTAATAATAACATATTATTTCAATGCTATTCATTTATATTAATATATTATTATTGTTACTATTTATTAACATGCTTTATTATATTCCAACCGATTTTGTTTCAGTAACAAACATTTTTATAATATCCAAAAATTTTTATTTTTACTGAATTGTATTTCCATTCCTAAAAGTAATTATTACATTAAAATACTCAATTTAAAAGTAAATATAGAATAGCGTTATATAGTTTTTTATAGTGATAACACAACAAATTATGATGCGTTGAGTTTTATTTTTAGTTCATAAAACTCGAAAATATTATCAGCCCCTGGACACTCGGTCGCCATTTTTTTGGAGGACAAATTGTTATCACTGCTGTAATCAAGAGTTCAAGATACTATCATTGTTTTGTTATGTGATAACAACGTGTTTTCAGTTTTTGAAAATTTTGATTATTGTGAATTTGTGATCATTTAATTCCTAGTACAAAACTACAAAGTACCTTATTTGATTTTCTATAGTATTAAATCACTTTAAACAATGGTGCTTGTGTGTATTGTTAAAAATTGTGTTAACTCCAAAAGGAAGACTAAACAAAAGGACTGTAAATTGCATAGGTTTCCAAATGATATATCGCGGTAAGTGTACCCAAAATTTTTTTGGAATTGAGATGTCAAGTCAAAGTTAATTTTTATTTTATTATTATTAAATATTTTACAATTTCAGTTGTAATCAGTGGTTAACAAATTGTAAATTATTTAATCTTCATGGCCATTCTGAAGATTATATTTATAAAAATTATCGAATATGTAACAAACATTTTGCTGCTAGTTCATTCAGTAATCCTGAAAAGACAAGGTTATTACCAACTGCAATACCTACAGAGTTTGGTCAGTTAATTTAAAATGTTTGATTGTTATTTATCATATTTCATCAACTTATTAAATTGTACTTTATCTTTAGATAATACTGAAGCTGGATTTGAGCTGCCCTTAGATAATAAAGTCGAAGTGTCCTTTGAAGATGATATTTCTATTTCAGAACCAAGATACTCGAGCAGCACACCTTCTAAATTAAATGTTTCAGAAAATCAACTAGATAGTAAGTATACTTTATGGCAAGGTTAATTTTTAATGTTCGATTTTTATTTTATTTAGGGGTTTTTAATGATAATTGATAATACATATTTTCACTTTTTACTTTAAATAATGTTACCATTATCTTTTATATATTTAGTAATTCGATTTATTTTTAGGTATAGAATCATCAATCATTAGTTCAACTTCTGTATGTTCTACAATTTCTATGTCAACATCTACTACTCAAACCACCCAGCTGCTCTCTGTAAACACACCTAGAAAACGTCTGTTGAAAACTAAGGTGAATGAACTTGAGAAAAAGTATAGAATATTGGAGGAAAATTTCAACCTTATGTCCAACAAATTTTCACAAGTAATGACATCCAAAGAACATTTTTATGAAGTATGTGATATACATTTACCATCTAATCTTTCAATGATTGTTAAAAGTTATTGTAGAATGGCTTCTAGACAGCCTCAAGGCTTTCGTTACACTAACCAATTAAAACAATTAGCCCTTACTATTTATTTCTTTGGGCCCATGGCATATAGGTTCTTAAAAAATATTTTGCAATTGCCTAGTCCAAGAACTCTACGAAGAGTCACAGAAAAAGTAGATATTATGCCCGGGTTAAACGACATTATATTCAATTCTATAGAACTAAAGATAAAAAATCTTAAAGATGATGCAAAGGACTGCATTCTTTGTGTTGATGAAATGTCCATAAAAACTAATCTTTTTTATAATTTATCAAAAGATTGTATAATTGGATTTAATAATACATATGATCAAAAAACATATGAACCCGCAAAACATGTGTTATGTTTTATGATTAGAAGTCTTAATTATAAATGGAAGCAACCGGTTGCATACTATTTCATAAATAATAGTTGTACTGGAATTACATTACAGAACACAATTGTTGCTGTTATCTCTAAACTCCAGAGTATTTGTGTTAATATTAGAGTTTTCACTACCGATCAAGGACCAAATTTTTATAGTTTTGCTAGTAAAATGCATGTCACAAAGGAGCGTCCTTTTTTCTTTGTGAATGGGAAAAAAATATACTATGTATTTGACCCTCCACACTTGTTAAAATCAACAAGAAACAATTTTTACAAGTATAAACTACAATTGTCTAATGACCTAAATGATCTAACGGACAAAAAATACCTCAACGATTTTTTTAAGGCTGACCAAGGTCTAAACCGCTGTGCACCCAAGTTAACTGTTGCTCATATTTATCCTGGGCCTTTTCAAAAAATGAAAGTCTGTTATGCTGCTCATGTTTTCAGTGCAACAGTGGCCGCAAGTATGCGTAATTGCATTATAAATGGTACCTTGCCTTCTAATGCAAATACTACTGTCAACTTCATAGATGACATGGATAAACTATTTGATTTATTGAATTCTAAGCCAAAAGCCGGTAGTAAAGATTTTAACCGTCCATTTAAGAACACTCCCAAACAAAGAGAACATTTATTGAAGATGTTGAATATTTTTGAAAATATGCAAGTTATTGAGACAAAGATCATAGATGGAGAAACTATACAAATAGATGTTACTCAACGCATGAAATTCTTAAATGGGTGGCAAATCACAATTAATTCACTTTTACAACTTTGGGAAGATGTTCAAACACCGCAGTATGCATTATGTACATACAGACTCTGTCAAGATTGTCTTGAGAACCTTTTTGGTAATTTCAGAAATCAAAATGGGAATAATATTAATCCAACGCCAATTCAATTTCTTTGGGCATTCAAAAAGATATTTTTTCTTAACTACTTCAAGCATTCTGAAGGGTCCAACTGTTTAGAAGATTTAGATGAAATTCTTACTAACATCGGAGAAACTACTTCTCCATTAATTAATTCGTCAGTACTGTTTCCTGAAAAGTCACCAATCAACTACAATTTTTTAAAAATTGGAACTACAGACTATAGGGAATTAGATTTAACACCAAGAAATGCTCTTACTTATGTTTGTGGATATTTACTAAAAAAATGTCTTGACAAGCATACCTGTGAAACTTGTTTAACTTTTTCCAAAAGCCAAGACTACTTAGATGAATCATTTCTATTCACCCATTTGAAAGCGTACCAAAATGATCAACCTACAAACTTCGGTAACTTAAATGTACCATCAGATGTGTTTTTTAATTATATTAATGAACTTGATAATTTATTTATAACAAATTTTCCAACACTGGCCATAGAAAACAATGTAGGAATGAAATTGAAAAATTTAATAGATAATGTACCATTTAATCATCCTTGTTCAAATTTTAAAGTTGATTTTCTTAAAAACCTTTACTTACGTTTAAGGATTTTTCATGCTATCAAAAAAATTAATAGAGATTTACTCTCTGCTCCTAGAAAGCACAGGAAACTAGATATTCTTTCTCACTTATAATTTTTTTATCTAGACTCAATAATTTATCTTACAACCAAGCATTTTTATTTGGATGATGTGATATACCTACTGCTTAATGACAATATTGAAATGTATTAACTTTTTAAATCTATTTTTATTTATTTATTTTTTTTTTTGTACAGAACTGCAAAATATACTATTTACTGATAATATTAAGTTTCAATAATTTGTTTTAAACCCTATTTTTATTAATATGACGTTTTAGATTTACTGCTTAATGACAATATTGAGTTTTAATAATTTGTTATAACTATTTTTAATTTTTTTTTTTTTTATGTACAAAACTGTAAAATATACTATTTACAGATAATATTGGGTTTCTGTAATTTGTTTTATACTTACTATTTTTATTTTGTAAGAAAATTTACTATTTAATGACAAAATTTGAATTTTCAAATAAAATTACTATATAATGATGCAACATAGTTTTTTTTCTCATTAAAGGTCACACTGTTTTGTCCTCCAAAAACATGGCGTCATTGATTTAGTTATTATCCTATGTTTGCTGTATATTTTATAATCAGTGTCCATTCTGATTGTCTTATTCTGTGATATTATAAAATTATTTTTATTATTTTTATAAGCACTTTTTTTATTTATAAATATAGAATGTTTTTGATGAATTTATTGTACAATTTTCGTTTTAAGTAAAAAGCTTGAACATTAATTAATACAATGTTTATTTTTCTCAAAGTTAAGATGTTACGAGATTGGAATATTTAAATTAAAAATAATTATTTTAGATATTCTATTGTAATTTAAAAAGTACTTGAAGCTTTTCAAAACTGTTTATAACAATGAACTTTATTATTTAATAATTGCATTTTAATTTCTTGTTATTTTTGCTCCTAGTGTTGAGTATAAAAATAATAACCTCTTCCAATATTAGAAGTTGCAACCAGTGAACCAAATTTAAGACCACGACATAATTCACTATCAGTCGAACAAGTAATTACTTGCAATATAGTTTATTTGTAAAATACAAAATAAAGCAGTAGTTCTAAAGAAAAACCCATTGAAAATTAACAGAAAAAAGTATTTTTAATTATCGTCCAACTTACATTAAGTATTTAAATCAACTTAAATATCTTATTACAATATCACTACTCACTGTGATACAGTACTAACTTAACAAGAAACAAAAATTACACATATATTTATTTTTTATTATGAAATTTAAAACAAATATTTAAGTTCATTATAACTAAATTATAATAATTATTCATTGAATATTTGAATGTTGCATAAATTTCTTGTCATTTGGTAGAGATTTTTATTTTTATTTTTAAATTTCTCTTATTTATAGTTTTACAAACACGTCATATTGTATAATAAATTAGTAAAATACTAAAATTAGTTAATTTATATAAATATATAAATATAATTAATATTAGTGGTTATATTTTTTAATAATTTAAGTTAAATCTTTAAAACAAATTTAAAGCATTTTGATTATTATTATAACTGTCAATTATTTGTTAAACTATTTTATCGTTAAGTACTTTTCACTTGATTCTATTTTATTATGAAAAATCTAATAACTTATGTATCGTATCTGAATGTGCTAGTTAATATTAATAATAACTAAAATATTTATTTTTTTTTATTCGCCTCAAATTTCATTAAGTCCCAATATAATAACTGTTTGTTCAAAATAAAATTAGGTATATAATGATAACATATGATAATTTCAGATAACGAATAGCTTTCAACTGATCGAACGTTTTTAAAAAAAAAATCTTTGAAACAAAGTTTTGTATTTGTGGTATGATGAGATGATTTTTTTTTTAATGAACGAAAAACATTTTTAAATAAGATTGGAAGGTACATTGACTTTATGATATTAATTTAGGGCTCGGAAGTTGATGCATTTTGCATTGTTTTTTGGAACTTTTTAGACGATACTCTCCTGGCTACAAATCTGTTTCATAAGCATGTGAATCTGAATAAATAATTTTTATTTTGCATTTTTTTGCATTTTTTGGTGTTTATTACTTTTTAAGTCATTTTTTTGAAATTTTTAAGTCATTTTCTCAAATTTTTAGTCATTTTAACTGATGAGATTTGGTACATTTCAGATTTGTCCCTATCACTTCAGTAGACGTAGAGAGAAATTTTTTTCCAATTATAAATATTTATTAACAGATAATCGTCGTTCAATTACTTTCGATAACTTAAAATACGCTCTAATTGTGGAATGCAATGATTTAAATTTTTAAATAATTTGTAAGCTTTGATAAATTTATAAAACAAATATTTTTTATTTTTTTATCTTCCTATTTTAAGGACATTTTTGTCATTTTTATGTCATATTTTGAATTTTATAGTAAAGTAGAGTAAAATATTTTAAAAAATGTATAATATTAATATTTTTAATTTTTGGGTCATGTTTTAGAACATTTTTTGCCATTTTTATGTCATTTTAACATATTTTTTTAGGGAATTTTTTATTGTTTTTAAGGTCATCAACTTCCGAGCCCTAGATATTATTATATACTATAATATAATTGTAGATAACAACATAATAGGTATCTATGAACATATTTCGATGAAATTATATAACGATACTTATCTTTCGCCATTAAAAGCGTTAACCGAAAAAAAACCAGATTACATTATATAACCATTACCTGCGTTTTCATTTTCGATAAGAATTCAACTGTAATAACTACGTTATACATTGGACAGCACTCACTCATCAGTTTTAACAGTTTTATGCACCTTTGATATAATATTATGTGTTATTGTTTAAAATTTGAATTCAAATGTGTATTTTAAAAATGGTTTCTGTCCAAAGTATTGCCTGCCTGTATATATTAATATGAAATATTTTTTTATTTTTTTTTTATCAAACTAACAAATTTCTGAAATAAGGTTTATCAGACTTCTGATATTATTATATATTAATACTTGAGAATATAATAATATCATAAGCATGATTGCATGAAAATGTTTTGGTTAAATTGTATAACGAATTTTTTAACGAATCTTTTATTTCACATTTATAAACTAATTAGTGTTAACAGACGAAATTATATAATCACTATACACATTTTTTATTTTAGATAAGAATTCAGAGGTAATTGCGTAAGACGTTGTTGGACATTCACCTGGTTTTATATTCCATCACCTGTATAATATATTACGTGCTATTATTTTAAGTTTGAAATTAAAATTGCATTATAAAAATTATTTCAATGTGAAGACTTGCGTATTCGCTTTAAATCGGGTTGATACTTTGTTAACAATGTGTGTGAAACGTTGTAAGTTTCTAGGGTTTTTTTTTAAAGTTTTTCAAACGCATTTTTGTAATCCGTGGTAAAAGTACCTACTAACTGTCAGTTTCCGATCGATAGATATTTAATAAGGTTGAACGTACTAGAAACTCTTACAACTAAACAATTTTACTCACTTCTCCATCCCTCCTATCAAAAAAAAAAAAAAAAAAAAAAGTAATAAATAATATTTTGAACATATGCTACACTTCATCAGATTTGTTGTAACCACACATAATAACATTCGCAAGTTCATGATGCATCTATATTACCCTTCCGTTTTATTTAGCTTCAAATTATTTGTAAACAATACCTACTTAATCATGTACAACGAATTTAGGATAAAAATTATGAATATTAATACATGTAACTTTAATATTACATATTGTTTTAATTCTCAACGTATTATCATTTTTACGCCCGGAAGCGAATATCAAGCAATCTATATGTATTATTATTACGATTGAACGGACATAGAAAATAATATCAGTTCAAAAATGTTACAACTATAATATGAGTATTGAGTATAGTATACCTACGGACATAATATTTTGGTTTATAGGTAGGTAAATCTTAAAATATTTGTTTAGTCAGAGCTGTTTCAAATGTTCAATAAGCACCGTTCAGTTTCTGATCGATTGAAATTGAAAAGGATTTACTTACTTAAAACTTTACATCTGTAAAAATGGATCTATACTAACCCTCTGCTAAAATGTATATTGTGTTTCTGAACAATGAACATATCCTAAGGCTCAGCAGGTTTGTCGTAACCACACGTCGTAAAACATTCGCGAGTAAACGACACATCTAAAATTGTTAAGTAATACATAGATTAGTCATATATCACGCTTCAAATAGTTAGTGAACAATGTTTAAACGGACTTAGATTAAAAATGATTATTATTACTTGCAGTTACGAAGATAATTTTAACTCACAACCTAACTCCAGTGAACACGACGGCGACGACTAAGCTCTATTACGTATACTATATTATGTTTTAATTTTACGGTTGAACGCATAAAAAATTTGAATCAATTCAAAAGTAATATTGTCGTAAATAAACATAATAAAGGTATACTACACGTACACGGCGTATACGTTTTAAAATATTTTAATAGTCTGTACTGTTTCAATAAGCAGTGTTATATGTTTTTTCGTAGTTAAACTCGAGGGGCACGCGTTGGAGTCGCGGGTGATACAAAAGTAATAACAGATAAATTATGATTTTCACACCCCATTAACCGAGCACGTGCTTGGGAGATGAGTTTATACGAGTACCTACATGCTATAAATATAATCGCAATAGTCACCATAATAATAAAAAAAATAATAATAATAAATAATAGGCTGTTTCTAAAAGAAAAATATAAAATTTTCAGGAAGATTACACGCTCTTGTGTTTTTTCGAATAATTGCTGTAATACTAACTGTACAAGTATAACTTGTGCATAGGCGCCCTCAGAAATTTTTCTGGGGGGGGGGGGAGTGGAAATGTTAGGATTTGAGGATAAATATTATAATTTTACTAGGTGTTTTAAAATAATAACATTTGTTATTATACTCGTATACAATGTATTATATTTTATTATATTACAACTTATTTTATACTTTAAATTTGTTGTATAGTATATAGTCATTTATCTTAAAACATTCAATTAAAAAAAAATATTTTGAAAAAGCCAGGGGAGGGGCAAATGCCCCAGCTTGCACCCCTCTGCGGGCGCCTATGAATTAGTGTCAAATAATAAATTACGAATCCAATATTATAATAATATCAAAGTATTTAGCTTGATTTGTGTTCAAATATTATGCAAATTAATAACTATTCTCAGAACATAAATATCTCCTCATCACTTAGCAACTCTCAAAATTAAAAAAATTAACAGTCGAATTCAATGTATCGTCCTCCTCAAAAGTCAAAATTAATAATTAAATTATATAATTAGTTTATCAAATGCATAATATTAAGAGTCTCATCGTATTTTATAAGCTTATATGCATTTTGAATAATATGAATTTTGTAAATCCTATGCTGCCGAAGGTTAATAATAATAAATAATTATTACAATTTACAATAACTATGGAAGTATGGAAGACTGATTAATGATAATGCATACATGTTTACCCGAGTATTACCAGTGGTATAGGTACTATAACGCTATGACGTGCTTTATTCTTTAATATACCATTACTTCGTGCATAAAACATATATAAGTTCGTCATCCAGTCTATCAAAAAGTTTCAGTAATTTTCGAACAACCGACATTCGGCAATCAAATTAAAGCACAATGTTCTTGTAAGTTAAGTAAGCATAAGTTTCAAACTCTTCGCAAGTCCCGTAACGTGCGTACTGAAGTCTAAAACGTATTCTCGTCTATCAATTTCTCATCACGTCTCGTCGAATCCAGTTTGTCTTGGTGAAAAAAAAGTTGAATTTAAAACCTATACATAATATTATAATATATTTTGGTCTGCAGAATATATTTCGTCGACACAATAAAAGTATATATATTAAACAGGACAACTCATCATTCATGGTGTTTCTAACTCGGAATATGGAGAAAGCAATTTCCGACCGAAAAAATAATAAATATAGTCAGCAATGTTCTGGCCTTTATTTGAATAATAATTTAACATTATTTATCATAATCTTAATAATTAGTTATACAATATCCTATTATACGGTATGACTATAGATGTTAAATTTGAACACAAGAGTTGCTTGTGCAGTACCTACGTCGTATATATAGGTACATAACATATTATTATGTATAGTCATCTACAATATAGGAATCAACTAATTTAAATTCAGCAAGTAATGTAAATTCTATATTATGTTCACGTAATTTTGAATTCGACAATATTCATGGATATTCATACTTGCAACGTAGGTATATTATTATGTTATTATTTGTTTTTATTATTATATTAATATTGTGGATATGTTTTCATCAGTTCGGACTAAAACAACAATAGAGCTATTATGCCAATTGTGTATTTATTGTATATTATTATCTTAAAAATTGTATACGACAAACTAATAATAAATAAATACTCAAAATATAACAATATCAATATAAATATAATATTGTTAATAAATAAGACATTTACTTCTAACACTTAATAATTCCCAGTTGATAAATGATGGATCCTTTAAAGATCCATTGATTTGAGCAAATTTATTTTATCATGTATTAAGTACAATTTATTCAGCTGCTTTAAGTTAACACTTTAAAAAAGTTATTTTTTTTTTATCGATATTGTTGATCAAATAATAAAAAGTATTACCCCACTAGAAAACCATTGTTTTCAGGAGTATTCTATAAAACGCTGATATTCAAAATATCGACGAGAAATACATCAGAAGAAGCCATAATATGTTAAATATATATTTAAATTTGTTTACTATATCCAATATAAATGTTTAATGATAAAAAACTATACCGATAAGAATTGGATTAACATTTAATTCTATCCATTACAGTAACCCACTTGTAACCTACTGTTCAACAGAGCGACATCCACGACTTACCCGCTTTTTTTTTTAATTTTACGTACAATATTATAAAAATAATGCACTAACAATACCTATGATCAAGCCAATATAATGTTTAATTATTTAAAACGTATCGTTATAGTTATCATCATTGATTTATATTAACTAATTTACGCTAGGTATTATAGTTTTTCATTAACCAACTTTCAAGTTCTGATTTAGAATAATAACCAAGCTAATTCACCATTCATTTTCAATAGAAGGTGAAGAATGAGATTTGAAAATCATTTGGAGTTAAATCGTGTGGAAATGATCGTAGAACGAACTTAGGGGAATCTACACTAATTTGTATTAATCACACAATAATTATTGACATTCCGAAAATGAAACATGCGAATTACGTGCTGAAAACGTTGATCTCGCACACGTTGAAGTTTATTTGAAAAATAAACTTCCGTTCCTAGGAGAGTAAGTGTAATCGATATACGTATGCAATACATTATTTAACTGTAAATTAATTCACAAAATTAGTTCAAGATTTGTTGTGCCTGACTTCCATTTAGTCATCGTATAAATCAATCAATGGTTATTAATTATTTAGTACTTACTCAGTTTTTTATTAATTCATTTACTTTATGCTAAAAGTAGATTGCTTATTAAAGAAGAAATTAAAACGTTTTAAGTACAATTTGTACCATAGAACCTGTGGCCATGCCATACGTTTGTTCCTCAATTGTGCAAAAATGTGCACAATGTCCCAGCGTTTGTTCACAAAAACTCCCAACGATATCTTCCAAAAAAATAAAAAATAATGGGAGAACCATTAAAATGGAACACCCCCTTTTTTAAATTTGATACATTTGATATATTTATGAATTTTGTTTAAGTAATAAGATTATACGATTGGCAAGTAGTTTCCAAGAAATAATAGGTACATCATAATATATTTTATGTATACAAATTTTGTGTTGTATGAAAAGATATGTAATATGTTCTATCTTTCAAATATTCCTCTATTCAGGTCAGTTACTGTTTTATAAATTAAAAAATGAAAATTTTGAATTATACAATACTATTTGAACCGCACAGTAATTATTATACACTTATATTTGAATATAAATTATTTAAATGTTCTAATTAATTATAAATACATTTTTTATTAAAATTAGATTTTTTATTCTATTCAGATTAAATTTTTTATACAAATAAGATTTTTTTTGAAATTTGTAAGTTTTTAATTCCATTTCCATTTTTTTTTTTTAAATTGTTTCTAGATTTGTTTTATGAAAAATAGATTTTAGTCGTTTAATTCTGTTTCGATTTCTTATTCAAATTACTTTTTTATTTTTGTATTCTAATTACATTTTTTATTTAAATTGTATTTTTTTTGTATAAAATCTAGATTTTATTATCTAAAAAAGATTTTGATGTTTTATAGTACCTAGGTATTTCATTTCTTTTTTTATCTTACATTTTCTATAAATATTCGTTTTTTTTTCTTATCAAATAAAGATTTTTGTTAATTGGATTTTTTATCAAATATAGATTCTAATTAAAAATAGATTCAATATGATTTTTTTGTTATGAAATTTGGAATTTTAATAGGATTTGTTTTATCGAATTGGGATTGTTTATTCAAATTTGATTCAAATTTTTTGCTTTTTTAAGGTGTATGCAGTGCTTTATATTAAGAAAAATTTTTTTTTAATTTTCCTTTCTTTTATAAAAATTGAAAAATATATTTTAGGCTTTTTAATTCTGTGTAGATTTTTTCTTGGTATAACATTTTTAAATTTCCCATGTTATTAATCAATTTTGATCTAAGAAAAATACAAAAGTATTAATACTAAAAAACTTTATATGATAAAAATCTGTATTTTATAAAAACAAAATCTATTTTTAATTCAAAATACTAATGGAATTACAAAATAATGTTTAGTTTTATATTAATGTTAAAAATTGTAAAAAATTGAAATTACAATAGTGGATTACGTCAATTTATTTTGATACACATTTTAAATATTTCAAAAAACTTAACACTTTATGAAAATTCTGGTATTACTAACGTTTTCAGTTAATAAAAAGGCGGGTAAGTCGTGGATGTCGCTCTGCTGTACAGTAGGTTACAAGTGGGTTACTGTAATGGATGGAATTAAATTTGAATCCAATGATATTATATCATTGTATACGAAAAACGATACTGAGCGAAGACGGTTTATCTGTCTAGGATATATTATAGATTATTAAAATTTTTCAAATCTTAGATTTAAAAAGAAATTTTTTTATGAATTTCTACTTTCTAGTTTTAAATAATTTGCGAATTTTCGTGATTTTCGCGATTTTTACATATGTTGTAAAAATTCAAACTTTGAATCCTTGTGAAAAAAAATTGTGACTATGAATTTATTTTATTTTTCAACTGCTATTGTTAAAATGTGTTAGAAGCCTTGTACTAAATTTTAAAGTTTTTCTACCGAACAAATACATTTTTATCGATATTTATAGAAAAAAAAACTAAAAATGTTGAAAAATTAAAATGTCAGTAAACAGCTCAAAACAAATCTAAATATTTTGAAAATGTTATCAAATATAGAAAATGTCTATATAAACATTCAGAGAAAATTCAATGTATCTGCGATCATTTGTTTTAGACTTTTAGAGTTACACCAAAATAAGAAAATCACTAAATGTGAAATCCAGTGGAAATCCAATGTTGTAAAAATTTAAATTTCAAATGCTCATAAAAATTTAATTTGAATTTCCGGTGGACTTTTTATTTGTGATAAAGATTGACAAACTTGTAAGGAATCTTGTATTAAATTTTCAAATCTTAGATTTAAAAAGAAATTTTTTTATGAATTTCTAGCATAAAATAATTTACGAATTTTCGTGATTTTCGTGATTTTAACATATTATGTTGTCAAAACTCAAACTTTGAATGTTTTAAAAAAAATTGTGACTATGTATTCCTTTTATTTTGCAACTGCTATTGTAAAAATATGTTAGGAGCCTGGTATTCAATTTTCAAATCTTAGAATTAAAAAGAAAAACTTTTATGAATTTCTATCTAAGATAATTTGAACATTGCCGTAATTTTTACGTATTTAGTCAAAATTTCAACTTTAAATGCTTATAAAAAAAAAATCGTGACTTCGAATTTTTAATATTTTTTAACTGCTATTTGTTACAATGCGTTAGAAGCCTTGTATTAAATTTTCAAGCTTTTCTACCGAACAAATAAATTTTTATCGATATTTATAGAAAAAAAAAACTAAAAAAATTGAAAAATTAAAATGTCAGTATACAGCTCAAAACAAATCTAAATATTTTGAAAATTTTATAAAATATATAAAATGCCTATATAAACCTTCAGTGAAAATTTCAAGTATTTGCGGTCATTTGTTTTAGAGTTACATCAAAATAAGGAAATCGCTAAAAGTGAAAATCCAATGTTGTGAAAATTTAAATTTAAAATGCTCATAAAAATTTAATTTGAATTTCCGGTGGAATTTTTAGTTGTGAAAAAGATTGGAAAACTTGTAAGGAATCTTGTATTAAATTTTGAAATCTTAGATTTAAAAAGAAATTTTTTTATGAATTTCTAGCTTAAAATAATTTGTGAATTTTCGTGATTTTTACGTATTTTATCAAAATTCTAACTTTGAATGCTTATAATAAAAATTTGTGACTATGAATTTATTTTATTTTTCAACTGCTATTGTAACAATATGTTAAGAGCCTTGTATTAAATTTTCAAGTTCTTCTGCCTAACAAATAAATTTTTATCGATATTAATTAAAAAAAAACTAATAATGATTTAAAATTTCAAATGCCTATAAATAGTTCAACTTAAGTCGAAATATTTTGAAAATTGCATGGTGGATAGAATATACTTATATAAACATTCGGTGAAAATTTCATGTATCTATGGTCATTCGTTTTAAAGTAACATCAAAAACCAAAATCGATTTTGTCGAAAAATGAGTGTGCGTAAAATTTCCCGTTTTTCCCTTAATTTTTAGTTTGTTTTTCTCAATTTTTTAAAAAAGTATTAAGAATTTTTTACTTTTGATCTCCCAAATTACCAACTAGATTCACTTTCTGATCGAACTAGGTACTGAAATCAAAAATCGAAGCTTTTTTACTGCCCCAAAACGTGATGACAGACACAAAAAAAAAACACACATCATAAAAAAAATCAATACATTCATCGCTCCGCTCAGAATCTAAAATACACCACATAACGTAATACGTAATACAGAAATTTGAAAAAAAACTTTAAAGGTATTTACGTTTTCAGGGGTGGTTCCATAGTCTGGGTTGAGAAATAAGTTATAATTTTCAAATTATTTCATAACAAAGACAAAACAAAAAGCATGGAAACATAAATTAATTTTATTAATTTTTAGAATTCACAAAAATATCAATAAAGTGATCTATTTAATTTGAACGCTAAGAGCCAAAAAAATACAATTATTATACATTTAAAATAATTATATAAAATTTATTTATTTATTTATAAATAAAATATATTTATTAATACATATAGTTAATTTCAAAAGCTTTCAATAAATTCTTAAAATATATAGTATTCATTCGTAAAAGATTCTTACATTAATTTGGTTAATTTAATTGCAGAGAGATCAATAATTTTTCATGACTATATTGAACTTCATTTGTACCACTCTTTCATCTAACGTTTTCTCTTATTTTTTTTTGGAATTTTGTGTTGAAGTTCAAATGCTACTACAATGAAAATCAACTCGATATCGTTAAGACATATTTATAGAACAATGATAAGTAATTTATAATATAACTTATAGTAATTTCCACTACTGACATATCAAAGAATATTTTTCAGCTGAATATTTGGCAATAATATTGATAGATTTAGGGGAAATGAATATTGCACAAAATAATAACACAATTTATTTAACTGACTCAATATTATTGATTGTGTAGGGCTCTCTTGTATTAAGTAATTCAAAACAATTCAGAAAACAAATTAAATATTTTAATATATGATATTTAAATACTTAATTTTGGTAGTCCATCGTCGATATTATAATATGATTTTTATTTGTTATTTTTTTTAACAATATAATTTTTTTTATAAATATGTTAATATCATTGCATATCTGCAAGTCAAGCAGAAATGAATAACAATGTAAGACATAAAAGAAATAAATAAATCAGTTTCATATAAAATATTAAATATTTTAAAAATGTATTATAAAAAAAAAAATTTAAACACGTTTAGGTAATATTTAATAATCGTTGTTGTTGAAACGGATTGATCAATATTATTAATAATAATAAACAAAATTTTACTTTACTTTAACAAATTAATTGAAACTTTTTAATATTTATACCACTTATGATTTTATTTCGTTCTTGTTAAATATTTCCAATGACCTATAATAGTACTCTATCATCAATTCAGTGTCACAGCGGAGGTAAACCATTTTGTTTGAAACTTAAAATTAGCAAATATTTATCACAGGTGCGTAGTCATATGAAATAATATGTAAGTAATAATAATATGTATAGTATGTAATAATAAGTAAAATTGGTTGCGTGTGATTGATTGTGTTTCTATTTTTGATTCATCTTGAGCACGGAATTGAATACTTATAAGCATTTGAGCTACATCATTTATTTCAACTAAGTATAAATATGTAGCATTAAATATTATGTTGATTAAGTTCTAATAAATACCTTTATTTAATTTTTTTTTTTTTTTAATAATGTTGTTTTCGCCATTCCGATTGTTTTTCCTTTTTTTTTCCTGGGGATAATAGTTGAAACAGCTTTGATCATTATTCTTCAAATCTAGTTTCCATTTTAGATTGTATATACAAGTAGGAACTTCTGAAACGGGCACAATAATTAATTTTTATTCTGGTCTTAAACTTTTTAACTCACACACATACAATATATATACATTTTAATTTATTATATCAGATACACACATTTCTAAATCAACAAATTCGCATTAGAGCCGTCCCTCCAAACCACCACACAACAACAACGGCAATAGTAGGGTTGAGGATGCTACGAGTCTGTCTAGAGATAAAAATATATTATACAAATGCGACATTCGAGTCCACACATGACACACCACCGCACTGTTTAATCGTCGACGTGCTCGACTAAGAATACCTACTATTGATGTAGTTGCAAAAAGCAATTCAAATTTTATAACAAACAGTTATAAAATCCATTCTAGATGGCAATCGTATTTGGTGATGAATAATGTTATTGTGTTACCGTTTGGCAGGGAAAACAATGTTTGACGGAATATAGTTTTCAGACAAATCGTTGAGCTGGTATATAGGGCATACGTAAACTGCGCCCGAATTTTTATCTATGTTGAAAAGGTATAGTGTAAACTGCGCTTGAAATTTCATCTATGTTAAAAAGGTATAGTGTAAACTGCGCGCGACTTATTAACTTATTAAATTTTGACTTATTAAAGTTTCTATGTTTTTCTATGTGCTTTTTCAAGTATATCACAGACATTTTATTTTCGTCAAGAAACACCAACACGTTATTGAATATCTACATTGCAGTAATACGATAATTGATGGTTATCACTACTTCCGGCCGGTAAAACACGATTGCGTACGGTCTGTATCGACATACGCAATCGTGAACATTAAATGTTCACGATTGCGTACGATTTTTATCTGCAACTTTGAAGCACTGTTGCCATTTTCTTATACTTATTAAGAAACATATAGAGCGCGTGGCCCTAAAAATAAATTCTAATATGATTGACTTTGGAATTGTCCAAGATCGACCGGTCGATTGCGATCGACTGTTAAGCGCTCAATATTGTTCTATATTATAGAACATATAATTTAAAATTAATTGAGATTCGATAGGTGATATTTAATAGGCGATAACGAAATCGGTTATTTTACTAGGATATTTTAGGATACTCGCACTCGATAAAATATTATGAATACTACAGTATAGGTACCTATCATCATTTAATAACTCAGTGAATAACCGTCGTTGGACTAATCAACTTCATCGCGTGTTTAGTGTTTTTCGAGTGAAATATGGAAAATAAAGTTAATTTTATAACTTCTGAAAAGGGTAAACCTCTAGTTTTACTAAATCTGCATAAATATCGGTTTATTAGAGAAAGAAAAGACGGAATGAAAAAATGGTTGTGTACAAAAAAAACATGTTATGCTAATATTTTTACAAATGGAGAGTATGTGCATGAAACAATTAATGAACACAACCACACTGAAAATTCACAGCAGAGCATTGAACGACAAGTATTACGGGAAGCTTGTAAAAGAAAATCAAATGATACTATTTGTGTAAGACCTATAAAAATAATTAGAACCGAACTTATGGGGAACGATCACTCTGAAATCGAGCACAGAGATGTACGGTCAATTCGAAAAGCGATGTACGATAAACGTCGAAAAAATTATCCCGCTTTTCCAAAATCACTAACTGAGTCAATTGAACAGCTTAAAGCAATGGAAAATGACGATATAATACAATTTCAAGGTGAACAATTTGTTTTTATTCCCGACAATAAATCGTTTATTTGTGTTACTACAGAACAGAATCTTAATTTTATGACAAGTACAAGTGAATTTTTCGCTGATGGTACTTTCAATTATGCACCAACATTTTTTACCCAACTATACACAATAAATGGTTATAAAAATGGGTTTTATGTACCAGTGGTATACTTTTTATTACCAAATAAATCAAAAAAAATGTACGCAGACATGTGGTTGTTTTTACAAGAACTATGCGAAAAAATTGTTTTTAAAAATTTATTGGTTCTTAAACTACATTTGGATTTTGAAATCGGTGCCCATGAAGCGGCAAAAGAAGTTTTCCCTAACATCGAAATAGATGCATGTCGATTTCACTTAGGACAGTCTTGGTGGCGCAAAGTGAGTTTATTAAATTAAATAAATTAAAGTCAATAGTTAATCAATACATTTGGGTTATTTGTAGATTGATTCTGAAAAAGAACTTCGTTTGGCCTACACTAAAAACTCCGATTTGGGAAAATGGTTAAAACTTTTTTTTGGATTACCATTTTTACCTTTTCAAGATATCCAAAATGCGTTTGGTGAACTCATATCAATTTGTCCCGATTTAAATATTGGATGTTTGTTTTCTGACTATATTTTAAATACATACGTGGAGAATGGTTGTTTATTTCCACCAGAAATTTGGGCACAAGAGCCATCCGAAAATCCCCGGTAAATATTCAACTATATAATTGCTATAATAACTATTATTTTGTATTTATTTTTATCTTTTTTAAGTACGACAAATGGATCTGAAAGTTTTCATCGAACTTACAACGCTCAATTTCATAGCTCCCATCCTTCTGTTTATGTAGTTCTTTCAATTCTAAAAGAAACGCAAGTGGAAACATGTACGAAAATTCAATCAGTATTTAAAGGTCGGATTAAAAAAATGGAAAATGCTGATTTAATTCGTATAAAAGAAGCCATGAAAGAATATAACAAGTACAAAATTCATAGAAATATTATAACATATTTATCAAAAATTTGTTATTTAAGTTGTACCAAGGTATAACATTTTTTATTATATTATTTTTAATTATTTTATTTTGTATACTATAACATAATTGTCGAAAATTGAGATTTTTAAGTGGTTCCAAGTATAAAATTTTTTACTATATTTTTTTAACATTTTATTATTTTTAATTATTTCATTTTGTATACTATATTATAACATATTTGTCGAAAATTGAGATTTTTAAGTGGTACCAAGTATAACATTTTTTACTATATTATTTAAACATTTTATTATTTTTAATTATTTTATTTTGTATACTATATTATAACATATTTGTCGAAAATTGAGATTTTTAAGTGGTACCAAGTATAACATTTTTTACTATATTATTTAAACATTTTATTATTTTTAATTATTTTATTTTGTATACTATATTATAACATATTTGTCGAAAATTGAGATTTTTAAGTGGTACCAAGTATAACATTTTTTACTATATTATTTAAACATTTTATTATTTTTAATTATTTTATTTTGTATACTATATTATAACATATTTGTCGAAAATTGAGATTTTTAAGTGGTACCATAGCTTAAGTCATAAAATTTAAATTTTACTGATCAAAAATAAAAACATAAATTTGGCAACGTTGCACAGTAAATCGTACGCAATCGTTTGACTTTTGGGGTAAATATTAAAGTTAATGGTTTAACGTACGCAATCGTGTTAACGTACGCAATCGTGTTCTCAAAAAGATACATCGTACGCAATCGTGTGGTACCCCTTCCGGCATTGTTCTGCTAGTACCTATCGTATTCATTTTAATCAGTAAAGTCACGATGGCCGAACATCGAAAAATTAAAAGAAATTAAAATAGAAATATACATTAAACTAAATAGTATAAATGAACCGTTTAAATTCCAAAACTATAAAACAAAACAAAAAAAACGTGAAAAGTTAGAAAATGTATTTAATAAATATAATAGTAGTCAAATTCCAATTGATGAATATATATCCACCATAATATGTTATTGTTTGTAATATTTATGATTATTTTAATTTTTTTAATTATATTTTTTTTTAATTCCTAATATCTTATAACAATATGACGTTATTATTTGTAATATTTGTATTTATTTTGCTCTTTAAAATTATATTTTATTTTTAATTATTCATATTATATATGGCTGTAACGAATTAATTATTTTACCTGTAATTTTACCGGGGCGCAATTTACATGTCAGCTTTTTACTCTTGATAAAAACTCAGGCGCAGTTTACATGTGTGATTTTGTGTTTACCTGTATTTTGGGCGCAGTTTACAATCGCCGGGTATGTACGATAGACCCGTATTGGTATACGCTAATGGTCTGGTGCGCAGGGTTGGGCAAGATAATCAAAAATGAGTATTGAGATACTAGATACAAGATACTTTGCTTTGGAGTATCGCGATACAAGGCACTAGATATTTGGCTTTGCAGTATCGGAATACTAGATTCTCGATACATTTTAATAAAATTAGTTACTGGATTTTTAAAAATTATGGGGATGAGCACTTCATTAAGCAATTATAGAATGACAAATAAAATAATAAAAACTAACACTTATTCAGTAATAATAATTTATTAGTAATAAAACAAATCAATCGTGTTCATTATCTACTTTATCGTGAAAGGTACAATATATAACGTAGTAACTATTAGGTACACCATTATAAAAAATTGTTATGGATACCTAATAAGGTGCAGACGTACAGTCCTATTCAATGTGCGTGTGTCACAGATATACATATATATAATATATATATATATATATATATATATATATATATATTATATACAATATACATCACACATATAACTATATTTTATGATTTATCGGTCCTGGGTTGAACAATAATTTCTAACAACCTACAATATTAAATAAAAAAATATTAATTTCTGGATCATTAATTATTATTATTTCATATTAATTATTATTTTGATGATAAAACCAGAATTGTATTGTATATTTTATCGCATCATAAATTATTTTATGAAATACAAGATACAAGATACAATTGTATCGAAGATACTGTCTAACCCTGCTGGGCCTGCAAGTGTGGTATATAGGTATAAGTATAGGAACATTTAAATGAATTAATCAAAAAAGTTATTTTAATTTTTACACCGCTTAATTTTTTCGTTCTGTAACTGTAAAACTGTATTTTTGTTACTCTAGCGTTCACTGTTAGCCGAACAAGTAAAATTTTATAATTAAAATTGATTATTTTTCACGTATATTTATAATACCTTTATTATTGTTATGTTATATTACCTACGTATATTTTTGCAAAAATATATGAAAAACTGTCGTCAATTAAAATGTTCGATGTACCAATTTAACACTGAATGTTTAATCTAACTTAACTTCATAAATCTTTATCTTATACCTAAATGCATTATAGTGTACGGTATAATAATTATGTAAGATTAAAGACGGAAATTGTGACAAAATATGAAATTATTAATGTCGCCCGAGAAATGTGGTTACTCACTTACAGAATTGGGAAATATTTGTATAAAATAGTTTGTACATCACACGTCTTGTTTGAAAGTATTATAATATACCAACATGATAGTTAACTGACAAGTGACAATCATGAAATTACAATTTCATACATCTACACAGTCGATCAGCGGCAGCTCATAATATTATGAGAGATTTATTATATTTGAGGTAAAATATGTTCTCCCGTGCACATGATAAAGTGACAACTTATTAAACAATAACTATGATATGAATACTTATATTATAAGTATTCAGTTAAGAGTTTGTTCGTATGACAATATTTTATTTGTACAGAGAAAAGTAACGAGGAAAAACAAAATGCAAAAATACAAATTGTTCTTATAATGGCTAGTGGCTTGTATCAAAACATTAATGTGGTCCGATTCTGAATATAAAAGCGACATACTATAAAACGTATACACTGGATCAATACGTCTTGGTTAATGGATTTAAAGTAAGTGTTTATAATATTTCAAACACAGATCCTAAACCGTACACATTAAAATTGACAATATATGAAAATTGTGTACAAACAAATACGTTGGTTTATTAGTTTATTTATAAAATGACTAGATAACCAATATAGTCTTGTATTTTAAATCGTTTAAACCGTCGCTCATTATTACTTCGTTATTATGGAATATAAACCATTCATGTATGGATGGATGGATATGGTTGCACCTATTTAGAAAAAATGTATATGCTAGTCTAGTAGTGAAGCGTAGATTAGTGTGTGAAAATGTGGCACACCCAGGATTTATAAAGAATGAACGAGGGTCCAAAAACTAGAAAATATATTATTATCATAAATATAATATATATTTATATGCATGTTATAGCTATTTATAATATAAAATGTATAGGCTATCGGTTTTCCTGACCATTTTCGAATGATAAGCTACATTTTAATGTATTTTTTATCTCCTGAAAAAAGTCATCGTATATTAGCGATAAATACAGATTGTAATCGTAGTATAAATACTTTGAGAATAGTACCCTATAGTCAGTGGCGGCTTGAACTTTTTTCCCTCGAATCACGTTTAATATTTTTACACCACCCACCCTAAAATATAGTTATTAGTTATTACTTATTACTGTAGGTACATTATCTGCTGAGTGCACATTACGGCTATATATTATTTATTATTTATAATTTAATATTTAAATTAACAACCTGCAAAAATGGTCCAGTCTACCTTTTCCGTCCATAAGACCACATGATTATATGAATCACATGATTCAAATATACTCCTTCGAACAGCAACTGCCTATAGTTATTCATTACAGAAATGACCGTCTATCCATTCCGGTTGTAGCATAGAACAATATGGAAATGACATTCGATCTAATTACTGGGTATTTGAAGTCAAAACCTTCGAGTAACATGAAAAGGACAACGGAGGTTATACGTTTTTGCTTACCCGGTTTAAGGTAACGACTACTACTGCAGTGTTTGAGGCCAAAATCACCTGGTGGTGCTCAACCACGCAATGTCATAGATTTGGTCTTATATCGCAAGATCCCAATTATTGAGTTCAAAATCCGGAAAAACTGGCAATCGTTTCTTACAGATATCTAGTCAGTGTATTACCACACTAAAATATGTATCATATGTATCCTATCTTATCAATAACAAAATAAGTTTTTTTTTTATTATTCAATATAACGTTTGAAATTCTCGTGCAGGGGGAAAGGTCCGACGACTCGTAATCAACACTTTTTCGGTGCGGGATTACGCTGAGAAATGTGGCTTTTGTAGTTTTTGGGATACTTGTACAGTTTTAGGTACTACACAGTACATTATAGTACTGCACCCCTGCACAGTTTAATTTTAAAACTACGAAAACTGATTACAGTACTTCGTGCCACAGTGTGTGATCGTACCGTGACGATGAGTTAGGTGCCAAGTACGATAATAATGAATAATATTGTATAAAACTATTTTAGCTAAGGTATAAGATACGTGTGAAGGCGAGAATAGCGAAGTTCAGAGATTACGATGTCGAGTGATCAAATAAACTTAAAATAACTAAAAAGGTATAAAAGAAATGTACTTACTTTCTAGCATCAGGAAACCATTGCGCCAAGACTCATCCTTGGCGACACGATGAGTCTCTGATAATTATAATAATATTGTTATCACACCAACGTGTCGCTGGCTCGCCGCGATTGTTTGCCATGATAACTCCGTAAATTATTGCTTTTTACAATGCATGGTTATTGTGATTTTCCTCTCTTTTTTTGTATCGTATTAGCGCAGCAATGACTATTAACCGCATCGCATTGATGCTGACAATAAGCTCGGTGGTGACTGCGCGTGGACGACCGGACATTTTATAGTTTCTACATGGTAATAATAGTGTTGGCGCTGAAAATTTTATCGCGATATGCTAATGCGAGCGGTGCGCGGCAACGTGGAAGTTCTTATCGGTCTGTCCACTTTTTTCCGTCTTCCCCGAACACCACTCCTTCTTGTTGTGTTTTTAATTGTCAAATTATTATACCTGTGTATTATTTATTCTCTTTGTTTATATGTTCTCTGTGTTTTAATTAATGGTCGGTTATTGCCGTACGATTATTATCTTAAATACCATATGTTCCTATCAATTATTATTATTATTATTGTTATTATTATGCGGCCAACGCCCTAATTATTATTATTATTAATATTGGCGTCTCGGTGTCTACGTGTTTTTTTCTTATGCCGTATATGGTTATGTTGATATTCTCTAAGCCGCTACTGTAGCGTTGTTTTTGTCGTGCTGAATTATGTAGTGTTTTCTTTTGTAAGTCGCATTGAGCGCAATCATCAATTATTATTATTATTTTCATATTGTTGTAAGATTTGGTTTATTCGTTGTCAATGCGATACGAAATTTCATTATATTTGTCTCGCCAGTAAGGCGTAAAATTCATTGGTGTTGTTTTTACTATTTTATTCATCACTCGATTTGTCGTGTGTGACTATCACTACTTCGACTCCTACTTAAGGTTAGTACGTACTCATATATATTGCATACCCGTCGATTACGACTTCGGACTGTTCACCGTTGCGTAAGACCGCCAGCACTAGCCGTGTTGCGTGGGAGGCCACCCAGGTTGACAAGGTCCTCAGCTTCCTCGAGTTCCTCGAGGCCATCTGCATCTAAGCATCGTGCTGTCCACACCCGCGTAAGACCGCCAGCACTCGCCGTGGTGTGTGGGAGGCCGCCCAGGCCGTCCAGACCAACGTCATTGCAAGCCAATCACCTCAAGACCTCATTAATTTAAGTTTAGTTTAAGTATTGTCCCTGACTTGTTGTGAGCTCTGTGGTCATTGCACCAGACCGGATCGACCACAGAGACCCCCGCCCATAACTAAACTGACACATCCTCTTTCCATTGTACATTAGTTCCTGTCCACGTCGTCGTTGTTCGTAGTGCATTTCATATTGCCTATCCTAGAGAGTATAAGGCGACGGCTCTTTAGTTGCCTACCTACGCCCCTTAACAGAGTCTTATATTCTTCGCTCTCGGACGTTACCGAGTGGTCCTTCGGGTACCCCAACATTTGTTGGTCGCGTACATTTTTTGGTCCTTCGGGCCGGATTAGTAAAGCAAACCGCGACCCTATGGTAGTGGTACACAGTCCCTGTAATCTGTATTTGGTATCTGGCTGTGATGACGTGTTGATTTGTCATTAAACTTCGTTTGGTTTAGTTGTCTCATCACAATTTGAACGATTAAAACAGTTTGTTTTATTGTCATCCAACTACATATCTTTCTTCATAATTTTTGTTGTTACAATGATCGCTCCATCGTCAATGACATATGCTGATGCAAAAGCGCGGATTGTCCGTGCTATTGCAAAAATCACCTCGTTTGTCGCCGCAGCCGGTGACTATAAATCTGAACGCTCGAATGCGGGCAAACATGCCAAAATTTCTAAAATGTTGTCTGAGTTAAATGACATCCGTAGAACTACCGAAGACGACCTCCAAGTAATGGAAACGTCTGTTGGTAAGAAGCTAGCCCCTCCAGAAGTCGTAGACAATAAAGAGAGTCTGAAACTCAGTTCTGAATTTGACAATTTGTATTATGAACTTGCTGCTTTTGCTGATGTATACCATTTTTCGCTATCTCCTGGCATGGATACTTCAACCGCCCAAGGTGCACCAAACCAAAGCTTAAACAATTTGTCCCATTATCAACTACCCAAACGGACGTTCCCTACATTTTCTGGAGTTCTGACTGAATGGCAAGGCTTCGAAGATCTATTCAAATCAATTTTGTCCCATGCACCTGATCTACCTGACGTCGAACGGTTTGAGTTTTTAAAAACTTCTTTACAAGGTGAAGCTCTGTCATTGGTGGCACATCTTCCGTTAACGTCTGCAAACTATAATAAAGCTTGGGAGGTGTTACGGGCGCGTTATGGTAATAAGCGAGATTTGGCCCGGCTTCATTTGGACGCGTTACTAGCACCTCAAACAGTGAATTGTAACGACGCATCATCTATAAAAACTCTTCTTACGACCATTCTTGAACACACCGCGGCATTGGATAACCTAGATTTTGTAACTCGGCAATGGAGTCCTATCCTGGTTCATATATTTGAGAATCACCTGGATTATGACCTTCGTGCGCGATGGGAGATCACAGTTGGAGATCGCCATCAACCTTCCTTGAGTGATTTTGTAGATTTCTTAAGAAGTCACGTTCGTTCAGCCGAGGCTCGTGCTGGCAATTATTCGTCAAACCTATCCTCTGGTACCTCAAATCAAAAACAGTCTAATAAATCACATACATCACACTCTCGTCCAATTTATCGACCAAAAGTGATGACCACCAATACAACACTACCTACTGAATCGTATAAGAATGTACCTGTCATCAGTAAATGCCAGCTTTGCAATAAACCACACTCGATTCGACAATGTCAACTGTTTATTAGTAAAAGTCCTTCTGATAGGTTTCAGCTTGCTAAAACACACCGTCTCTGTATAAACTGTCTCGGCTGTGGCCACTCGTCTGCTGCTTGTCCTTCAAAATTCAAATGCCAATCGTGTAAGCGATCACACCATACGTTGTTGCATTTTGAATCAACTCCAGCCGCGACTGTTTCTCAACCTAGTGGGTCCATGGTAGTTCAGTCCAGTGATCCAACAAGCACAGTCACGTTAGTCGTAAAGGATCAGCCCCATAAAGTGGTGTTATTATCAACTGTGCTTCTCGACATCTGTGCTGCTGACGGTCGTCATCATTCGTTTCGAGCCCTCCTAGACAGTGGTTCTCAAGCCAGTTTCATAACGCAAAAATCGGCTGACATTCTCATGCTTAATCGCCGTCGTTCACCTGTAAATATAACCACGTTTGCCAACACGAATACTACTCCTGTTTGTGGAGCATCGGTTGTAATGGTGAAGCCTCATGGAAAACAATCGCCCATCCTAAGTGTTGACGTTTTGATTGTACCACACATCACAGGCAAGACTCCACAAATTTCGATCAAACCTGGAAAATGGACACATATCCACAACTTGCCCTTAGCTGATCCGTTATATCATCTTCCTGGTGAAGTAGATTTTCTTTTGGGTGCCGACATTCTGCCATCCATATTGTGTGACAGTCTCGTATCGGGTCGTGTAGGTGAGCCCACTGCATTGAAAACTATATTTGGTTGGGTTTTGTTTGGGCCAACCACTTCAGCTGCACCTTTGTCACTGACCACAATGTGTGTGTCAACCTCCATCAACCTTGATGCGACTTTAAGAAAGTTCTGGGAGCTGGAAGAACTGCCTGTAGTTCACCACTTCAGTCCAGATGACGAGGCTGCAGAAGAAATCTACATATCTACTACTACTCGAACCAGTTCCGGTCGTTTTATGGTCACCCTACCTTTTCGAACGCCATTTCCATTGCTAGGGGACTCTAAATCACATGCTCTTCAACGGTTTAAGGCGCTTGAATTCCGTCTAGCTCGAAAACCCGATCTGCGTCAGCAATATGTTGAATTTATGCAAGACTATTTGTCAAGTGGGCACATGGAACTTGTACCATTCAATGAGCGGGAAAGTCCATTAAATTACTATATACCCCATCATTGTGTTATAAAACCTGACAGTAAGACAACAAAATTGCGTGTGGTGTTCAATGCATCAGCTAAAACTTCTATTGGCGTTTCCTTGAATGAGAGTCTGTATACTGGTCCAAAGTTACAACCAGATATCCAGATAGTACTACTCCGTTCTCGTCTCTGGAAATATCTCTTTATGGCTGATATCAAGCAGATGTATCGCCAAATTTTAGTTCAACCACCAGATCGAGATTATCTGAGAATCCTTTGGCGTTTTTCACCCTCGGTTCCCATTGATGAGTATCGGCTTTGCACAGTAACATATGGGACTTCAGCCGCACCTTTTCAAGCGCTGCGAACTATTCGTCATCTTGCCACACTCGACGGTGCTACATGGCCGATAGCTGCAAATGTGTTGCTCAACGACACTTTTGTCGACGATATTTTAACTGGTGCTAACTCGGAAGAAGAAGCACTGAAATGTCAAGATCAGCTGATAAATCTCTGTGCACTTGCACAATTTGAACTCCGCAAGTGGGCCAGTAACAACGTAAACATTTTACAAATGGTCCCACCAGAAGCTCGTGCAATGTCTGTATCAATTTTGTTCAACAGTGGCGAACTATCTGATTTGAAAATGCTAGGGTTAAAATGGGACCCATCCGCTGACACCTTCTCCTTCAGCGCTCAGCCATCAGCAACTCAACCAACAAAACGATCTGTTCTTTCCGATATTGCCCGTGTGTTTGATCCGTTAGGACTATTAGCTCCCATGACTTTTTTCACAAAACATGTCATGCAGCAGCTGTGGATTTCCGGTGTCAACTGGGACGATCCACTCCCACCTGATATTGCAGCTTTGTGGGCCCGATATCAGTCCGAAATTCAACTCGTTGAAACCATTACAATTCCTCGTCGTATAACCTATGATCATGCTATTTCTGTACAGCTCCATGCCTTTTCCGATAGCTCTGAAAAGGGCTATGCCGCAGCAATTTATCTCCGTGTGACGACTGTAACATCAGTTCATTGTCACCTGATAACAGGAAAATCGAAAGTTGCCCCAATAAAGCGTTCCACAATTCCCCGTTTGGAATTATGTGGTGCCGTTTTAGCTGCGAAATTACTCCGTATAGTTTCTGATGCGTACACTGATCGTATAACTATTGATGAATTACACGCCTGGACCGATTCCACCACAGCTCTCGTTTGGATCCGATCGTCCCCTCATCGATGGTCCACCTTTATCGCTAACCGAACCAGTATGATACACAAGTTGAGCTCACCTGCAATCTGGCGCCACGTTCCAACAAAAGATAATCCCGTTGATTGCGCCTCACGCGGCCTGTTTCCATCTGATCTCTTCAATCACGCATTGTGGTGGACTGGTCCATCGTTCTTGTTAAGGCCTCCAGATGAATGGCCAAAATTGCTTTTGACTGAGCTTGAAGACTACGACGGGCCTCCTTCTCATGAAGCTCGACCACCTACTGTTCTCAACGTTGCTGTAGACATTCCGATTATAAATTTGTTAAATCGCGTATCTTCATTGGAGAAGATCCTTCGTGTAGTCGCGTACTGTTTTCGTTTTTCCAAGCCACGGTCTGACGCCCCAACTACCAACGTTATAAATGCCGATGAAAGAGCTGGTGCGCTCACCGCTTTGGTATTCTTAGTTCAACGTCAAACTTTTGCCGTCGAAATTGCAAATCTGTCAAATGGTGTTCCCTACTCAAGATCATTTCGACGTTTAGACCTATTTCTCGATCCCGTTGGTATTCTCAGAGTGGGCGGTAGGCTGCGCAATGCAGATATTCCGTACATTCACAAGCATCCAGCACTTTTGCCTTCTCGTCATCGTTTAACGGAACTAATAATTGATCACAATCATCAAGTATTGAGTCATCCTGGAGCTATGACACTCCAATCACATTTACAACGTGAGTTTTGGATTCTGTCAGCGAGACAAGCTATTAGATCCCGACTGCGTCTATGTATTCCATGCTTTCGCACAAGACCTCAATCGGTGCAACCAAAAATGGCTGCTCTTCCTAAGTACCGAGTACAACAAATAAAGCCGTTTGCTATAACAGGCGTTGACTATGCTGGACCGATAGCTGTCAAGGGCTCCCGTGGTCGACCATCCTCCAGGAACTCAGCCTACATTTGTTTATTCGTCTGCACTGTCACCAAAGCATTGCACATCGAGCTCAGCTCTGACCTCTCAACCGAAACCTTCCTGTTAGCATTCACTCGCTTTGCTGCTCGTCGGGGACCAATCAAAGAGGTCCATAGTGACAATGGTACTAATTTTGTTGGCGCTGCGAACCTCTTAAATCCATTGCATACCTTCATCGCCTCAGAGAAATACCAAACTAGCGTGCGCAACCATTTGGCAAAACACCAAACAACTTGGTTTTTCAACCCTCCGTCATCTCCTCACTTTGGGGGGCTGTGGGAGGCTGGAGTAAAGTCAACTAAGTCTCTAATCTATCGATCCATTGGAACACACTTACTCACAAGTGAAGAATTGATCACTTTGCTTGCCAAAATTGAGGCCACGCTGAACTCCCGGCCTTTGTGTGCCCTAAGTAATGATCCTAAGGACTTAGAGGCGCTGACACCAAGCCATTTTTTAACACTGGAGCCTTCAACTTCTCTCCCCGACCCTGATTTGAAAAATGTATCACTCTCCAAAATGCAACGTTGGCGCTTAGTTGCCGACCTTCACCGTTATTTCTGGACCAGGTGGAAGAATGAGTACTTATCCACTCTGCAGCTGCGCACAAATGGTCTGATCACGGAGAACCGCTGAACGTTGGAGGTCTTGTTTTAATAAAGGAACCCTCACACCCTCTGTCTTGGCGACTCGGACGTATTGTGCAACTCCATCCTGGACAAGACGGCGTATCACGCGTTGCTACTGTCCATACGTCATCTGGTATATTGACTAGGCCAGCTGTTAAGCTGTGCCCATTGCCTCTTTGTTGAAGTTCCTTCAAAGTGGGCGGTGATGTTGGCGCTGAAAATTTTATCGCGATATGCTAATGCGAGCGGTGCGCGGCAACGTGGAAGTTCTTATCGGTCTGTCCACTTTTTTCCGTCTTCCCCGAACACCACTCCTTCTTGTTGTGTTTTTAATTGTCAAATTATTATACCTGTGTATTATTTATTCTCTTTGTTTATATGTTCTCTGTGTTTTAATTAATGGTCGGTTATTGCCGTACGATTATTATCTTAAATACCATATGTTCCTATCAATTATTATTATTATTATTGTTATTATTATGCGGCCAACGCCCTAATTATTATTATTATTAATATTGGCGTCTCGGTGTCTACGTGTTTTTTTCTTATGCCGTATATGGTTATGTTGATATTCTCTAAGCCGCTACTGTAGCGTTGTTTTTGTCGTGCTGAATTATGTAGTGTTTTCTTTTGTAAGTCGCATTGAGCGCAATCATCAATTATTATTATTATTTTCATATTGTTGTAAGATTTGGTTTATTCGTTGTCAATGCGATACGAAATTTCATTATATTTGTCTCGCCAGTAAGGCGTAAAATTCATTGGTGTTGTTTTTACTATTTTATTCATCACTCGATTTGTCGTGTGTGACTATCACTACTTCGACTCCTACTTAAGGTTAGTACGTACTCATATATATTGCATACCCGTCGATTACGACTTCGGACTGTTCACCGTTGCGTAAGACCGCCAGCACTAGCCGTGTTGCGTGGGAGGCCACCCAGGTTGACAAGGTCCTCAGCTTCCTCGAGTTCCTCGAGGCCATCTTCATCTAAGCATCGTGCTGTCCACACCCGCGTAAGACCGCCAGCACTCGCCGTGGTGTGTGGGAGGCCGCCCAGGCCGTCCAGACCAACGTCATTGCAAGCCAATCACCTCAAGACCTCATTAATTTAAGTTTAGTTTAAGTATTGTCCCTGACTTGTTGTGAGCTCTGTGGTCATTGCACCAGACCGGATCGACCACAGAGACCCCCGCCCATAACTAAACTGACACATCCTCTTTCCATTGTACATTAGTTCCTGTCCACGTCGTCGTTGTTCGTAGTGCATTTCATATTGCCTATCCTAGAGAGTATAAGGCGACGGCTCTTTAGTTGCCTACCTACGCCCCTTAACAGAGTCTTATATTCTTCGCTCTCGGACGTTACCGAGTGGTCCTTCGGGTACCCCAACATTTGTTGGTCGCGTACAAATAGTATTATAAAATAATACACGACAATATATTATAATACGCCAACGCCCATCGTTGTCGTCTTTGCTGATCAAAAAATAAGACTATACCTAGTCTGAAGGTAGGGAATGATTATTTACTTCAGAACGAAGCGGAAATTGAACAATGTATTGAATATAAAGCTAAGGATGTCAACGCACTATATATTTTCTATATTTGATCCAAGTAGACTCATTTACGCAAAATATTTTTACTTTACGTTTTTGATTAAACTTAGTGTAAAATCGTTTATAATAAAAATTTTAAAGAATAATATTTATGAGGCCATAGCAAATTTACTACTCGAAATAAAAGTGGTTAAAGCAAAAAAAAACATATGAATTTACTATTTTATAATACTAAATAATTACGGACGACGTTTTCTACCAGAAATATTGCTTTAAATGAAAAATGACGAGAAATCTTTATTGTTGTATTTAGGATTTTGTTCCTTACGGTTAAAAGTTTAGCAAATTTTAGCCATTTTTGAGCTATTTATAGAAATTTTAATTTTGGAATTTTTTGTTTTAATTTGGTTAAAAACATTCTTAAAAACTTTAAATTTAGGTTTTTACTTATATTAGCAATGTCTTTATAAGATAATATTTTCAAAACTTTTGAGATACAGAAAATCTACGGAAATTTGTAACGGAATGTATTAAATATCATTACCTAATCCAGGCATTAAACGACAAATTAAAAAAGAAAATATATTATATAAAATTGTTATTTTTAACGGAAATAGAAGTAAGACGGTATCAGTCAATGATAATGCGTAAGTAAGAGCATAATTCTATTAATTGTTTAAAAAATACAAAATTATATTATACTGGCTTGGAAAACTGGTAAATTAAATCTAATCGACTATAAGCAAAAAAGTATATAGTTACCAAATAGTTTAACGAAAAATAAATAAATGTTAAATAGATTATTTACAAATAGAAGCAGCCTGACGTCAATCCGACAAAAAATGGAAAAGAAAAATTACACATGCAATGTCTGCGACAAATCGTTCTACCAAAGTGGACAATTGAAAATACATCGACGCACACACACTGGCGAAAATCCGTATGCGTGCGATGTTTGTGACAAATCATTCAGCCAAAGTGGCAATTTAACGATACATCGACGCACACACAATGGCGAAAAACCGTATGCGTGCGATGTTTGTGACAAATCATTCAGTCAAAGAAGCATTTTGACAAGACATCGACACACACACACTGGCGAAAAACCGTACGCGTGCGATGTGTGTGACAAATCATTCAGTGAAAGTGGCCATTTAACGATACATCGACGCACACACACTGGCGAAAAACCGTACGCGTGCGATGTGTGTGACAAATCATTCAGTGAAAGTGGCCATTTAACGATACATCGACGCACACACACTGGCGAAAAACCGTACGCGTGCGATGTGTGTGACAAATCATTCAGTGAAAGTGGCCATTTAACGATACATCGACGCACACACACTGGCGAAAAACCGTACGCGTGCGATGTGTGTGACAAATCATTCAGTGAAAGTGGCAATTTAACGATACATCGACGCACACACACTGGCGAAAAACCGTATGCGTGCGATGTTTGTGACAAATCATTCAGTCAAAGAAGCATTTTGACAAGACATCGACACACACACACTGGCGAAAAACCGTACGCGTGCGATGTGTGTGACAAATCATTCAGTCAAAGAAGCATTTTGACAAGACATCGACACACACACACTGGCGAAAAACCGTACGCGTGCGATGTGTGTGACAAATCATTCAGTGAAAGTGGCAATTTAACGATACATCGACGCACACACACTGGTGAAAAACCGTATGCGTGCGATATTTGTGACAAATCATTCAGTCAAAGAAGCATTTTGACAAGTCATCGACACACACACACTGGTGAAAAACCGTACGCGTGCGATGTGTGTAACAAATCATTCAGTGAAAGTGGCCATTTAACGATACATCGACGCACACACACTGGTGATAAACCGTACGCGTGCGATGTTTGTGACAAATCATTCAGTCAAAGAAGCATTTTGATTAGACATCGACACACACACAGTGGTGAAAAACCATACGCGTGTGATGTTTGTGACAAATTTTTTTCTACAAACTCCAGTTTGATGCAACATAGACATACCCACATGGCATTTTGATTTGTTAGATCAAAGATCTAAGATCCAAGGATCATAATAATCAAATAGGATAAATCTTTTTTAACACATAATGTTCCCACTGATAATACCTAAATATGAATAATGTATATTATAATTTATGGTGAATATATTATTTAACACTCTGTTTATTCATTATTTGTAATTTTTTTAATTAAAAAGAGATAATTCATACACGTTTGTCTTAAAAAATATGAATTAACATCTTAATACATAATTATCTAACAATAGCTTATCTGTTATTACTTGTTATGACCACATCTCTCTTTTCTATTATCCTTATTATAAAAAATTGAATTATTGTCACAATATAATTTTGTACATACTTTTTTAACATATTTTTATTTTCATAAATAAGTTTAATGTTGTGATAATACAAAGAAATTATTTACTTAGCTTAAGAGAGTATAATAATTGACGTGGGCCCGCGTAATAGCCGTTTGAATTCAAATGGCCTTTGCGCGGAAACCCGAGCACTTACTTCTCTTTTCAACCGCCAATCGACGACGGACGACACCGATACGCGATAAGTGCGCCTGGAACTGTCGATCTGCCGAGACTCCGAACCGTTCGATAGTAGAGTGAGTTCTCTGACCGACAATGAACGACACACGCTTCACACCCCCCCCCCCCCACCGCTATTTTGATTTTCGTGTTGATCATTTTCTGGCGGTTGTATTTTCAACCACCACAATAAATAAATCATAATACCGCGAACTGTTTGTGTTTTTTTTCCTCCACCACTTCCTACCCTAGTGACACCACTGACCCACGCGGTATCCGTCCAGGACCGCCACATAATATATATATATATATATATAAATATTTTTGATATTTAAATTAGAACGTAATCTAGTTAACTGTAAAACTGAGTGACATCCATGACTAAACCCGCTTTTTATTTCCTTTTTTTAACTAAATAAGTAATTTATCATTACATTATGTTAGATAAAACTGATGTTTAATTAGTTACTTAAGACGTATAGAAACAAATTTAAGTGCAAATGAAATAGTTTTTTGGCAATATTATAATTTTATTTCTTTAGATGTACTTATTATAATGTAGTATTTTAGTAATAATCATGTTTCAGTTTTTTTTTTTTTTTGTTATATATAAAATTTACGTTTATTGTGTGTGATATGAGTAGACCCAATTTTTAATTCAGCCGATTACGTATACAATTTTATTTTGTGACCATCATTTATTTATTTATAATATGCAATGAAAATTGATATCAAATAAAAGGTTTTTACATACCTACTTTTTTTCAGAAATATTGATATTGATATTTTATTAACATATAATGTAGATTGATAGGTCATAAATATTTTAATAATGATGGTGAAAAGTATTTCTCATGAAAATATAAATCTAATAATGTCATATGAATGTATGATTTATGTAGTTTATTTGAAAAAATATGTATTTATTTGTATTGTTTGGTGTTTAAATTTCATACCTTATAATATAATTTAATATTTTGTATGGAATGCAGAAGGCTTGATTCCAGCAGCTCAACACCTAGACGACAATTTTGTAATAAATAATCATCCAACACATCATTTTGCTACTAATTTGAATTGTCTTAACTACTCTGGGAATCTTGATTAACATAATATATAATATAATTAGATAGTTAATGTTTCAATAATATAAAATAAGTAAATAGTGTGTAATTGGTATCTATTATTTAAATAGTACTTAACATTGATTATATTGAGTACTACACCTAGTATATAATAAAATCGATCGTAGTAATAATTACTAACTATCTTAAGGTATCAATCTAATCGACAATTCGTTAAAAAATTCTTGGAAATAAAAATAGTTTTTTTCTTCATTTTTCCAAATATATTGATCTTTATATTTTACTGACGTAGAAATTGAGACTCGAGTGTTTAAGTGTTGTCAGAAAATATAAATTTATTAATATACAAGTAATATGAGTGTGTAATTTGTGTATTGTATTTTTGATTGAAATTAGTTAATTATTTTACAATAATATAACCATTTATTTATTTAAGTGGTTAGTTCATTAAATTTCAAACTTAATAATTGTATTATATTTATAATTATGCAACTGCAGCTTTACGCCAGAAAATTAAACAATATTATCTTTATGTATATAATTCCACTGTACGTTGATCCCTCCAGAAGTTAAATTCTTTTATATATGTATATTGTATATAGATGAATTTCTGTCTGTCCTTTATGCATCCCTAAATGGCTAGACGGATTGCGAAGAAATTTAGTACAGAGACATAATAGACCTAGGGGAAGAAGACAGAAAAAATTTAAAAAGTGATAGGCCCAACCCCGTGAGGTGCTCAAACAGATATTTTGAGATTGATGGTTGCTATTAGTGATGTTTGCTATTAGTGCGGAGTAAATTATTATCGCTGAATTTGTTATTATTATTTTTGTTATTTGTTTCCATGGCACGTGCACGTCTATGGTATTACAAGTTACTATCGATATGATGTGTTTTTTAATTACATTATTGCTAACAAATGTCTTTAAAATGACAGCAATAACGACCAATGAATTAATTGATAAAGTAGTTTTTCTGAGTCTACCTCGAAATTGCAGAAATCGTCAGTGCACAAGCTTTATTGGCAGCTGAAAATATAATTTAAATACAATCAATATATAACCATTCTAAACAAAATTTCAGGCGACATGACAACGTACCAGTTTATCGAAGCCGTATATAATGAATCAAGACAAAGTTGTCAAATATCCAACTGATTTCTTAAATTCACTTGATTTGCCACCGCACATTCTAGCATTGAAATTTAACGTTCCAATCATTCTTCTATGAAATATCAATCCATCACGACTCTGTAACGGTACCAGGATTTCAGTGAAAAAGTTGATGAACAACATCATTGAAGCTATGAATAATTTTAAACGGAAAGTGAAGGTGAAGATGTACTGTTGACAAGCATCCCAATTATTCCCACAAATATGCTTTTGGAATTCAAACATTTGCATTTTCCGGTGTGACAAAGCACAAGGACAATTTTATTGTTACAAGTGTGTAGCTGAATTTAAAAATCCATGTTTCTTACATTGAAAACTGTTACGTTGGACAATTATATCGTTGTAAGATTATTAATCAATATATTTTAACAGTTATCTATCTATATGCATAAAAATAAATTGCTAGCATTATCACAAGTAACGAATTCAACACACAGTTTGAGACACATTAGAGGTAGTATTTGTAACGGGCTACAAGTGCACGGGTTCAGATAATTATAAATAAAATAAAAACGTCTAGTGCATTACTTCCATATTTGTCTTCTATTTAACATATAATATATAAAGGAGATAGGTGAAGTATCAATAATATGAAATAAGTTAATTATTCTTAGTTCTATACATTATTATATATATGCATTATTATACATTATACATTATTAATAATTATAACTCGTTTGAAGGTATAAAAATTATCAAAGATTCGTTAAAAAGACATGGAAAGGTTAGGTTAGTTTTTGATTTTGAGAAAGACTTTTTTAAACTTATGAATAATGCAGTATTTGGTATATTATTATAAATTAAGACCTTTGAACTTTAGGCCAGACTGAGAAAAAAAATTGAAAAAATGAAAGGCCATGATTCATCATGACTACATCATCACACGGTGAAGATAAAGTAACCATTCATTTTTTTTTTTTTTAATCACATTTTTCTTTCTCAGTATAACCTACAGGAGACTTACTTATTCTAACCTACACTAACCTTGTGTAGTTTTGGAGGAGAATATGTAGTCGTAAAAACTTTATCTTTGCCGTGTGATAATGTAGTCATGATGAATTATGGCCTTTCATTTTTTCAATTTTTTTCTCAGTCTGGCCTAAAGCTAGTTCTTTGCATAATAAACATTTATAAGTACGAATGGCTTCCACCGTATTGTCATTAGGAGACAATTTATGTCATTAGGTATGAATATTATCATTTTAACGCTGTATCGACATTAATTAACTAACAACGCGTTAATCAAATAAATTCCTATTAGATACAACCTGCCTAATAACCACCCGTGTCGCCAGGATGTCGCAGACTCTTAATAGCCACTATATATTTAAATCGAAATACTTATAGCTTGCACCTGAACACTTAGAACACTATGGTAGATATTTCCTTTAACTAATTGCATGTCGATCAAATAAATGCCATGGTTAAAGTAAAAAATATTAAAAATATTCCTTAAATATTTTACCATAGGTACTCATAATACTAATTCAAAATACTAACCTTTTCGAGTATGTTTTTTCAAAATACTTGTAATATTATCAGATTATTTACGATATATTTGATAAAATACAGTTATTTGATCATGTTTTTAATAGCAATATGGGTATTATATAAGGATGTTTTCAATGAACTTAAGACATTCTTCTTCAAATTTGATAACATTATCTAGGTAGGTATGTCAATTATTATTGCTTTTATCAAAATTATGATATATTTTTTATATAATATGTTTATTTATATTATGGAATTTAATAAAATATGTATGTGATTATTAGTAATTATATTAACAACTAGTACTAAGAAAAAAACTCGGCATTATTTATTTTTATTATTAATTATTTTATCAAACCCGAATATATTTAATGATAGGTATATTAAATATCATTGCGGCATACTCTCAATTTTCTAACCTATATGTAATGTAAGTTGATTCAAATGTAAACAAATGTATGTATAAAGCAAATATAAATAATAACAAGATTTGAAATACAGTATAAGACTTTTATTACAATAAAATAAACCGCATATATACATATTTTTTATGAATACAATTAGCAAACAAATTTATAATGCCCATGAGCGTAATTATGTATATTGTCTTCGAGTATAATCCTCTTGTCATCATAGTTATTATAAGTTAATTTGTTGGATTTAATGGTCTTGAGCTGGTGTTTGAATGAGCGTTTGGAGACATTTTGACGGTAAACGTCTAAATCACTGTCATCAAACAGGCACTTCTTATGGTCATCGAATGTCATGTGATTCTTGACCACGTGCCCACGGATTCCCTCGGCTTTGATCTTCTCCTTGCCTTGTAGAATATATGCGTATTACTTTGCCATCAACGCACAAAACTCAGTCATAATGAGCCCATCCGTCTCATCAGAAAACAAACCCGGGATCTTCTTCCTCTCGGCAATGTAACACGGATGGTCTTTTGAGAGATTTGCTGTGTCCATCCGTTCCAGCAAATTGACGTTGTTTGCCAAGTCTTCGTAAAAATCATCAGTCTGAATATAGTAAACCAGTGAATCTAAAAAGTAATGTCAATTATTATACATGATAAATTAACATATTATTAACATATATGACATATGCATATATTTACCCGTATCTGTATACATGAGCTCAATTTTGTCTCCATAATGTTTTTGCATGACTTCATAGTGGTGTTATGAACGCATTAGCTATTAGTATATTGTATTAGCCTGTTGTATTAGAACATAAGAGTATATTATTGTAGTCTACGGGTAACGCCTAATGTGTGGGCGACTCCCGGAATATTGCGGCTACACGGCACCCGCTAGGGAACCGTAGAGTCAGTCGTCTTAACTCTTTTAAACTTCTACGTCGTTCTGACCATCAATAATAAATTATACAGTGAATTATATATTTCGACTCACAATAAAATTATATTAGTATTTAAATCTTTAAAATTGTTTTGTTGTACTCTCTCCAAAAATCGAACCATCACACTAACGAAAAAACAACGTTCATACGGAACAACCCGTACGAGCACAACAACTGGTGGCAGCGGTGTCGTGGTCATAATTTTCGGAAGAGAAACAACTTCAGAAGGATAACTAATATAATATATATCTATATAATATATATTCGAGGTAATTTTATATTTCTTTTTGTAAATATTAAAACTACTTCGTCCACGTAGGTATATCAGTTGAGAGGTGGCATATAAGCTACCATGGTCAAAAAAAAAAAAATTTCACTCCAGTTGTCAACAACAAGCGCACCGTTTATAGTGGACACACATTGTATTCAACATCGTGTTCTACTCTTCACAACACCATTGTAGCCACGGTGCCGCCGCCGTACGTGTTGTTGTCGTTGCCGTCGTTGTCGTCGTCACCGTCGCCACAGTGCAATCACCACCATCGCTGTGTTGCTAAAGCCGCCTTTGTCGCGATAAGCTGTTACGCCAACGCAAACGCGTCGTGGGACACACAATCACTTGAGCACAATGCAACTGAATGCGATGCATTCATGGGTAATATTGTAAGCTAATTATTAAAATATTACTATACATACATACATATATATATTTTTTTTTTAAACGTATTATTGTCGACTGGTACGACTATAAGTCGTTGTCATTGTTACTATTAGTATTTGTATGATTATTATTGTTTCTATATCAATAGTGGTATTATCTATAGGGAGTGGTGATACTACAAACCATGATAATCTTGTCATATTAATTTAATTTTTTTTTTTATTATTATTACGTATACAATTTAATGCATGCCAGATAGATCTAATAATAGTAACAGTAGTTCCGAGAGTTCTGATCTAGACGAAAACTACTTACCATCACGTCCGATTGACATAAGTCTGTTAGGATCCTCTAGGCCTGTTACTAGATTACTGATTAACCGTCAAAAAGAAAACGTAATACAAGAATCGAAAATAACAAATAAAAATTTTAATTCAAAATTGTTGATAGGTACAAAAGATAATATTCAAACTATAGAATCTAATAATACAATGGCACTACCTAGTTTGACCACATTATCCTTAGAGACTGCAATAAGGTTAATTCCACATTTCAATGGGGAGAATGTACAGGAAATATACCCATTTATAAACGCATGTAATTTTGTCATGCGAAATGTTGATGGAACCGTACAACCGGTACTCTTACAAGTTATAATTACTAAATTGTCAGGCAAGGCGTTCGCGATAACCCAGCATAAAGCAATGTACACATGGGAAATACTTAGAGATAATTTGGAAGGCACTTTCTGTGCTACACGCACACCCGGATATCTTCAGTTAGAGCTTACTACTAGTAAATTTCAACAAGGTGAAACGGTACGAGATTATACAACGAGAGTAGAAAAACTATTGCATGGACTTTGTAACGTAAGCACAAAGGATAAATCTGCTGGTGACACTAAAGCTATACATAGTTACATAAAAGAAACAACTTTAAGTACGTATATTGAAGGTTTACCATCTGCTATTCGAGGTGTAGTCAAACCTAAGAATCACTCAACGTTAGAAGAAGCCATAAAGGATAGTTTAGAAGAAGAGAATTTATCAATCAAATAAAGGAACACAACGTTTGTTGAATAACAAACCAAATAATATGAATATTAGTAAATATTGCAAATATTGCCAAAAAGCAAACCATAATACAAATTAGTGTAGATTTGGATACAACAATGTTGATACTGGACAGCAGAGTAAACAATCCAGAGAATTCAATAATCAAATAAATCAGGAGACTAAACAAGTATAGTGTATTTATTGCAAGAAAATTGGTCATACTATAGATGTATGCTATAAGAAGAAAAATGCAGATACAAGAAAATCAAATAATAATGATCAATCGAATTCGGTAAACGAAAAAGAACCGGCCAGAAAGGGCGTTTGTCCGGTTCGCGAATTGAAAATAATAGCCCAAAATTAAATATTCTAACATGCAAAATCAAACTAACAAACAATCATGCTACGTATCAAATACCACAATGTGTTAAAGGAATTGCCAATTTCCTCATAGATACAGGAGCAGATCTTCATATAATTAAAATAAATGCACTTCAAGATGATGTCATGGTATCTGATGATAAAATTTACCAAATGCAAGGAATTAATGACCAATTAGTCAATACCTTAGGAAGTACAACCCTAAACGTATCAATAAACAATACAATTTGCAAAACAGAATTCCAAGTAGTTGATTCAACCTTTCCAATAAGCGGAGATGGAATATTAGGAAACCCTTTTTTAAAAGACAATCAAATCATAATTGACGTTAGTAAAGGAGAATTAACTTCCAAAACAAATAATACAACTACTATCCCAGCTAGACATGAGATGAACATTCCAATGCAATTTGATGTTCAAGATTCTGCTGAACAACCAAATGTACTCATCCATTCACAAAAAATAGGTCAAAATATTTTGTGTGGAAATATATTAAACATTGTAAAAAACAATCAAGTACTTATAAATGTTATGAATCCATCAGAGGAAACTCAAGTTATACCAATACAAAAACTTTCAGATTTATCTCATGAAATTTATGATATAATTTCAATGAATAACTTACAGTCAAATAACACTAATGTAAATACAGGAAATCGAATCCAACTTCTGAAGAACACACTGAAATGTGACCATATGAACACAGAAGAAAAAGAAGTGATTATAGATTTATGTAGCAAATTTTCAAATATATTCTTTTTAGAAGGAGACCAAATGACGTATACAAATGCAGTGCAACATGAAATCAAAACTCCTGGAGTAACTCAACCAATCCACCAAAAGCCATATAGACTTCCTTACGCCCAAAAAGAAGAAATAGCTAAACAAGTAGGAGAAATGCAACGAGATGGTATAATAACGCCAAGCGATAACCCTTGGAATGTACCATTATTGATCGTACCCAAAAAAACAGATGATTTAGGTAACAAAAAATATAGAGTAGTTGTTGATTTCCGCAAACTCAACAGTATTACTGTTGGGGATGCTTTTCCCATGCCAAATATCACGTCTCACGTTTTCTAGTCTCTCTGAACTTCTCCAAGTCTGGTGTTATTAAATTTTTGGCTAAATTTGATAAACTGGAGGACATAAATCTAAATGTATCTATAAAGCGGATTGTGAAGGAGTTGTTGGTATATTTCGAAAACGAAATAAATTTCTCCTCGCTGTTTGGTATTACAGAAATTGTGTTTGTATCATATCCAAGCTCAGTTACCAAAAAGTGTGCATCATAGTTGGTTAAATTGTGAAAGAAAACCGGTACAAAATTTGGTTGTTGAAGCTTGAGATTACATGAATTACATAAACTTTGTCTAAATTTTCCCGATAGATGGCAATGATCAGCTACTTAATGGTTTTCTTTGGAAAATCCCTTTTTACATAAATTACATGCTTTACATAATTCATGTATGCATCGCTGTTCTGGTGTCATTATAATTGGTGTGTTGGTTTTGAGCAGTTTGTATATTTTTTCTGCTATTTCCACAATACTTTGTATAAAATGTTTTGCTACCTCTTTATTTTGATTACTTCCGCGGTATATAACTGTCGATGTTGGTATTTCAAATTCTTCAAGCAGTTCTTTCGGTATGTGATCATCTGCCTTTATGAAAAAACCATAACTCATAGGCTCGTGATTTTGAATTACAGTTGTATTTTTTCCTTTTTTCTCGTTACATTTAACGAGAAGTGCCTCGAAGTCAGCATATATAACTATGGGGTGGCGTTGTGTTTTGTTCCATGCACTAAACTCCAACATTGAACCGGGCTCAGGCATCTGAGGTAGGATAGGTTTATGCGATCCACAAATAAGTTTGTGCTGATCAAGTGCTGCTTGTCCGCATAGCGTATTTTTCCGGGGTCGAGTGTCATAACTGGTAAAACAACGTTTGCAAAATACAGCAGATTCCTTATGTCCAGTTTTTTGTTTTCTAATAAGCCGGGAAAAGTTAGAGATGTAGGTGTAATGGCTTTTATTTCCATCTGTTATCAGAAGCAAGTCAAAATGGTCCGGCTTCTCTTCGTCTGTGAAATGTAGTGGGAAGACTTCATATGTAGGAAATTTCTTCGGCGGCTGGAACTTCTTATCAACCCCGTATACCCGTATACATTAACGAAAACATTTTTATTATTTTTTTCAAAAATTTTAACTTGTTGTAAGGGCGTAGGAAATTTTAAACCATCGAAATTAAATTTATTCTCCAGCGATGTATAATTTTCAGTTACAATAATTTTGTTATTACCCGTAACGTACTTTGCTATGATTGCCCACTTAAAACACTGTTGGTCTGAGTTTTGTGAATTGATAACAGCTTTTTTATTCTTAATGTAATTTGGTAACGGAATGTACGATGAACCACCCATAGGTGTGCATTTGTATACTCCCAATAATAAGCCGTCTATAGATTGTAAAGTAAAACCACTTCCTTTAGATGTATAAACATCTTCTTCGGTCAATAATTTTACAAACGCTTGTTCTACTATTGACTCAATATCCGTATTTATAAAAATTTCTTTAGCTTAAGTTTTAAACGCACGGTTCTCGGCTGAATTGTCTACGTTTGGTCGGCTGTACGTTGCTTCCAGTTTCAGGTTGAATTTAATTGGGTGTTTTGTCGATGATGATTTAAGTAATTGAATTAAGTCTTTTTTTGATGATACTAAAAATGCGCTGAATTTTTTCAAATTATCTGTATTTTTCTTATAATTCCAAATGATTTTATTAGAGAGCGATGAACCAGTCTTAACAAAACCGGGGGTTTTAACGATGGTCATGCGTATTTTTTTAGTATTTACTGCTTCGTTCGAATTTTCCGCATGTACACGCTTAAGATCATTGCGATTTGAAGCCGAAGGAACTGAAATAAAATAAATAATTTACTATTGTAATGCTAAAAATTATAGAAATATGTGTGTAAAGATAAATTGTTGTTATAAATATTAACGTTTTTTTTTTTTTTTTTTTTTTGTTTAATAAAAGTATCTGAAGAAAAATTGAGAATTAAAAAAAATGTTTAGTGATATGTTTCTCATAATATGGAACACACGATTGAGTTAGATCTACAAATACTAAATAGTATTACATACATGTATATGTAGTGTGTATATATTAATATTTATATTACTGTTATAACATAGGAAGTAAATAAACATATGAATAAGATATTTACCATTATAATCGTAAATGTGTTCGGTTGGTTTAAAAAAATCTTGAATTTCTCGCTTGGTTATGATCGGTTGTTGTTGAATTATAATATTTGAATCTGAAAATAGTATTATTATTATTAATTGTATACTTGAAAAAAAAAATCATATACTATGTTTAACACTTTTATTATAATTTCCTTTTAGATAGTATTACGTATACAATATGTTGTATTTTAATAATTAAACACGATATACATAGCCTTGATTATATATTTTTTATCTAATAAATCTGTAATTAGTTTAAAAATACTTACGATGTTTTTCTTTAGTATGCCTGATAAGGTTATCTCTCCGTGTGGATATTTCTGAGCATACTCTGCAGGAAATCTTCTTGGATATTTCGTGTGACTTGACATGTCTGTGTAGATTTTTAATCAGTGTAAAGGTCTTATCACATACACTGCACGAGAACATTATTATGTAGGTACGTTGAAAACTGGAAAAACTCACGAAACTAGACTTTACCCTTCATCGAATAGATAGGTAATGAAATACAGTAAAATATATTATTGTTCTTTAAATATCAGTGTGAAATGATTTTATTTAAGTGATTTATAAGCGCATGCGCACAATATTAGAAATATCAATAGAAAAAACTATGGTGTTAGCTTTAGTAAAGTAAATAATTTAATTTTTTATAAAATATTTGTGAACACTTTAATAACACTTCGGAATTCTGTAAAAACACGACTTGACACTTGAACGTTAATACACGGTCTAATTTCGTTTTAATTAATGCGCTAATTTCTTGCTACTAATCACCAACAATATTCGGACATGTCTCTACAGGTCCGTTGTCGTACATACGGTTAATGATGTAGTGGCGTGAGAAAGGGTGGGGGGATGGATTGGAATGTTTAAAAATGTTCGATGTGACTATGTGACAGTTTTCGTATGTGTGTATTGAAAGGTCTAGGCGGCTTGCTTGTGTGCTATATGGAATACTGGAATCTTACGTATGTATTAGTACAGATTATATAAAACCAGATGGTGCACTCCATATTCGGCCCATGTAATTCTCAAAAATGCGAAAAATCAAAACCTACCTCAAATCAGTGTCACCACGGATAGGGAAAATAAGGCTTTATTAGAAATTATTGTTTATTAACTACGCATCACTGACTTTTTTGACACTGTTCAGCCGTTGTACCACAGATTATATAAATATATATTTAAATATATAGTGATATAATATATATTTAAATATAATATAGTAATATAATATACATTTAAATATAATATAGTAATATAATATACATTTAAATATATATTACCGAATTACCGTTATTGTTTTGCTGCTCATTACTCAATGTACGCGGTATGCTGAGTGTGAATTTTTTTATTTATTAAACTTTTTTATTTAATCTTCATAATTTATTTTTGCACCAATTATTTTATATTTATTTAATAATAAAGAAAATATTTTTCATATCTGATTCTGTAAGATGCCCGATTTTTGATATCTGTAAAATTTAGTATAATATTTCATGTTAAACCATGCCCGTTTAGTTAGCTTTTCGAATTATTTTTTGGACGTAAAATTTAAAAATTTAAAATCGGGCTTCTTACGGAATCTGATTTTAATCTTCTCTACCTATAATTTTTTTTATTTATTTATCTTTTGTGTATTGAACTTATGGGGAACATTATAATAAATGAGCTAACACTCCTGCCACAGACCAAAATTTGTTTTTATTTTAAAAAATAATGTATTTCCTCCTTGTCTTTGTGATGTACACAGTAAAATATTTTTAAATTGTGTAACAGAGTCACTATTTCTTGAAGTGTAAATAAAAATATCGAAAAAGATAAAACAAATTTAGTATTCTAGAATAATATGCACAAAAAAGTATTTTAAATATTTAAAAATCACTTCTCAAAAAATGTTGGGGAAGTATGTGTGTTCTTAACATGATTATCTGTTTTAAAGTTTTAAAAAATACAAGTAGGTTTGATAAACATAAGCCCGAAGATTATAACAGACTAATCCATATATTGGATTAAAGCTACGCAAAATTTTAGATGATTTTCGGAATTCCATTAGCATTGAACCATTGACGCTCAAAGTACATAATATAATATTATATTATTATGTATTAAATATTATTTGATAAGATAGTTAAAAATTATGGTAAAAGTTGTTGTACATTAATTTATTTCTCTTATGTGACCCTACTGATTTGAGGTAGGTTCGTGTTATCAGTAAATCGAAGAAGTGCACCGTCTAGTTTTATATAATCTGTGGTATTAGTGTGTGTATGTGTCACAAACGAACAAAGGACTGGTTAACTATCTATAATGTACTAAATGGAAAACTAATCTGCTTGTTGTCTGTAAATTAATGGTCATGATATTGAGTAATTTATACTAGTTTCGGAGGAGCCTGTATTGGAATTGCCTATATTGAGGATCCCTATGCTTTTACATGTAAACTTTAAGGGGGCGGGATCCAGAAGCCCCTATTTTATACTACTTATTCAAACTGCTGCAGACATAAAGATAGTTTACTAGATAATACTATTATGTAATAATTTTATTTTTATTATTAATATTATTGATCATGAGCCCGGAAACTATGACCATTATCTTTTTGTAGGGGAAAGAGTCGGTGTGTTATGTTGGACAAAGTTTCAAATGTCTGCTGTTCCTACAAAGAAAGAAGAAAATGTAAACGAAACGGGCACGTAGAAACTGGAACGGTATCCAAGCTATCGGCATAATATTATATTCATATTATATTACATATTATTCACAACGCCGTAGGCTCTTACATCTCAAATCGTCCCTACGATTATTCTGGACTTTAAATATGTAATATATTCTAGAGATCCAGTACTAATATTATTTGATACACTCTAAGTAAAATTTAACATTACTACATTAACTATTGTATACGAGCACATCTCATAAATATTATAAAGTTTAGTTTGCCATATTCTATTTTTCTATAAATAAAAACAGTTGAAAACCGATGAATAATGAATAAAATATCACTTTGTATTGAATTATGTTAATATTAAAACCATAATGTATAATATATTACAACAGTATACTTACGGCGTGTTGCAATAACCAATATCCATTGTGGACACGTCATTATAAAGTAATAAAATTGATTATTTTCAAATCAAAATTGATGTATTGAAATTGCTATCGATAATTTAAAGACAACTTTAAAATAACTTCATAATTTGTATAAACAATTAAATTTTAAATTAAATAATACCTAATATTTGGTTTTCTTAAGTTTGTTCATAACCATTACAAAGACGATTATTATTCGAATATAGTGTATAGGTAGAAGTCAAAATTAAAATCGTATATAATATTACCTAAGGTAAAGATAATATTAGTAATCGAAAAATAATAAATTAAAATATAATTAAAAATCAGAAAACAATATAGAATCGATATTGTCTATTATCTATATACAAAAATCATAGTATTATTAATTTAATATGTTGATAATTTAAATTTATACTAAAAAAAAAAAAATATATAAATTAATTAAAATTGAATTAAAATCAAGAAACTTAATTTGAGTTTCAAGTCCAGGTTATTTAATCGGTTGATTGAATCATCAAAAGTTTAATTAATTTGGTTTTATATAAAACGACCGATATTATTAGATTATATTATAATGTAGGTTTACCAAAAACATTGTCTTGTCTTATTCTTTTAATACTATTATTTCATTGCAGTAGATACGAAATTTGGGAAATTTGTAGACACTTGTGCAGCTGGTTAAAGTATTATTAATGATGTAGCTGAAAATGGTAGTAGACGCGCAGATAGGAGTAATAATAGTAACAGTAGAAATACTGACACATATTGGACTCGTTCGCTTGTGAAATAAAGTCGTACTCGGCAAATATTATGGATTCCAGGCACGTTTATTTCATTATTATTATTCTTACTCGAAAACTGTGCGTCGTCCGGAGCATTGCAGTTTGTCGACGCTTCGACGGACAGCACTGCCGAGTACCTCAGAACCCGAGTACTTCTGATCTGTCCGTTGTACAATTAATGTAAATTTATATTATTGTCATACTGGGCCGTCGCAGTTGTCTGTGATAATAAAATTATTGAATCACCAGTGTGCTACTCACTATTCACCATATCCATCTCAAGCTCTGCAGGGTGTCTGTTTTTTCACCTATAACAATGACACAATAATAATATTATTGTTTTTAATTTAAAAAAAAAATACATATTATATATTTTTAGTAGTCCAAAGTACAATCTAAATTCTATGAAATGGTTATATTATTATGTATCAGTTATATAATATACACATATATACACACATATATATATATATGTATATAATGAATACAATACGATGGAACATTAATCAGAATATTATCACACTATAAGAAATAGGTAATAAATTAACTGTAACCGGTATTTTGGTTTTCCGTTCTTATAAAGGCACATCAAATATGGACCTATATCTGGAGGAAAAATTCATACGAGTATGATTAAAAGTATGCGTCTTAAACAATTTCAAAGTAGATACTTATGTAGCTTTTTTTTTTGTCTTATCCGAGTACAATAAATGATTATAATGATGAAAAACGTGGCGTACAGAACGTTAATAATTAGCAGATTTCATAGTTTTCACGTGTGCTGAATTATTTCAAATAATTACTCCAATTCTAATGAGTTAGACATTTTTATCAAATCATTGTTCAAACATTTTTCTTAAAATGTCTAGAAACTTATTTGAATATTGAAGTATGACAGTTGTGAAAGTCAACATATAACTTGTTACTAATAAACAAATAATACCGACTACAAACTAACCCATCATATTAGTAAATGAAACTATACGTAAGGTAGGATTTATGTTTAAAAAATTATACTTCTTAAATCTATCATAACACAAAATAACGAATGAAGCACCATGTGTGAGTATAATATTTTAGCCCTGATACTGTGTGACACAAGTGAAGAGTAGGTATACGAATTTGATATGCCGTAGTTAATAATAATAATAGGGAAAAAAGGTTACGATAATTAATATTAATTAATACAATATTGAAAAAATATCATCGTAAATTCGTAACCGTTTCTCAATAATATATTCATTGCAAATAATATATATATAATATAAAACGACTCTTTGTTAATTTATTGATTTAATTATATGCTTATATAAAGGGAACTTATTACTTATAATTAATAATATAATATATTTCGCGTTTGGTATCTACATCATCGAAAAATTGGGTATTTCCTGCTATTCTCCATTTTATTTTAATGATAATGTGTAGAAAATATATAGCATAATATAATTTTATAAACTAACTAATTATGAATACCAAAGTATTTTATATTGCTACATGTCACAGGTGCCATACATATTAATATTTATTATGTTTGCATGATATACGAGCGCTTAGACTTAAATCTTAAGTTATGTTGTATGTGGCATGTGCCAATTAATGATAATAGATAAATATTACTTCTTTTAGCTAAATGTTTAAATTGCGTAATTTTAGGCCAACGAAGCAAATGAGCTGAGGCAGCACTTTGTAAAATAATATTTAAGGACGTAAGCACCACAGGAGAGGGACAGTGCGGGTTTCGAGTGAGAGACGATATTATGTTTGTAAGCGACTCATAGAGACCCGTATTTTTGTGTGTTTGTTTTATGTATAATAAAGTGATTCAAAATAGTATTAATTGTTCATCGATTATTTTGTGTATCATCGAGAGATAGGTATACAACAGTTATTAAATTATTATTATATGTTGGTTTTTTTTTTTCAGGGGAGGGTGAAAATAAACATGTTGTAACATGATTGAAATCTATATAATTTTTATATTAGGGTGTATTATATTTTTCTCCTGATAAAATCGCAAGACACTGCAGAAGATAAACCGATTTAAAAACATCAATTAAATTACACCTTCACCAGTGCCTATAGTTAAATCATAATCACCAGTTTATGGTAATGTATGAACTGTTTATTTTTCCAATATAATAATCCATCATTGAATGATATAACTATAATTTATTGTTTATATTTATAATTTATAAAATACATATTATTATAACAATAATCGGTTAAATTTAATTTAAGCATTATACATAAACACAACTTCAACAACATCCAAAGAAAAGTATACATGAAACACAAGAAATCATTCACAGACGGTTTGTATTCATCGATTTAATTTATACGTTTCCCACGCCTGCGAGTAGCACGTGCTGGCCACATTGGATTATATTATATTATTATCTGAAATTCTGAAACATACTTCAAGATATTTAAGTTACCAAATAGGTTGTTTCATACTTTTTCTTTTTCTTTTTCCTTTTCTTTTTCTTTTCGGCATGGTTATAAAATATCGAATATAATGATATACAATGGGGTAATGTTATAAAATGGCATAATTATTACCCATATAAAACAATAATATGTGTATATGATAATTTTATATCAATGAGTGTACTGTATTATATTGGCTTTGAAATAATTTTTTGTTTTTAATATTAGTTTATAGTCATTTAAAAACATGATAACAAATCTTAACTGTTATTTCGTGTTTGTTATAGTATAATACCGTAGTGTCCGAAGAAATAAGTCAGACAACAAACGTCAATACAATATTTTTGGAATGAGTTGAGTACGGCTATTTTTTTTTCACCGAGCTCCATATGGAATTGTTTTTTTGACGTGGATATTTATCATTGCCATTGAAGCTAATATAGGTACTAACCCACATGCCAACACACACTGTAGCCAGATTGCCCAATATCGTAGTATCTAGATACTTAATGCATGAATTAGACATTCGTATAATATTGATAGGTACTTATAATAATATACAAGGTAAACTATGATGGTATACTGGTAAGGTAAGCTATTCATAATTATATGTGGTGGTGGGTATGATAAAGAAAACAATTTTTAAATTCTGTTATTATTAAATCTGTCAATTAAATAAGTTATAGTACAATTATTTTCAAAAATATAGTTGTATATTTTTTATTTTTTTATTACTATTGTGCTAAGTAATTATTAATTACCATAACAATTAATAATATTAATTAATCATTATAATTATGTTGTGTATTTAAAAGTTATCATCAGTACGGCGAGGATTCCACAAACTCAATATTACATATAACCACTTTGGTAACCAAAGTGTGCTCTTTAATTACACTTGAATATTATATTTCATATTGCATATTATGATATATTACCAATGGCATTACTATCCAGTGACTTCTAGCTGGGTACAAGAAGTAAAAACGACTAGTGTATAACCAGCACCCGGTATCCCGTCTGGAATTTCACAATTATATTATGTATAATATATTTTGTTTTATTGATCGGATGCATGCCGAAAATAGTTTTGTCTCCGTTGTAAAGCGCAATAACGTATAAATTATTCATTTGATGGTGGTTCGTTAAACTGTTGTGATTATCATGAAATCGCATAATGTCTAGTAAATAACATACGCCTTGATCCGGACGAATGATATATTGATATACAAATAGGTTCTCGATTCCTGAAAATTTGGGAACACAAATTGCGTCCGGTAATGTTAATATCGATTAGCGAGTAAACAAATTTCGACCATCCTTCTCCATAATACTAGCAGACTAGGTACACAATATGTATAATATAAATTATATTTTACTATTTTTCACGCAGCACACCCAAATATATTTCAATTCAACAACATATAATTAAAAACAGACGAATGGTATATAAAAAAGAAGATTTATTGAAACAAAAGAAGTTATATTTTATGAAAAAACATAAAAATTGCCAAAAAACACGTCTCAATTATATTGAAACATTATCATTGTGCGGGATGAACGGCTGCACATGTAACGCCGGCACGGCGCGTACGTACGACGTGTATGTGTGTGTGTGCCAACGACGGCCCATACGTTACGCACCGTGTGTCTGATTGTCTGTTGTTCTTTAGCCTTTAGACGGAAGATGAAAGAGTGGACTATAATAAATTAGTAATAAATTAGGAACTGATGGACTAGTAAATTTTCAATAATATGGGTGATGATGCGAGGCTCTCTAATGCCACAAAAAAAAATAACAGCAATCGGTTGTGATGGCCGATGGGCAATGTACATAAGTTATGTAACATAACAGTTTAATGTAATTGCTCTGCAACTCAATATCTTACACGCTAGGGTTAGAAAAGACAAAAAAATGGCGCACGATCACAAGCCGATCGGCAGAACAATCATATGACAAATAAATCAATATAAAGAAAATAATTATAAAATTACAAAAGTCGCGTATTGCGAATAATAAACACATGAAAATTAAAAGTTAAACAACACTTTTTGACAACTAAAGTGAGCGTGCATACCAAGGTTTATAGATAATACAGGTTGTTGAGGCAACCGTCACGTAAACAAATCGATCTTCCCGAACCATTCCTTATCTACTGACGTCATTGAAGTATCATCCCATACAACATTACAAGGTTTTACTAATATATTTACCTATTACATAACTAAAAATTGTATTGTAATAATGGTTTCGGCCGTTTAAGCTTTTTCAATAATATACGTGAATGTTTAGTTGAATTTTGTTTGTTTTTATTAATTTTCAGTTATTACCTATAAAGTTTAGACGAATGGAGTGAAACCGCACAGGAGTATTACGCAAAATGGTGCTCTATTCTACTCGTCAAAACTTTAAATTTTGTTATAAAAAATTATCTACTCATCCATAGTTTGACTTTAACAAAACGAAATATTCTGAGTAACGTTTTGATTCGCAAGTTGAAATGAAAAAATATGTTATGGTCTTTACCATTTAAAATAATTAAATCGATAAAAAAATGTTTACATTTTTAAACTTAAATTATTTAAAAAACTTTCTCAAAAGCCTTTGAATTTATCAGTATATAAAAATGATTAAATAATTTCACTATAATATAGGTAAACTTAATATATTTTATATTTCATGAAAAAAGTCATTGTATATTAGCGATAAATATAGATTGTAACCGTAGTATAAATACTTTGGGAATAGTACCCTATAGTTATTCATTAGAGAAATGACCGTCTATCCATTCCGGTTGTAGCAACAATATGGAAATGACATTCGATCTAATTACTGGGTATTTGAAGTCAAAACCTTCGAGTAACATGAAAAGGACAACGGAGGTTATACGTTTTTGCTTACCCGGTTTAAGGTAACGACTACTACTGCAGTGTTTGAGGCCAAAATCACCTGGTGGTGCTCAACCACGCAATGTCATAGATTTGGTCTTATATCGCAAGATCCCAATTATTGAGTTCAAAATCCGGAAAAACTGGCAATCGTTTCTTACAGATATCTAGTCAGTGTATTACCACACTAAAATATGTATCATATGTATCCTATCTTATCAATAACAAAATAAGTTTTTTTTTTATTATTCAATATAACGTTTGAAATTCTCGTGCAGGGGGAAAGGTCCGACGACTCGTAATCAACACTTTTTCGGTGCGGGATAACGCTGAGAAATGTGGCTTTTGTAGTTTTTGGGATACTTGTACAGTTTTAGGTACTACACAGTACATTATAGTACTGCACCCCTGCACAGTTTAATTTTTATAACTACGAAAACTGATTACAGTACTTCGTGCCACAGTGTGTGATCGTACCGTGACGATGAGTTAGGTGCCAAGTACGATAATAATGAATAATATTGTATAAAACTGTTTTAGCTAAGGTATAAGATACGTGTGAAGGCGAGAATAGCGAAGTTCAGAGATTACGATGTCGAGTGATCAAATAAACTTAAAATAACTAAAAAGGTATAAAAGAAATGTACTTACTTTCTAGCATCAGGAAACCATTGCGCCAAGACTCATCCTTGGCGACACGATGAGTCTCTGATAATTATAATAATATTGTTATCACACCAACGTGTCGCTGGCTCGCCGCGATTGTTTGCCATGATAACTCCGTAAATTATTGCTTTTTACAATGCATGGTTATCGTGATTTTCCTCTCTTTTTTTGTATCGTATTAGCGCAGCAATGACTATTAACCGCATCGCATTGATGCTGACAATAAGCTCGGTGGTGACTGCGCGTGGACGACCGGACATTTTATAGTTTCTACATGGTAATAATAGTATTATAAAATAATACACGACAATATATTATAATACGCCAACGCCCATCGTTGTCGTCTTTGCTGATCAAAAAATAAGACTATACCTAGTCTGAAGGTAGGGAATGATTATTTACTTCAGAACGAAGCGGAAATTGAACAATGTATTGAATATAAAGCTAAGGATGTCAACGCACTATATATTTTCTATATTTGATCCAAGTAGACTCATTTACGCAAAATATTTTTACTTTACGTTTTTGATTAAACTTAGTGTAAAATCGTTTATAATAAAAATTTTAAAGAATAATATTTATGAGGCCATAGCAAATTTACTACTCGAAATAAAAGTGGTTAAAGCAAAAAAAAACATATGAATTTACTATTTTATAATACTAAATAATTACGGACGACGTTTTCTACCAGAAATATTGCTTTAAATGAAAAATGACGAGAAATCTTTATTGTTGTATTTAGGATTTTGTTCCTTACGGTTAAAAGTTTAGCAAATTTTAGCCATTTTTGAGCTATTTATAGAAATTTTAATTTTGGAATTTTTTGTTTTAATTTGGTTAAAAACATTCTTAAAAACTTTAAATTTAGGTTTTTACTTATATTAGCAATGTCTTTATAAGGTAATATTTTCAAAACTTTTGAGCAACTATTTATTATTAAATCTAAGATTTGGAAATTTTTAATAATCTATAATATATCCAAGACAGATAAACCGTCTGCGCTGTCGTATACGCTGGTCACCGATGCACACAAATAAACGAACAAATTAATTATAAGCACTTTTATTAAGCACTTTGACATCCAGTGGCGATCGAGTCACACGATCACAACATGGCTCTGATACTGGTGATAAGTGGTAATCGAGTCACATGACTACCGCAAATTGACCCCTTTTTATGATGTAGCAATTAAAAAAATAGTTTTGCCTTTTCAAAGCTAAACATGTTTGTCCTGTAATTTAAATGAGTGTGTTAAAAATCTTTAACGGAGATTGAGATACAGAAAATCTACGGAAATTTGTAACGGAATGTATTAAATATCACTACCTACTCCAGGCATTAAACGACAAATTAAAAAAGAAAATATATTGTATAAAATTGTTATTTTTAACGGAAATAGAAGTAAGACGGTATCAGTCAATGATAATGCGTAAGTAAGAGCATAATTCTATTAATTGTTTAAAAAATACAAAATTATATTATACTGGCTTGGAAAACTGGTAAATTAAATCTAATCGACTATAAGCAAAAAAGTATATAGTTACCAAATAGTTTAACGAAAAATAAATAAATGTTAAATAGATTATTTACAAATAGAAGCAGCCTGACGTCAATCCGACAAAAAATGGAAAAGAAAAATTACACAAGCAATGTCTGCGACAAATCGTTCTACCAAAGTGGACAATTGAAAATACATCGACGCACACACACTGGCGAAAATCCGTATGCGTGCGATGTTTGTGACAAATCATTCAGCCAAAGTGGCAATTTAACGATACATCGACGCACACACACTGGCGAAAATCCGTACGCGTGCGATGTGTGTGACAAATCATTCAGTGAAAGTGGCAATTTAACGATACATCGACGCACACACACTGGCGAAAAACCGTATGCGTGCGATGTTTGTGACAAATCATTCAGTCAAAGAAGCATTTTGACAAGACATCGACACACACACACTGGCGAAAAACCGTACGCGTGCGATTTGTGTGACAAATCATTCAGTGAAAGTGGCCATTTAACGATACATCGACGCACACACACTGGCGAAAAACCGTATGCGTGCGATGTTTGTGACAAATCATTCAGTCAAAGAAGCATTTTGACAAGACATCGACACACACACACTGGCGAAAAACCGTACGCGTGCGATGTTTGTGACAAATCATTCAGTGAAAGTGGCCATTTAACTATACATCGACGCACACACACTGGTGATAAACCGTATGCGTGCGATGTTTGTGACAAATCATTCAGTCAAAGAAGCATTTTGACAAGACATCGACACACACACACTGGCGAAAAACCGTACGCGTGCGATGTTTGTGACAAATCATTCAGTGAAAGTGGCCATTTAACGATACATCGACGCACACACACTGGTGAAAGACCGTACGCGTGCGATGTGTGTAACAAAACATTCAGTCATAGAAGCGATTTGACAAGACATCGACGCACACACACTGGTGATAAACCGTACGCGTGCGATGTTTGTGACAAATCATTCAGTCAAAGAAGCATTTTGACAAGACATCGACACACACACTGTGGTGAAAAACCATACGCGTGTGATGTTTGTGACAAATTTTTCTCTACAAACTCCAGTTTTATGCAACATAGACATACCCACATGGCATTTTGATTTGTTAGATCAAAGATCTAAGATCCAAGGATCATAATAATCAAATAGGATAAATCTTTTTTAACACATAATGTTCGCACTGATAATACCTAAATATGAATAATGTATATTATAATTTATGGTGAATATATTATTTAATACTCTGTTTATTCATTATTTGTAATTTTTTTTTAATTAAAAAGAGATAATTCATACACGTTTGTCTTAAAAAATATGAATTAACATCTTAATACATAATTATCTAACAATAGCTTATCTGTTATTACTTGTTATGACCACATCTCTCTTTTCTATTATCCTTATTATAAAAAATTGAATTATTGTCACAATATAATTTTGTACATACTTTTTTAACATATTTTTATTTTCATAAATAAGTTTTATGTTCTGATAATACAAAGAAATTATTTACTTAGCTTAAGAGAGTATAATAATTGACGTGGGCCCGCGTAATAGCCGTTTGAATTCAAATGGCCTTTGCGCGGAAACCCGCGCAATTACTTCTCTTTTCAACCGTCAATCGACGACGGACGACACCGATACGCGATAAGTGCGCCTGGAACTGTCGATCTGCCGAGACTCCGAACCGTTCGATAGTAGAGTGAGTTCTCTGACCGACACTGAACGACACACGCTTCACCCCCCCCCCCCTCCCCCCCCGCTATTTTGATTTTCGTGTTGATCATTTTCTGGCAGTTGTAATTTCAACCACCACAATAAAAAAATCATAATACCGCGAACTGTTTGTGTTTTTTTCCTCCACCACTTCCTACACTAGTGACACCACTGACCCACGCGGTATCCGTCCAGGACCGCCACATAATATATATATAAATATTTTTGATATTTAAATTAGAACGTAATCTATAAGTCCAATTTTTTAGGTTTGACTACTTTTCTGCCTATCCTGGTTTTATATTCATTTTTAGTTTGTTTGTCCAGAGATTTTGTTGTAATCATTCAATCTAACAGTATGTTACCGTACAACAGAACGACACCCACGACTTACCCGCTTTTTATTTCCTTTTTTTAACTAAATAAGTAATTTATCATTACATTATGTTAGATAAAACTGATGTTTAATTAGTTACTTAAGACGTATAGAAACAAATTTAAGTGCAAATTAAATAGTTTTTCGGCAATATTATAATATTTCTTTAGATGTACTTATTATAATGTAGTATTTTAGTAATAATCATGTTTCAGTTTTTTTTTTTTTTTTTTTTTGTTATATATAAAATATACGTTTATTGTGTGTGATATGAATAGACACAATTTTGAATTCAGTCGATTACGTATACACTTTTATTTTGTGACCATAATTTATTTATTTATAATATGCAAATTGGTACATTGTACTTATTTTTAACAAAGCAAGGATAAAAGTTGTCAAAGTTAGCAATTTATATATTTTTTTCAATTAAAACTAAACATAGAATATGAATTTAAGTTGATGATGCTATTTATTAGCTTTCAATTTCTAACTAAATATAGGTATGTGTCCAAAATTTATATAATTTATTTTTATCTTAATCAATATGTTTGGAATGTATATTAATTAATTATGAGTGCAATTGCAAAAATAACGTTTAATTGAATTAAAGAAATTGCATCAACTCACCAAGCCTTATTAAATCTTACTCACGTCTATTTGTAATCATATTACGCATAATATAGTACCTACACGTGCACGAATATGTATCTACATAATACTATATTGTAAACTTGTGCAAATACCATTTATGTACTATGATTATAAATTCGACGAAAATACAACAAGCCACAAAGTGTTGAAAATTAAAACATAATAAACACGAATCACATCAATGATCGAGCCTAAAATAGCGGATTCTGACACGAGTATTGTACATGATAATACGTAACTCTATACTGAAAAATCAGAGTTGCTTTGGTGTCGCCTGGATTCCAGATGTGTGAATGTTTAATGACTAATGTGTATATCAGCTATCCGTATGTTGTAGTGTGTAAATAGTAAAAACTATTATTATCGATGATCGGGTATTATGTTTCAAGTGGACCATGCGGCTACAGTATTGTACAGATTGTACCATAAAAACACCATACTGGCACAACATAATTATTATAATATATTATGCCTGGTTTTCGAACCAGAAACCCTATAAAATTTAATAAGTACATTATGTAATATTGTTATTTTGTTTCAATCAGATTGAAAAACTCATTAAAATTTCAAATTTGAAAACGATATTATACTGCTGCAATATGTATTATTTTCATATTTGACTATATTGTTATGTTATACATTTAATATTTAGCATAAGCATTATTATTTTTTTTTCCGGAAACAGAGTATTCATTTTTCCAGCATTCATGTTATATCTACACATACGATTTTTTGACAACTGAAGATTACGTTGATTTCATTATGATAAACTTGAAATACTAGCCATCACATATTATATTAATATTATTATTACAATTTGTTTTTATTATTATTTATATATTATACGACTCAACTTAGAAAGTTATCGACATTTTTTAAATAAAATTTTATTATTATATTGTTTGAAATATTTACCGTTTATTTATTTTCTTTAATACAAAAAATAAATTGATACAATGTTTTATTTCTATCGTAACTGTACAATGAGTCATTTATTTGCAAGACCACTAAATAATCAAATATTTTTATTTGTTTCAATAAATCATTTATTAATTTAATTGTAATAGTATACTAAGTTTATTTTGTCATCACTTTATCACCATTTGATACAATAACTATTCAATTTAATATCAGTTATTATAATACATTGAATCAATTTTTTACTAAATCTTTGGTACTATCAAATTAATATTTTCTAAAAAAATTTAAAATAGATTTTTTCATATGAGATTGAAAATAAAACGTTTCACCAAAATTTAAAAGTAATAGGTAAAGTATCGAAATGTTGAAATTAAGCACAAACCAACATATATGTATACTTTCTGAATTTACATTTTATTCATATTATATTAAATTATATTGTTTGTAATCAGTGACTTACTTACAAAATATACTATATACATTAAAAATATATAAAAATAAACTGTTTTAAATGAGGTAGATAACATTGACGTCAAACAAAAATTTTTTAAATTTTAAATTATTAAAACTAAAAATTATCTTAGTACTACTTTGTGTACAACATTCCTGGTTAACCTGTCTTTCGCTAACATGAAGAGATTTGATGGTTTTCCTACACGTGAGCAGGCAACATGTTATAGCTGTCCATGTGATAAACATGTGTTTTCCAAATCCAAACCACAAATAGAAATTGTTTGGCTTTCAGATTTATTTATGGTCATCGCATAAGCTAAACAAATCGGAGCCTTTTAAACGGTATTTTATATTATAACACTACCAGTGGAATACGTGGCAACAGGACGATATCTCCTTTAAATTTTTTCCGTCAAAATTGTTGCTTCGAGAATATTTTCGGTAATTTTTTTTATGACTAAACGTGTACCGTTACATAATTGAGTTGGGTTTAAATTACGTAGAATAATTGGTGAGCCAATTTTCAATTGAAGATTGAGTGTTGGCATTCATGGCAAATCCAGAGAATTCAAAAATTCAGTTGGAAAGTTTACGGCTTCGTTTTCATCAATAACCATGTCGATTGATTTAAAAGACATCAAATCACCGGGAAAAATCTGTTGTATATGGAAGTTAATTTCGTTTACATCAACGTTTCTTGCTGCCAAAATAGCGCGATTACAGAGCCAATTGTCATCTAAGTAATAATTCAATATATCCGGAAAGACACTCTCAATTATCGGTTCAACAACATTGCAGAAAATATCTGGTAATTTTATGTACTGTTTATTTTGATGCAACTCAATTTTACCATTTCCAATATCCAGTAATTGTTTAGAAAATACTTGTGCCGATGGATCATTTTGCAATTGTACTCGCGTATTCAGTCAGTCGAAAGTTTCTCAACACTTGTCCATAAAAACGATTGTTTTAAGCATGCGTTGATCTCATCGGCAAAAGTATAGTGAGGAATAACTGGTAAAGTCTGTCGGAAATCACCGGACAGTAGTAAAACAGTACCACTAAAATTTTTATTGTTGCTCTTCAAATCTTGCATAGTTCTATGAAAAGCTTGTGAATGTTACGAGTCATAGTACACTCATCCCAAATTATTATTTCACTATTTTGCAACACTGTAGCCATTCCGCTTCTTTTTTTTTGAATGTTACACATTGCATTTGGTTTGTTATGAATGTCTAATGGCAATTTCAAAGCTGAATGTGCTGTTCGTCCACCATCTAGCAAAGTTGCAGCAATGCCTGACGATGCAATTGCCAAAGCAATTGTCTGTTGGGAACGTGTCTTTGTAAGAATTAATGATATTAAGAATGTCTTACCTGTTCCACCTGGCGCGTCTAAGAAAAAAAACCCACCTTGGTCTGCATCAACCGTCAGGCATTATCCGATTATAAATATTTTTTTGTTTGGCTGTCAGTAATGGTTCATTATTCAAAATAATTGTTGCTAAATCAACGTCATTGTACTGTTTTTCTCGTTGTAAATCGGTGTTAACTAAGTCGGCAGACGGGCGATCAGGTGATGGCATTCCTTTATGACTAAGTGACAAATTTGAAATTAAAATACATAAATCTTCGATCAACACTAATGCTTCATTATAATATCTGGTGTGAAATCTAAATTTGGACATTGATTTGTTCGTCTAATTCGATGCAGTATACCTTCAGCCATATAATTCTTATATTTTTCCCACAGAGTCAAAAAGAAGCATTCACGTTGTTTAGGATGTACAGTGTAAAGTCGTCCTAATGTCTTAGCTTTAAATATGCCTGGGATCGATGGATGTGGTTTTCCTTGCTTACGTGGCTCCCAATTTTTCCCTATATTATTCCATGTAAAATAGCGTGGAACATTGGTATATAATAATGTTTTTGCAAATTGGCCGAATACATCAGACTTTTGACATAATCTAAAAAATTCAGTTAGTGTCATTTTCGGTGTCTCAAATGCTCTTTGGAGAATATTTTCTTCGGTAAAATATACTCGTTGACCGTTTTCGAGAAGTACTGCAAGATGCTGGACAGAAGGTTCTCTTTCGTATATGGGAAAACTTAAAATCCGCCAGATAGCTTCGCTGCTGCTTATAAATCTATCCATCTGGTATCTTGCTATGTCGTCATTTTTGTTTATATTTTGAATTTCAAATACGGCCAAATCACTACCTTTATTAACATATTTACAAATGTACTTCATGGATTTGACGGAACTGCAAACCTTGACATTAATATAAGCCTTTTACGCTTTTGACAGCAAGGGTGAGTATGGAACTACCCACCTATTATCAATTTCAATTTCATTTCTAGAACTCGACATTCGCATTTTAAATGTGTGACCACCATTCTTAAGGTCTCTGCGGCGATACAATGGATAACCATCGATATCCGTAATAGTATCATTAGAATAAGGTTTCGGGAAATGTTTCTTACACCTTCCTTCTTCCATGCATGGTGATGTCATTTTAAAAGCACCACACGGTCAGTGGATCATGTGACTGGTAACAATATCAAACAATTCTTCGCTTTTGCCACTCAATAGAATACAGCCAGCAACGTGTGTTACCAAAAACTGAATATTTTACGATTATATCAATTAAAGATTTTAACTTTTGTTTGAACATACGTGTAATTATATCGTGACGATGTATTGATTGTTGGCCTGGTAATAACAAACTTTTTATTTCTTCCCAATTTAGATTACACGTAAATGAAATAAACAAATCAGGTCGACAGTAATGACGTATATAAGTCATCGCATCTTGTATGTATTTCTGCATTTTTATTTTATTTTTTATTTTTTTCATTCTCGTGCCGATCGTGTTCTCAATATATTTTGTCGTAGACGTTCATCACGCTGTTATCGAGACTCTTGTCTGCGAATTTCTGCTGCTCTGATTTGTTGAGTTTCGTTTCTTGCTGAAATTTGTTCTTCCGATTCATGAGCTCTATTAACACGCATACGTCGTGCATTTTTACTATACTGATTGTTAAGGTTAGATTTCCGTGGCATTAAACTAAATTAAAAAAAAATTAAAAAGAATATTCAATACTGAACACTGCACAATAATAACACAATACAAAGTATTTATGGTTGGTGTATACGCTCTAAGTAGAGGCTAATCCGAAGGACCACTCGAAACATTCGAGAACAATTTAACCAATGAGTTTGCCACAGTAGTAACCAATCAACGCGAAACGGATAGGCAAACAAACGCCTTCGCCCGATATGTGGCGTGTAGGCAAATTCTTACGGGAACAAGACTGGGAGGAATTTGAATGTGCAAGTTAGTTATGGGGAAGGTGCTCTGTGGTCAAATCGGTGTGGTGCAATGATCACAGAGCTTACAAATTCCGGGACAAGACTAAAACTTAAAACTTAAGCTACGGAAGTCCGGTTGCGATGGTGATCAGCCGCAGACGTGGAATACTCTAGACGACCTGGGCGGCCTCTCACACAACGATTAGTTGCTGGCGGACTTACGCAACAGAAGACTCGTTCGCTGATGAAAACTCTCGACAACCTGGGCGGCCTCTCACACAACGATCGGTTGCTGGCGGACTTACGCGACGGACGACTCAATCGCTGATGCAAAAGGGGCCTGACAGCTGCGATAATGCGACACCCAATACTCGATAGACACTGGCCAATAAGTGGAGGACGTGAGGTAACCAACAACAAGCCACTTATTACGATCTGCGTCTAGTGATTAATGGGTCTTTACAATGAAGAGACGAAACAACAAGTAATTTGTGTAGATCATGAAAAACAGTTTATTACATATATGCGCTTAATGCGACTTATCGTGACAACAAATTATACATATGCGCTTAATGCGACTTACAATAAAACATCGAACGAAGTTTAAAATAAAAAAGATACGAAGCCGCTGCAATAGCGGAAGAAAAAACAACTTACGTACAAAAATATGTGTTGTCGCTTTAATAGCGAACAACAACGACGGCAAAAAAAAGACGACACAATGGCAGACAGTTTAACGCCAACGACAAATAAAAACATCGATAATTAGGGCTTTGGCCGCATAATAAAAACAATAATAATAATTATTATTATCATTAATACGGCAACAAAACTGACCAATAATTTAAATAGCTAACATATAAAACAAAGAGAATAAATAAACAAAAAACACAATTATAATAATTCAACAATTAAATACGGAGTGGTGCATGAAGGAGAAGGGAAACGATTAAGAAGGTAGCTAAGATAAGTAGACTGGTTGTCGTGCACATCAGCGTATAATTTGTTTGGCGCGAACAGTTGGTGTGCTGGTAAATTACGAATTATAATAAATGTAAATACATGTATGAACATTCTAGAACTTAGAATATTTTTTATAAATATTATTTATTAAATAAATATCAATTTCCACGGCAATAGCTACCTGCCCCACCTAACGGCGCGACCGTTCCAGAATATTCACGTCGCTCGCCACATATTATTAATAATCAATAATAATAATAAATATTGAATAAAAACTATTCCATCTTTTAAGTTAGACCATAATATAAATGGTTACCAAATTTTATCAAAATCCGTTCAGTAGTTTCGGAGTTTATCGCGAATATACATCGTGACACGAAATTTATATATATAGATATAGATAAGATAAGATATATCTTAAGAGGATGTCAGCGCACTATTTGTTTTCTCCCTCTGACCCACGCGTAACATAAACAAAACGCATTTACGATTACGAAGAATCATTTTTTCTATGTCTTTAAGTAATTTTAGAGTAAAACCTTCACAAAAAAGATAAAGAATAATATTTTTGAGGGAATGAAATATTGATTTTATATTTTATTGATATTTGACTTTGTATTTTTGTATTGTACTTTCAAAATAAACAAAAAATTACTGTACATTTAAATAATGTTTAAATTATTTAGAGACAATATTGAGACAAATCGATATGTCATTCCCTCAAAAATATTATTTTCTATCTTTTTTGTAATGGGAGGTTTTACTCTAAAATTACTTCAAGATATAGAAAAAATGATTCTGCGTATATGCATTTTATCTATGTTACGAGTGAGCCAGACAGAGAAAATAAATAGTGCGCTGACATCCTCTTAAGCATTTGACCATTCTGATCGACCAGAAAGTTTCCCGAACCTACTAAAACTACAGTATAGCTAGCAACACACCAATATTACTAAACTTGTTTTCCTCACCATCGAATTTACAGTGGCGTCAGTATTATAACAACGATTTAAATAACGAAAAAATAATAATAATATGAGCGTTGATTATTACTATCATATAATATAATCGCTATCTATATAAACGAAGGACAATATATTTTACAAAATAAAAAGATGAGGTCATAATTTTTAGTTTTTAGATGGACTTAAACGTATCTTAGATAATAATTAACTCTCTCTATTTAATTTATACTCGAATATTGCATGAAAAAATATATTTACCTATTATAATAAAAAAAACCCTAAAACGGTTTCAGTATTTACGTATACATTGTGTCGTGATCTCGTCGGTTCAACACCATACTATTGTTCTTATCGGAATTTCACGATCTGCGTTAACACAATTTTTTTTTTTTTGTCAAGTAAGTGCGTACAATATGATTAGGTATAATTATTATTATTTATATTTAACCTACACAAAATATTATTTTAATATCATGTAAAAGTACATTATTATTGCTGTTGTTTTTTCTGCTGCTGCTGCTATTGTTACGTTTAGATACAATGTTTGTTGCCGTTGCATACCTATTTTTTATCTCTTCTGCCACTTTGACGATGCGATCAAATGCACATATTATTTTACAATTCGTATATGCATATTTAATGTACTCGCCACGGCGTAACTTTGTGAAGTGGTTGTGGTAAAGGGAAGGAAGGATGATTGTAATAGAAATACAACGTCCCACACACTCCGATGACCGTGCCATAAACATTTCATTCATTTTTTTTTTTTTAAGAAATTTATTACGCAAATAATAAACGTTCAAGTCGTATATTATGCTGTTTCTTCGTAATTGACTTTATGTATAATGTCCTGAACATGACTAAAACAAACACAGGTCAAATACACTTGCACCAATAAAATGCATTTTGTGCGTAATTAAAAAAAAAAAACCCCAAGGAAAAGCACACAACGGTCGAGAGGGCGGAGATGCAAAGTTAATAGTGTTTCTATAGTCTATAGGTGTAAAACGAAATTTATAACTACACATTAATATTGCTATGGGAGCTGTCTTTATTCAAACTCGATAAATTATGTTAAATATGAAATAACTTATAAAGGAACGTCCAAATATTTTTTTAATAATATCTACGAAACGGTCAAAAATATGTCAGCCAGATAAATAAGTATCTGATAAATAGATTACCTAACCTAACCAATATCATGAGGTCTTATATTGATTTTTTCAAGTAATTTTCAAGATTTTGTGAACAGAAAAAAATATTTTGGGAAAATGTAAGCATTTTATATCATTTTTCAAATCAATACAATAGCCTATATCCACTATTAAAATAGCTTATTTGAATACTATGCTTTTGATATAACTGTTAAGACACGGAGTTTTGAGTAACTAAAATACAATGATTTTACTAAACTTAACAGGTGACACTTAAATTTGTGTACATAATACACATAAATTGTATTGTTATAAGTATACGTACAATTTATAAAAGGTTAATGTATATTATTATCTATTATAAATAATTAATAAAATTATAATTTAACAATTATATTTCTCTATAAAACATTCCCGTTATACATATTCCGTCGTTAATTCTCCATCTGATGTCTACCAGGCCCTTAGATAGATCCAAAACAAAATGGTTTTTAGCTGGTTTTGACTTAATCCTGAATTGTTGGGATTGGTAAAGCTTGGTAACCCTGTCAAAAAATCAGATGAAATATGGAAGACCATCCCTAAAAACACCACCTTCAGATAAACGATTGACCCTTCAGAATAAAATGATCATAAATCGCAACAGGGATGAGACTAATCATCAACCAGAATAAGCAACCCTAACTAAAATAATATGATTTGGACAGATAACAAAACTAATGACGTAGATTTTGGAAACCTCAGAGCCAGAGGCAGTAAGTGGTGTACTTTCCAAATATTATCATTAATGTCTGCAGATTAACAAAAAACTAAAACATTCATTTTTCTGTTAACATGATATGATAATTAAAATTAAAAGATTTTAAATTTTAATAGACTTGTCTAAACCATAAAACAAGAATACATTAATACAGATCTGAAAACATATCAATGATTAAGATATTATATTATAACATTAGGCAATGCAATAATTAAAAACTTCAACTTATTATTAACTACCTATTACAAGTGTTCAAAAATGTATACGTTGTTAAAAACTTAATATTATTATGTTGTGTCATTACATTGTTATTCAATAAATAATTGTTCACTATATTTAGTATGCGATTGTATATGAGATGATTTATTTAATATGATATTGTGATTTATCATACCTATTGGTAGGTTAATACAAGTGAAAGCTATTTTTCCGAAATATTGAGGACATTTTTTTTTTAAACAAATATTTATATTACAACATTATATAATATGATAGGTTAAGTCATATGTAATGTTATTAAAAATAAAAAATAAAAAAAAACAACGTAACGTTATGGTAACAATATAATGTTTTTTATTTAAGGACATTTTAAATTATACATTTTTCATATGCAATTTAATAAAATCCCAAAACTGAAAATTTATTTGGATAGAATAAAAATACAAAGTATTATTATACACTTATATTACCTTAAGCATGTAAAATTAAGAAAGACTTTTCGTTGATGCAATGTGATGTTATTTGATAACATAATTTTTTAATGGTTTCACAAGTAAGAAAAATAAATGGTTAGAATGTATAGCAGTAGGTTTTTATTTTAATAGTAGGTAAATAAATTGTTATTTTATTTTCGATTGTAGGTATTTAGGTTCAAGACAGTCTATTTGCGGTTATGGATATGTAGTATACCTATCTCTCTATGGTACACAAAATAACCGATGAACAATTAATACTATTTTGAATAACTTTATTAAACATAAAACAAACACACACAAATACGGGTCTCTATGAATCGCTTACAAACATATATCGTCTCTTACTCGAAACCCACACTGTCCCTCTACTGTGGTACTTACGTCCTTAAATATTATTTTACAAAGTGCTGCCTCAGCTCATTTGCTTCATTGGCCTAATGCTAAAAGAAGTAATATTTTGTCTATTATTATTAGTTGGCAAATGCCACATACAACAGATATTTTGATGGTTTATGAGAGTAATATTATTTTTAATTTTCAGTTTTTCGATTCATATTGGAATAAATCCCGAAACAGAATGAAATTCACTTGAATAAAATACAAACTGCAATACATTTATGCTGCAGAATGTAAATATTAAGAAAACTAATGCATAATTTATGTATCCATCATAATATGATTATTTGTTTATCAAGCATATACATATTTAAATGGTTGTTTATACAATCAAGCAAAATAAATGCTCGACTCGTAGCAGTGTAGCATCGACGTTTTTATTTTTAATGATCGAATGGATTTTTAATGGTGAACTATTATTTTCTTTTTGAGTTTTATAGGTTATCGATGGTAAATTTACGGTTATCGTTATTTTTTTTTTAACAAGCCTATTACATCGCATAGTAGATTTTCTCGCAGTTATATGTTTGTGTGTGTACATTCCGTATTCAAATAACTTTCAATGCAAAACTTGAGAAACGGCAACAGCCTATAAAATTATATATACCGATATAAATCAATAGGTACCTACAAATAATCGTTTACAGAGATGAAGATTTCACGATACATAAAAAGGTTTAACGGCTTTTTAGTATACATTGTCACTTGTTTTCTCAGTTACGTATCGATTAGATTTTAAATCGAGACATTTTGAAATGATTCCAAATGGCAAACATTGATTCAAATAAATCAACATAAACAACTATCTTTATATATTGTTTTAAGTTTCGAATCAGTTCAATGAATTTTGTTTTCCAATGATGAATAGAGTGTGTATTTTTTTAAATTTAAATTTAATATTTTTTCACGTGGATGACATTAACTTTTGGAGCAATACAATTGCTTCGATAATCAACATCGACCATGATTTATTGTAGCACATTAGTAGGATAATATAGAGTTCTAGATCTCCTCCCCCTTAAATTTTACATGTAAAAACATAAGCTCCTCTGTATAGGCAATTCGTAGTACAGGTTCCTCCCAAACTTATTTTAATTACTCAATATAGGCGATCAGTAACACACATAAACTCGTCAGTTGTCACAGCTGCCACCCGATCCGACACAAGGCTGACATAAATTTTACCCCTTCCCTTCTATTTCCCTATATGAAAGAAATTTAACCAGTCATTTGTTCGTTCATGGCACACACAAACACACAAATTCGCACATTTAAACATTCCATTATATCCCTACTGTATGCGCCCAACATTATGGACTCTCAAAGGACCACTCGGTAATGCCCGAGAACAGTGAGCCGTGCCAAAACCGGCCAATTCTAAATTTAAACGCCGAGTAAATGGCGTGTAGGCAATCAAATATATTTACGCCTTATTTACGAGTGTAAATTGCGAATAGGCAACTTTCTGCGCACGACGATGACACGGAGGAACGGGAAGGAATATATATATATATATATATATATATATCACAAGGGAAGTAGGATGATACAAGTTATTTTAATGGGTCGAGGGGCCCTGTGGTCGATCCGGTCTGGTGCAATAACCATAGGAGGGAACTACCAATATGGGGCAGCTTAAAATTACTTATAACTAAGGCAGGTGCGAGCGGGCTGGTGGGCTGATGACTGGTACGACTGGACGACCGGGGCTGTCTCTCACACTTCCCACAATGGGTGCTGGCGGACTTACGCGGAACAGAGAGCGACTGGTACGACTGGACGATCGGGGTGGCCTCTTACACAACCCACAATAGGTGCTGGTAGACTTACGCGGAACAGACAGCGACCATAGATGACGGGTGAATAGTGAACTCCCAGTACGTAGACCCGAAATCGATGGTGTCGCAGGACGGTTGAGTGAGTTGGTGAGCAGTGGGGCCCAACCATCAGTCACACATTTATGACCAGAAAGAAATAATAAACAAACTCACTCAACTGTTGCAGACGTCGTTGTTTTATTTAATATGAAATATAACGAGAATTGGATTTGTGTTCGCGTCGCAATGACGTCGAGTAACAACAAAAAAATGGTGCTAATAATAATAAGAATGTGTAACGACGAAAGTTGTTTACATGTTATTGAGAAAAACAAAAAAAAAGGGGGCGCTATTAGAGCGACCGTTTACAAAAAAAAAAAATATATATATATATATATATATGTATATGTATAACATAATATTAATATGAAAAAATAAACAAGGGCGTTGGCCGCAGATAAAAAACATAATAAGAAAAAATCAGTAATACGAAAGATATGAAATATGATAATAAACATATTAAATACAAGAAATTATGCAGCAAAGGGCCGACCAATAATTAAATAATATAATAGGAAACAAAGAGAATAAATATCTAGATAGTATAATAATATTAATAATTATACAATTAAAACATAACGGACGAAGTGGAGTGAAGGAGACGGGGAAAACGTAAATAGGACGGTGTCGTCAACCATATCGACGCGACGATAAGCAATTACCTTTCGGCGCGAACACCTACCATACTTTCTCGCGCCTTTACCTCATTAACCGTCTGTACGACTACACAACTATAGAGATTAGATATATGTCCCGAGTATTGTAGGTGATTACCAGACAAAAATTAGTGCATTAAGTAAAACAAAGTCTGTCTGTGTATTACCGTCTATGTGTCTTGTCGTGAATTTAAAGTGTTTACAAATATTTTACAAGCATTACAAGAATTAAATTATTTATTTTTCTTAAGCAAACACCGTAGTTAGTTTTTCTCCACTAGTACTGATATTGTGCTAATAAGTCACATAGATAAATATTAATTTCAAACGGTGATTTAAAGTACAATATATTTTACTATACTTCATTATCTATCTATTCGTTGAAGTCTAAAGTCTCGTTTCGCGAGTTCAACTAGTGTTCTTCAGTTTTAAACGTAATCATGTTTTCGTATAGTAATTAGTAATGTGATAAAACCTTTATATTGATTAAAATCCTACACAGACATGCAAAGTCGCACGATGTATCCAATACGATTTGTTGCAGTACCTACCTATATGCTCAGAAATATTCACACGAAAAGATAACCTCATCAGACATAGCAAGGAAAAACACCGTAAGTATTATTTTTTTACAATATCTACACAGTTGTATTAGATAAGATATATAAAATCAAGGCTATGTATATCATGTTTAATTATTACAATGAAACATATTATATACGTTGTACTATCTAAAAAAAAAAATATAATAAAAGTGTAAACATAGTGTATGGTTTTTTTCAAGTAGGTATACAATAATAATTATACTATTTCTAGAATCAAATATTGTAATCCAGAAACAACCAACCATAACCAAGCGAGAAATTTAAGATTTTTTTACGCCGGCTGAAAACATTTACGATTATAATGGTAAATATCTCGTTCATAACTGTACATTACCTAGGTACTTAAAATACTTAATAAAAATATAACAATAATTCATGTATAATTTTATCGATGATTTAATTAAAAATAAAAACGTTGCCTTATTTCGAAATTTTTTAAATAAAACTAAAATTTTTTAGTCATAAAACCATACCTAAACAAAATATAATCGTCTTAATGAAAACACATTTAAACATATGGAAAAATTGTATACATTTTTAATAAAAATAGGTAAGAATATCTGAAGTTGTAAAAAATCAAGGTAAAATATCATAATTTAAATACAAAACAAAAAAAATATTATAGTTATACACTTTAATAATATACATAAAACAGCATGTTAGTAAAATAAATTGTTAAATAATTATTATAAATTCATATTATTTAATTTATTATTCATTCATATTATCAAGTATAAACATTGATATTTTCGATAAATACATTTATCTATATACAAATATAATATAAAATAAAAATATCTTATTTTTCTATGAAAATATTTCCACATTTAATATTATTTCTAATAAAAACATAGATCTATATATTATCTAAAAGTCTTAATAACGGTATTTAAAAAATACACAATCCAGACAAGAACATAACTTAAAGATATATAAAACTTTATCTTCAGTTCATAAACCTATCTTCTCATATAAGTCATGTAATGTACGAGGCGTGTCCAGAAAGTAAGTGTACTGAGGCTCTCACGGCCATAGGGAATATTTTTTTACTATGTTGGCTACACTGCCATATAGCTTTACTCCTAACCTTTAAAACAAGACCAGAATAAGTTCAGTACGTTGAAAACTGTGGTCGCACGAATTTTTCTTGTTAAACATGTCGATCGAGTCTGCCGCCAAGTGCGAAATCCGCGCCGTTATCCGTTACCTTGTTGCGAAGGAAAAATCTCCACATGAGATTTTTAATGAGGTACGAACGGTTTATGGTGAAGGCCATATGAATCGTACCAGTGTATACAAGTGGTGTAGGGAGTTTAAAAACGGCCGTAAAAATGTACATGACGATCTGAGGAGTGGGAGACCGTCGATTTTGACTGACGACATTGTGAAAAAAGTCAAGAATGCGGTCCGTGACGATCGCAGATTGACTCTGGATGAACTTTCTGCAATGTTTCCGCAACTGTCAAGGTCTCTGCTCCACGAAACAATCACAGAAACACTTGGATTTCATAAACTGTGCGCAAGATGGGTCCCAAAACAGCTTACTGATCAACACATGTTGAATCGAGTCCAAGCCTCTAGAGAGTTTTTGGAACGCTATGAACTGGACGGTGATAATTTTCTCAAGTCTATTGTTACTGGAGATGAAACTTGGGTTGCACACTATACACCTGAAACCAAGAGACAGTCCGAACAGTGGCGTCACACCACTTCACCCTCAACCAAAAAGTTCAAAACCACCATTACAGCCAAAAAAATCATGGCATCAGTGTTTTGGGACCACAAAGGCATCATTTTGATTGAATATTTATCTCAGGGGGAGACCATCAACGCAGCAAGATATTGTGAGACCCTAAAAAAATTGAAGAGAGCTATTCAAAATAAAAGGAGAGGTCTGTTAACGAGCGGAGTCTGCCTGCTGCACGACAACGCCAGACCCCACACGGCCAATGTCACGAAGCAATTGTTGGACTCATTTGGATGGGATGTTTTGAACCACCCCCCGTATTCCCCCGACCTGGCGCCTTCAGATTACCATTTGTTCACTTCCCTGAAGAAGCACATGGGTGGAAAAAAATTTTCAGCTGACGAGGAAGTGAAGGGGGCGGTCGAAAAGTGGACAAAGGAGATGGCGGCAGAGTTCTACGAGGCAGGCATAAAAAAATTAATCTGCCGTCTCACAACCTGCATTGAAAGAAATGGTGACTATGTAGAAAAATAGCACACAAATATATTAATGTAACCACGTTATTTTTTTTTTTTAATAAATTTTTTTGAAGCCTACAAAAATTGAGTACACTTACTTTCTGGACACGCCTCGTATATTATAATTTCATGAAGTTTTATGAAACGTACTCAACTATATATAAAATATTCCAATGCATATAAACCACCTTATCGATATTCAAGCTATATAAAAACACTAATCTCTTTCATAACCCATTTACATTTTTTTTTTTATGAGCAATACAATAGTAAATTTTTTTCAGTTCAATCTCATAATGATCATAAGCGTCCATATCATACGGAAAATTCTAATAAATCGGTAAATGTTAAAAGTCACGCATGAACATCGTCAATACTCATGGTTTTGTAAAGAGCCTTAAGACAGACACATCGCTCTCAAATAAAATCTATTGTTACTACATGAAAAATACAGATAATTTGACCAACTACAGTAGTTTTCTAGAAATTTCAAAAAGAGACTTAATACATCTACGTAAACCACTATCGGCAAAACATCCAATCAAATGTAATTTAAAAGTATAATATAGTGATTTGTATCTAAAAATTTACGTGGTGCTGTTGGCTGACGTGTTCGAAAATTAAAGAGACATGTGCTTTTCTACATACAATTTAGACACTGTTTTCTACTATACGGCTTCGGGTTTTAGTTTTGACTGTATAAAATAATATAACATAATATAATATAATATAATATAATATAATATAATATAATATAGTATAATATAATACACCAAAGTCAAACTAGAATTGCTTTCTGATTATGACACCCACTTATTCATTGAAAAATCAATCCGCGGCGGCCTCACACCAGCAAGTATGAGGTACGCTAAAGCTAATAATGAGAAGAATATAGATTATGACTCTACAAAGTCCAAATCATGGATAGTTTATCAAGATTGTAACAACTTATACGGCTGGAAAATGTCGCAGTACATGCCGTACGGGGACTTTAATTGGGTTCAGCCGAAGTTAGACGGATTAGATCTTGATGCTTTGACACCGACCTCAGATATAGGCAGAGTGTACGAGGTAGACATATCATACCCTAATGAATTCCATGATTTACATAACGATCTCCCATTTTTCCCACCACTTCATTAAAAAAAAAAATTAATTATGTAATCTACTATCGCAACCTACAGCAAACCATAGCAAATGGATTAATTTGGAAAAAGTGCACAGAGTTCTCGAGTTTAGACAATCGGCTTGGCTTGCAAAATATATACGATTATTTACCGAAATGAGAAATAAAGCTGTCATGGAGTTTGAGAAAGAATTTTTCAAACTCTTAAACAATGCCATTCTTGGTAAGACCATGGAATCGTTGAGGAGACGTTTTAAGATGGAGCTAGTGTCTTGTCCAAAAAGACTACAAAAACTAATCAATAAACAAATATTCAAACATTGTATTAAGTACAACGAAAATCTAACTGCTGTTTCGATGGTTAATAAGATTATAATGTTTTGCAAGCCAATATATATATAGGTATCTATTACACACACACGCACAAATGTTGTATTATTTTTATTTTTATTAATTATTTCTAATTAATATTTATTTATTATTTTTTATTTTAGGTTTTGCAGTACTAGATGTAAGTTAAGTCGTTGATTTACGAGTATCATTATGGTACTATGAAGAGTCATTTCGGAGACAAAATCAACCTCATGTACCTATACAGATACAGGTAAATTATTATTTTTGTACACATTTTTCTATTACAAAAAATATAATAGATTATTTATGTTTATGGTTATTTGAATTTTTATTTTTAAATTCATTGATATATTATATTAAGACTGATGACTTTTATAAAGCTTTGAAGAACAAAGCGAACTTATTGGACCGTATGGATAGTTCAGATTTACCACAAGACCACCTATGCTATATAGCTGAACTAAAAAGATTCCTGGGTTGTTTTCCGATCGGAAGGACAACCAATTAATGAGTTTATAGCCCTACGAGCAATATCGTATGCTTACATTTTGAACAACAAGGAGAAAATTAAGGCAAAATGCGTTCGAGGGCATGTAGTTAAAAATCATATGACTTTCACAGAGATCATTTGGATTGCCTGTTCGCTGATGACGAAAAAGATAACTCTAAACTGTATAATAGGGAAAATGTATCCATCAGATCGTTCAATCATAAGATACGAACAATTAAATCCAAAAAACTATGCTTCAACCGATAAGATGATAAGCGGATAGTACAAACTAATAGAATACATACCTACACTCATGGGCATTTTAAATTCGATTGTAAATTGTATTTAAAAAAAAATTATATACATAAATATATTATATTTGTAAATGTTTAGGTTAAGATTTTTTAATTTGTGAAATATCTCTGTTGGCTATGTGCGTGTGCGTTAGCATTGACGCCAGCAGCCTAGACTCTTCCGACTGATACCAACAAGGAAAGCACTAAATACAAATTAATTAGGCTGGAACCCGATTGAGCACAGTTTACCTTTTTCATTACCCTATTGAGCATAGATACAATTAAACAATAGAAATCCAAAATATAACACGATTGAGCATAGAAATACGTACAACGTTGCCATTTCACACAGAAAAATAAAAATTTAAAAAAAAAATTGAAATTTTTACAGGAATTATTTTATAATAATGATCAAGCTATTAATTAGTGTATAAAAATATAAAATTAAATTATTTTACAAATATATACAATATACATAATTTATGTCCAATACAGATTAGTCTTAAAGTTAATAATAAAATAATAATTACATAATATAATAAACAATAGTTCATTTTTTTATAAATATATATAATATAATTCAAGTCCTATACGGATTAGTCTAAAAGTTAATTTACCTATTGATGTAATAAATTGAGTATAATTTTTTTTTAAATAAAAGTGTGTGTAAAAAAACGTTAATAATAAAATAATAAATAAAAGTTCATTTGTTCTATAAATATATATATATAATTCATCTCCTATACAAAAAAAAGTTAAAGTTAAAAGTCTTAAAGTTAATTTATATATTTAATTTGAATATTTTTATTATGCTATACAATATGTATTATGTGTCAACGTTTTAAAGTGGTATCCCTAAATACTTATTTCCCACTTTTAATAAATATTTTAGTAAATCTTTAGAACATTTATTTCTTAAATATTCATCGTAAGCCATTATAGTTGCATTAATTTTTTGCATTTCAATAAAACTCATACTTTTATAACTGTCGGTTTCAATTGACCGAATTTTTGTCATCGTTTCAGCTTGCGTTTCTTGTAAAACTATAATTACCAAGTGTATGTGTGGGTGAGACTTATAAAATTGTGAATTGTAAGTTCTATGAAAACTTTCAACAGCGTTTGTTGTTCTAAAAAAAAACATTTCATAGAAATTAAATTGACATTTTTTTTATATTTAATAATTAGACTTTGGATGATCTACCTTGGATCAAACATAGGTTCTTTAGCCCATATATTTGGGGGAAATGAAGATTCATCATCTATATAATTATTGAAAACATAATCGCTAAATTCTGAGCAGACTTCATCATTTGGGCAGACACTCATGAGTTCGACGAATGCATCGGCTACTTCATGACTAGGAAGAAAAGCTAATCCAAAAAAACTCTTAAGCCAATTTCCTAGTTCGTCGTTTTCTTTTTTATAGGCTATTCTGAGAATAGAATCGCTGTTTATCTATAATAATAATTAAGAATACAATTAATATATAATTTTTTGATTTGAAATTATTTTGTTCTTACTTTTCGCCACCATGATTGTCCTAAATGAAACCGACAAGCTATTAATTGTACATTTTCAAAAACTTCATACGCGGCTTGGTGGGCTGCCTTTTCAAAGTCAACGTGTAATTTTTTTAATATGAACTGACTTCCTGTATATTCTACACATACGTTTTGTAGGAATATCCACATTTTTTTATATGTATCTTTTGATTTTTTAAATAAAAAAAAATAAACCAATGGCAAATAATAGCCATTTTTATATCCATGAATAGAATATAGTTGTTCAAAATATTTGGGTGCATTATTAAATGTACCATCGGCGAAAAAATCAATACAATCATGCTTAATCATAAATTTTAGGTTGAAATCACAAGTAATACATACAAAACTATTGTCTTCGGGAATATGTATGAATGGTTGTCCACGAAACTTAAAATCATCTTGAGTTTTCATTAAATTCAACTGTAAAAAAACGTCTTCCGGTGACTTAGGCAATTTGGAAAGTACTTTTATTCGTCTATCGTACATAGCTTTACGAACCGTTTTTAAATCTTTATGAACAATTGAAGATTGTTCTAAATTATTTAAAAGTTCACTTCTGATCAACTTTAAAGGTTGAGTTGATAGTGACTCTTCAGCACGTCTTTTACAATTTTCACGTAATACTTGCCTTTCTAATTTATTAGGTGAATTTCCTACATGATTATGTTGTCCACTTGATTTAATAACGATATTTTTATCTGGCCCAGAATAAATCATAGCTGTACAATTATTTTTTGTGCACCGCCATTTTAATAACTCGCCTTTTTTAATTAATCCAATAAATCTGTACTTAAAAGCACCAACATTGGCTAATTCTTTTCCTCTCTCGGATAAAATAACTTTTATTTCACTAATGTCCATCGCGTTCTATGTATATAAAAAAAGTTATCTAAAACAAAACGGTGTAACGTACTAACGCGTAACGACGAACGACACTAACCACTAACGCCTGATAATATTGAGTCTAAGTTACTTATATTTTGCCATTTTGGCAATACAAAAGCCCACTTCTATATGACTATATTATATTATGTAGATAACAAATAATATCCAATCTTACAGTCGTACAGATAATCTTAATTGGCGTAATCGACAATGCATGAGTGTACCTATTTTGATTTTACGATTACGTCGATCCTAATTTCCTACACGACTCGTATATTATTTATCGATTAAACTCGTGCCGCTTTTCAAAATATGGGAAACCACGATTGAAAATAATCACCACGACTAGTAAAGCACACAGATTGACAAATATTTCCATTTCATAGTACTAGTATTTCAAAATACGCGTGTAGTCTAGCTGGTTGTAGTCGGACAAAAAAATTGGCAACGTTGCATTTATTTGACTGTGCTCAATCGGGTTGTTAAAAAATATGGACCGTGCTCAATCGGGTTTTTTCAAAATAGGGACTGTGCTCAATCGTGTTTCACCGATTAATTATACAATTGAGTTTATTACATACAGGAGAGCATATTATATTGATACAACTACAAGGGGAGTACAACAAAATCCAAACCACTCCGGAGCTGGACGAGGACTTCGCTGATCTGCTAGTTGTCTGATCTGACGGGGGCCGATCTGCCGGTGACGCTAAATTACTGGTTTGTCTGATCTGACGGGTGGCCGATCTGCCGGTGACACTGAACTGTAGTCTCTTCTAGCAAGTATGGCGCAAACGATTGGAATGGATAAAAAGAAACTGAAATATACAGTCATGCGTGTGAGACGCTTGTATATCAAGAAGACAGAAAACAACGTGGATCACGTATAACCACAATAAAGCCTTATATCAAAGGTACAGAACCGCCAGGAAAAGTGGCAAAAACGATAGTGATTAGAATTCAATAGGTGCGACGGAGCGTCGGCGGCCGAACATCAACGGCCATTTGGGCGGCCCAATCATATGACCGACAGCAGAATCAGTGTCGGCAACATCAGGTACTTAAATCCTGAAAATGGTGGCAATTCGAATGTGCGCCGTGCTCGAACAATCTCTGTAGATATTAAATTGTTTTTGTAATGAAGTCTTTTATCATAATAATTCAAATCTTTTTATTATATTATTATTATTATCGACATATTTTCTTTTCTCACATGTATGATTGTTTAGTATTTGCATTCAATTAACTTTGAATTAACCTACATTGTAAAGGTATGATGGAAAAATAAGAATATACTGTCATAGTGTCATGGTAGCATATATAATGCTAAATGCATGTGTTTAAATTTCAAAACCTTACTATGGAATTCTGAAATTCGTATTGTTTAATATCAGTAAAATATATAATATAATGTGTGTGTGTGTATATATATATTATATACATACACAATAGATGTACTAAGAATAAAAATACTGAGTTAATCGAATATAAGTTCTTTAGTATTAATCATTAGTCAAAATTATATTAAGAAAAACATAGGTACGTAGGTCAGAAATTTCACAATTTTAATAAATATATATAAAATTATCATAAATTTTATAAAAACATCTCTACGATTAACATTACTTTGACAAATTCGTATGAAAATATCTTAAATTCATTTAATAGCTATATGGCTATTAAAAACATAAACGGATAATATGGTTATTTATTAAATGTATTTATAGAATGTAAAGTTATCTGCTATATAACTGAAATAGTACACATATTATTATACTTTATAGTTCATTGGTGTTTATATTCACCCCATTATTCAGTATTGGCATTATTATAATAAATATATACCTCTATATTACCTAAATCATTGTTTTTATATGAAAAAATACTCAAATTTCATATTATTCCTAATGGTTTAGATGGGTAGGTACACTCATCTTAAGATTTTTATTAAATTATATACAAATGACGTAATTCAGGCAAGTGAATATATTAAACTTACATTAAGCATAAATTCACGTTTAAGTTTAATTATGAATCAAAGTAAAAATTTAATATTTTACATAAAATCAAAGCTTAGTTTGGGTTAGGTACTAACCTAGAAAAAAAATGAAATGCCATGGTAAAATCAACCTCATTTATACAGATACAGGTAAATTATTGTTATTATTTTTCAATATTTCTATTACAGACATTATATATAATTTTTATTAGATTCACTGATATATTATATTAAGACTAACGATTATGTAAAATATCATAATTGTGATATAAAACATCTATAATTCGCTTAACTTAGACAAATTTATATGAACATATCTTAAATCCATTAAAACATTTGCCATATTTAGCTATATTGCTATTAAATTACACATATAATTAGATTTTATTAAGTACATTGTAACGTCACAAGAATTTTGGGCCTCTTATAGTATACATACTTTTCCCTAAGCCTGTTATATTATTCCATGGGTTCCTCATTATTATTATAGAAGGCAAGCGTGCGATAATATTATAAACAACAAATAGCATTATTATGTAACATATTCCCACCCGATCTCCTCACATAGCAGTGTTGGTTCGCTCGACTTGCAGCCAGGCGGCGGTTAGGTATAATATCTTCCCGCAACAACAATACACTGACCTTCCCGGCTGCATCCTAATTCAATCCCCAGAACCTTTTTTCATACCAATTACGTCACAGTTAAAAAAAAGGTATATACTAATTCCGTCCTTAATCATTTTTATAATTTAGTTTTAATAATTTGAATAGTTATTGTTATTATATAAAATGCATTAAAAAAATTATATAAGTATTCATAATATTTACATTTTCATAAGTCAATCGTAATTATATATATAAAAAAAATTCTGTATAATACTAAATATAATAAATAGTTTATATAAATATGGATGTCATAAAATGCATTTAAAAAATATAAGTATAAGTCAAACTGTCATATTATTAATAGTCAAAAAGCATAAATATTTACAAATTTGTATTTGGATTGAATTTATAGGATATATTTGGTTTTACAAATTCCAATTGTGATATTTGACTGGAACTGTATTCATAATTTTTTTCTTTGGTTAATTTAGGTTTCCTTCGTTTTATAGTACTTCTTAGTTTGATGTAGGAATCTTGTCGAACGTATTTCAAAGCTTCTATAAATTGATAAATATTTGAGTGGGCATGATAAAACATTCCTGTTTTCGCCGCAACCGCTCCTGTTATGAGGTGGGCGTCTGCGACTTGCACCTAAATTGGAAGGCTGCTAAAGGATAGTGAACATATATGGTATACGATTGAAATATAAAACAATATCTTTATTTATAATACCTCTAAATATATATTAATTATGATAATATGAAACAACCTTTACTCACCAGTGATGGCCAATCTACTGGGTGGTAATACATAAAAATATGTATTATAAACTAATACAAATAATATAATATACTATACAAGGGAGACAATTGCTCTTACAAGAAGTAATACAAAACAAGGGAAACAGGATAACCTCCGGACTTCGGCCACTACCACTGAAACCACGAGGTACCGAACTGGAAGGATGACGAACTGTCTGGATACAACCAAAAAGAGGTGCGAACTGCACGTTGCGTGAAACGAAGATCTTCCGGCGATGAACGATGCGTATGACGAATATCACGCATTATAAAACATTACATATTAGTATTAAAGAACTTAAATTGCTGAACTGCAGAGAGCATACAATGCGTTTTGTGTTTACGAATGGTAACAAGTAACAACAGAACTATATGCACATACTAACGACGCCATCTGTACACACACACACACACATCCATATAGCGGGAGCCGGCCGCTGTCCAAGCTGGAACGGGGGAGAGTGGAAGTAGCGTCCTCGCCCAGTATGACCAACCTCACATATGCTGAGCTAGCAGGGCGTTCTTGCTTGGTTCACAAACAATTCGATTGAATTTAGAATGGAATGATTCACAGTTATTCGTGGTACGTAAAGTACTATGTGAAAATTCAGCCCATATACGAGGTGGAAAAGTAGATTCAGGTGAAATATAATTATCAACTAAGTAATCCAAAAATAAATCAACTTTTTCATCAACTGGTTTGATTTCCATCAGATCAAAAGCAAAAAAATCACTTACTTCATCTGGTGTTAAAAATAATAATAACACTTTTTTTTAGAACATATTAGCATCATATTATAAGCTTTTAAGAACCTAATAATCTGATCTTTAGTTATTATAAAAACTTAATTATTACAAATTTAGTTTTCTTACCAATTTTATATATGCTTTGCATTGTTTTTGAATACACTTCCATCGTTCAATATTGTTACTTAACTTTTTGTGAAAACAAAATTTAAATTCATTTTTAATAATTAAAATTGTAGTTTTTTCACTGTAGGTACCTACATATATTGTATATCATTCATTTTTAATATATATTAAATGGTACGGAGAGTGGAGACGCGCAAATAACGACTTAAAAGTTTATTTGGTTCAATAGCTGAAATAATATTACCTTTATTTCTAAATAATATGATATTGTTATTTATTCGATTTGACACGGGACGGAATTGGTATATCTTTAAACTGAATTTGTATATTTGGGACGGAACTCGGATGCAGCAACCTTCCCCACTCAACAACCAGGGCGGAACTCCGACGCCGGCGGCTAGCCATTCACATAGATATTAAACATATGGATACGGCATTCCTTTATACATTCTACATAACACTGTTTAGGCCAAGTTCAGAAACGAAGGTTCTCACTCGTACACATCTGTGTGACAAGGAAAGTAAAACTCTAGTGAGAGAGAGAAAACATAATAATATGTACATAATAATCAAGGTTTATAGATAATAAAGGTTGCCTCATAGTTACGTAAACAAAGCATTCCCCCCATCCCCCTGCAGCGTCTTATTACACATGACGTCATCCGTAGGAGAGTTTCGCGGGCGGCCGTGGTGTCGTATATTCATGCTTACGAACTTACGGCTATACTTGTTTGCTAATTAATGTGAATTTGTGATTTATACTTGTTTATTATTATGTTATTAGTGTACTTACCTATAATAGTATAATATCTTAATCATATATTAAAATATTTTCTATTTAAGATACTTCAAACCTGTAGTATTATACTATGATGTAATATGTATTCAAAGAATACTATTCATAATATACTTAATACAATAAATTTATAATTTAATTGTTGACTTATTATAAACAATTGTAATTATTACTAAATTATTATTACTTTAAATTCATTGTATATTTATAAATCATTATATTAATATAGGTAAACTAATTTTTAAAGTATTCAGTTTTCTCATGAATGAGAAATATATTCCAAATCATAATCAAAGTCAGAATCAATAATATTATTATTTATTAGCAATATATTATAATACATAATTTTACAAATAAAACTTATTTGATAGGTGCTTCTAAAACATTAATGTTTTAATACGCATATAATATAATAAACAGTTTATTAACATTACATTTTTTGTTTTTATACATATTTTGCAAGATAGTTTATACATTTAATTACATATTTTAGTAAATTTAAACAATGAAAAATAAAAAAATATTTTAATCATTATTATTCAGGTAGATTAGGACAGTGAAAATGAGGCAGTAGAAAGGTTATTAAAAAAAAAGAAAATGATTTTCAACTGAACTGTAATTGCACAAAAATATAAACCTATAAATAACCTATGAAATGTTTCAACCGACATGCAGCAAAATAAATAAATTAAGAAAATTAATGACTTGAATTGATTGTATAAGTATTAACTTATACATATTTCAGTCTCAATTTAAAACATTAATTTTCTTAATTTATTTATTTTGCTTAATTGAGCTTTTGCTTTTCTTTTTTTAGCTAGTGATACTGCATGTTGGTTGAAATATTTCATACGGATCAACAACCTTTGTTTGACATAAGACTGAATTACAGGTTTATATTTTTGTGTAAATGCAGTTCTGTTGAAAATCCTATCTGTTAGTCTTTTAACTACTCCTGATCCTTTAGGAATAAGTTGCTATGTCATTTTTTAAATAACCTTTCTACTCTAAAAAGGTTAGTTTTGAAGTTCTTAATGAGTGTTTTTTTGAATTTGTAGACATAATAAAATATATTCCACATCCATTACTTTAATATCAATAGTCATTCACTAAGTCCCGTCGCCAACGAATTGTCACACCTTTTTTTTTTCACGCAACCTCTAACCATGCAAACGTCTGCCGTTAAGTCTGCTGAATCTATCAAACATCACCATCCGAACCGAATATTTTTTTTTGGTTTCAACGTCTACCCCGTCAACATGATGGCCTAGGAGCCACGATGGGGCTCTGGGCGTCCCACTATCAACCATCTACGACGGTTTGCTAAAGCCATAACCGATGCAGATGAGCCGAGTCAACCACGTGCGTGTCGACAGCCAGAGGCCAGCCCATCCCAGCCATCGGTTAATCGCATTTGGACTACTACGGGAGGGCCCGAACCAAAACCGTTTTTATTATTTGATAATGAAAACAATACCAATCGAATAATTGTTTTTGCATCTCTAGAAGGGATGTTAGAGTTATCAAAATCGGTCAAATGGTGTATGGATGGAACATTTTTTACTTGTCCTAAAGAATTTTATCAAGTATACATAATTCATGCATGTATTAAAAACACATCGTTTCCGTGTGTTTATGCTTTATTACAAAGAAAAACTAAAGATATCTACGTTGAACTTTTATCAACACTTAGAAGTATGTTGTCTGAGTTGAAATTAAAAACTATAAGTATTGACTTTGAACAATCCATGATTCAAGCTATTGAATTAGAATTTGTCGACGTTAATATTCAATGTTGTTATTATCATCTTTCTCAAAGTATTTGGCGTAAAGTTCAAAACATAGGACTAGCTACAAAATATAAAGAAAATGAAAATGTTCGTCAAATAGTTGGCATGTTGAAAGGTTTAGCTTTATTGCCTCTGAAATATGTTAAGAAAGGTATGTAATATTATATATTATGTTAATAATATTATTACCATTACTTCTATTATAATTTATAATATATATTTTGTTGTATTTATTGGTTAGCTATGTCTGTGCTGTATGATTTATCAAATTACCTCAATGATCCAGATATTGATGAACTATTGTTGTACTTTGATAGAACATACTTCAATGGAACTTACAAGAGAACTAATACAAAATCAAATGGTATGTCATTATGGCGGTCTTCACCGATATTTCCACCTTATTTATGGAATGTACATAATGCTACAAAGAACAATACAGGTAGAACAAATAATTTAAGTGAAGGTTTCAATAATAAATTTAAAAGTTTGATAAGAACTCAGCATCCAAATATTTGGATGTTCATTGAAGCACTTCAGAGATCAAATTCACTAGCAAATATTAAATTATTAAATATTCAAACGGGTACAGTTTTTACAAAAAAAAAAGAATAAATATGAAAAAAGACTAAAAAATATGTGTTTAGGAATAACCAATGAATCAGAAATGAAGAATTTTTTACAAACTGTATCATTTTTATGTCGACATTTTTAGTTATTAATTATATTTTGTTTATACAATCTTTTTTTTATTTTTAAGTCGGATTTTTAGTTACTATTATTAATATATTATTTAATGTTTATACAATCCTTTTTTATTTTTATGTCGGATTTTTTGCCAGTTGTATTGTACTATATTATATTATTTAGACAATCTATTCAAAATTATATTTTTACTTAACTTTTTTAAATATTATTCATTATTTTTTTATTGAAATTAAGGTTAGAGACTTTTTAGTTAACGTACAGTTTTTACAAAAATAAAAAAAATAAATAAGAACAAAAGCTAAAAAATATGTGTTAAAGATAATAATTTTATATTCGAAGGTAAATAATAGAAAAAAATACGGGGGGAAAATGTCCGCATCCAAAAATTTATCGGGGGAAAATGTCCTACTACGCCGAAAACAGGCGGGGGGAAAATGTCTGGATACCAGTCCACACGTGGTGCGGCTGTTAGGTCACCGTTTTGAGTGTTCCCCTAACGGTGGGTGGTTTATGGTGACCTAAAAAATCCCATACTCTCACAACATTTATAAATATTATGTAAATACTATGACAATTATATGCTTACTTTTTCCTGTTAAATTCTAATAGGTACATAGCTATCTAAGTTCGAAATATAAGCAACGATACATTTCACCAATAAAATCAGTCTAATGCAAACAGATACATTTTTATTTTAAATTTATTTCATCATTCAGTTTCATTAATTGTTATATTATTCAATATTATAACCAAGTATGATTAATTTGATGATTATTTTATCTAATACAACTGTGTAGGTATTGCCAAAAAATTTTATATTATATTTGTATATAGATAAATGTATTTATCGAAAATATCAATGTTTATATTTGATAATATGAATGAATAAAAAAATAAATAATATAAATTGATTTCAATAAAATAAATAAAAATCAATAAAATCACAACAAGACACATAAGACGGTAATACACTGACAGACTTTGTTTTACTTAATGCACTAATTTTTGTCTGGTAATCACCTACAATACTCGGACATGTCTCAGATATGGTGTGTAGTCGTACAGACGGTTAATGAGTTAAAGGCGCGAGAAAGTATGGTAGGGATAAAATGGAATGTTTATACTATTGTATGACTTATGTGTTTGCTTAAAAAAAAAAAAATTAATTTTTATAATACTTGTAAAATATTTCCAAACACATTAAAAACACAACAAGACACATAGACGGTAATACACGGACAGACTTTGTTTAACATAATGCACTACTTTCAGTAAGAGCATAATATTATGCTCTATTTAATGTTTAAAAAATACTAACTGGCTTGAAAATCTGGTGATGTCAATTAAGTGTAATCCATCATAATCAGAAAAGTATATAGTTACCAAATAGTTTTACGAAAAAAAAAATAAATTTTAAACAATTTATTTACAAATAGAAGCACCCTGCCGTCACTCCGACAAAAGAAATGGAGAAGAAAAATTACCCATGCAATATCTGCGACAAATCGTTCTACCAAAGTGGACAATTGAAAATACATCGACGCACACACACTGGTGATAAACCGTACGCGTGCGATGTTTGTGACAAATTTTTCTGTGTAAACTCCAGACAAATTAAAAAAAAAAAATTCATATAGAATTGTTATTTTTAACGGAAATGGAAGTACGAGGGTATCAGCTATTGTTATAAAATGTAATATAAATTAATGATAATGCGTAAGTAAGAGCATAATATTATACTCTAATAATTGTTTAAAAAATACAGAATGATATTATGAAAACTGGTGATGGCAATTAAATCTAATCGATCATAAGCAAAAAAGTATATAGTTACCAAATAGTTTTACGAAAAATAAATAAATGTTAAATAAATTATTTACAAATAGAAGCAACCTGCCGTCACTCCGAAAAAAAAATGGAGAAGAAAAATTACCCATGCAATGTCTGTGACAAATCGTTCTACCAAAGTGGACAATTGAAAATACATAATACATCGACGCACACACACTGGCGAAAAACCGTATGCGTGCGATGTTTGTTACAAATCATTCAGCGTAAGTGGCCATTTGACAAAACATCGACGCACACACACTGGTGAAAAGCCGTACGCGTGCGATGTTTGTGACAAATCATTCAGCCAAAGTGGCTATTTAACGATACATCGACGCACACACACTGGTGATAAACCGTACGCGTGCGATGTGTGTGACAAATCATTCAGCGTAAGTGGCCATTTGACAAAACATCGATGCACACACACTGGTAAAAAACCGTTCGGGTGCGATGTTCAGTTGCAGTTCAGCCTTTGAACTAATAACACGTTATTCAGTGCCGTCTTGCTTATCAGTGCATTTATTTTATTTTACTGTATTTTATACAATCGTTGTAAAATTATTTATAAAAATCTTTATTTTTTCTCTAAAATGCAAAATGAAATTGTCTCCAATACAACTACCGAAAAACTTGATTCAATATTAAAATTAATTAACGATATGAAAATTACTCAAAATAAGTTAATTAACACAGTAAACTCAATCCGCGATGCAAAAAAAAAACAAGACAAGCAGTTCGGGGATATTGAGTGTAAGTTAGATAGTTTATCTAAGAATTTTGAAACTTTTCAACGAAAATAAATTATTGAAAAATAAAATTAGTAATATTGAGTGTAGATTATTTATCATTGAGGCAAAACTCTCCCATATTACTTCTGAAGAAGCGTATTCTGAAATTATTGATCGACAAGCTAGAAGTAGAAATATAATCTGTTTTAATGTACCTGAAAATCTTTCTCATTCTGCTACCAATGAAACTCAGTCTATTATTGAAATATTTCAACAAATGGGTACCCAGGAAATAATTCCAGCAAATATTCTTCGACTAGGAAAGGTCTCAAATCAGTGTCGTCCTATTAGAATTACATTACATTACATAACCAGCATGATGTTTTTACTGTGTTAAAAATCAAAAATAAATTACGTCACTGTGACAAATTTAAACTTATAAAATTTTCCACTGATCGCACACTACTTCAACGTAACTATTTCAAATCAATATTGGAAGAATTGAATAATAGGAAATCCGCTGGCGAATCTGATCTATTCATTAAATATGTTAATAATATTCCTACTGTGTCAAAAAACGTCAGGAATCATGTACAAATGCAAATAAGTTAACATTCTATTACCAAAATATTCGCGGTATAAACACCAAACTGGCTGTTTTTACTCGTAATGTTAAATTGTATGATTATGATGTTATTATCTTAACGGAAACTTGGCTACACAATGAAATTAATGATAACGAACTCAGTCTATTACCATACTATTCTATTTATCGATGTGATAGAGGAAGTCTCATCAACAATAATATAAATGTTTCAGCCAGAGGAGGTGGTGTTCTAATTGCGGTCAAAAGTAATTTTAATTCATACCGTGTCCTACTTCAAGATAATAAAATTGAACAATTATATATAAAATTATCAATAGGCTCATTAATATTATTAATTGGCACTCTGTATATACCACCTCAGTCAGATATTAATGTTTATAATTCACATACAGATACTGTTGATAATTTATTAAGTCAATATTGTAATGCTTAAATTATTCTACTAGGAGATTATATTCTTCCTGGTCACAATGGTCGGTGGTCAATAACCATATTATCCATTACTCACTTAAGTATACAAATTTAGAAACAAATTTTCTAGCAAATTTTTCATATCTCAATCTTCAACAATTCAATATAATAAAAAGTACAAATAAAAATAAAATAAACAATTATAAAGTTAATATAAAAATAACAATATAAGAATTCTATACTTGATTTAATTTTATCAAATTCAACCGATGTTTTAGTTTCATGTGAGACTAATACGTTATTACCAATCGATTATATGTATCACCCAGCTCTACTTATTACCTTCCCTATTAGTGAAAACTTTATTCCCTTACTATATAATGAATTTAAATATGATTTTTCTGTATATAATTTTAATGTTATTAAGTTACAAATTGCATCCATTGATTGGCAAATAGTTTCCAATGACCTATGTATAAATAGTGCTGTCTCTCGATTCTATAATATTATTTTTGAAATTATAGATAAAAATTGTACAAGAAAACAAGTATATATAAGTAAATACCCAGTTTGGTTTAGCTCTGTATTGAGGGACTTAATTTTTAAAAAGAAAATTTCTTACAAATTATATAAACAATCTCCTTCTCAAATTAATTATAATATTTTTTCTAATCTTCGAGCCCAATGTAAATTTCAGTCCAAGGTAGATTATAGTAAATATATATCAGATACACAAAACTCTTTATTGCCAAATCCTAAACAGTTTTGGAAATTTTTAATTAATAAACGCTCAAACGATTCACTACCTACATCGATGACTTATGAAAATCAGTCTATATGTGGTGGTGAAGAAATAGTTAGTAGTTTTGCACATTATTTTTCTAATGTCTATGTCAGTTCAAATACATTCACAACAGATTCTTTCACATTTCCCTCGGCTTTAATCTCTGATTTAAACTTATTTTCTGTAGTCATAAATATAACTGATATTTTAAATGAACTTGATACAATTTCTTATAAATCTAATCCGGGCCCGGATATGATTCCTAGTATTTTCTTTTCAAACTGCAAATTCATTTTAACTATTCCATTATTGTATTTATGTAACCTATCTCTGTCTACTGGTACTTTTCCAACCGTTTAGAAAACAAGTTTAGTCACACCAATATCTAAGGGTGGTGATATAACTAGTGTAACAAATTATCGTCCAATCAGTCTACTTTCAATAATTCCAAAAATCTTTGAATCAATTATATCAAAAAAAATTACTCATTTGCTTTCTCAATTAGTATGTGAAGACCAACATGGTTTTTTAAGTGGTAAATCAACAACTACAAATCATTTAATCTTTCATAAATTTATATTAGAGTATTAGACGCCTTTGCTTCTAGATCCCAAGTCGACGTCATTTATACAGACTTTTCTAAAGCATTTGATAAGGTAAACCATTCAATTCTCATAATCTAAACTTCATAATATGGGTATTCAGGACCCATTTCATCCTATATATCAAACAGGAAACAAATTATAAGGTATAAAAATTACAAATCTAATCTTTTTGTTGTAACATCTGGTGTACCTCAGGGCTCTCACTTAGCTCCTTTATTATTCCTTTTATTTGTTAATGATTTAAATTTTTTACATTCAAGAAAACTTCTTTTTGCCGATGACTTGAAAATATTTCGACAAATAAATTCTCACAACGATGCAATTTTATTACAAAATTTTTTGAATATATTGTTGGATTGATGTTCTATTAATAAACTACCATTGAATATTGATAAATGTAAAATTATATCTTTTACTGGCAAACGTGGAGTTGGTTCCCGGGTCAATTAAATGTGTACGAATTGGTTCCCGAAAAAAAAACTTTCCAGTATATAACTGTTCGAATTGGTTCCCGAATAAAATTACTTATCTACTATAGATACTACTATAGATACGTATATGTACAATAGATAAACTTGATAATATTTTATTAGGTTTTACGATGTCTGGGAAAGTTTATAAATATAATTTTATATCTAATAAATTGATTATGTTTCATCGGTCTTGTGACAACTAACTTAGTGCGTGTTAAAATGGAAGTGATGTTAAGTGAAAAAAATAAAAACTCTTCGTTATTAATGGTTTCAAATATGGATTCCAAAAAGAACTATCAGGAAATATGGAACGTTGGACTTGTACAAAAAGAAAATGTAAATCTTTTTAAAAATAAATAATTTAAATAATATTGAGGAATGTAACCTCGAACACAATCATGAGAAAGACAGTGAAAACATATTAGACAGACAAGCATTAAGCAATAACTTAAAAAGAAAAGCTCAGGAAAATCTTGAACGTCCAACAAAATTAATTTGCCAAGAATTACTAGTCAATGGTGATATTGAACAGCTCACGGCACATGACGTTTTTAGAGTAAGACAAAATATTCACGCCAGTCGATCAAGTATTCAAGTAAGTTACCTAAATTACCTAAGACATTAATAGAATTACATGAAGCATTAGATAATTATAATATAACAACAAATCGTGGAGAAAATTTTAAATTTATTAATGATTGTGAAACAAATACTGTAATTTTTACTTGTTCGCATAATTTAGAGATACTCAGCAAAATGAAAATAGTGTTTGTTGATGGAACTTTTAAAAGTTGCCCAAAATTATTTTACCAGCTTTTTACCATTCATGGTGTAAAATATAACAATTATTTTCCCTTAGTTTTTTTCCTATTGCCCAACAAGAACAGTACTACTTACATACAAGCATTTCGATTTATAGAACATCACATGAGGCCTCAAATTATTTTTGCTGATTTTGAAAAGGCTATTCACGTAGCAGTATCTGAAGTTTGGCCACAATCTAAATTAAGAGGATGTAGATTCCACTTAGGACAAGCGTGGTGGAGAAAAATTCAATCTCTAGGACTCTCAGATGAATTCAAAAATAAAGATTCAGAGATTGGGCAAATATTGAAATACTTTTTCGGATTACCTTTATTGCCACCTGATATAGTACAAAACGTTTATGTTGAGTTGATGGCTATAAAACCAGTACATGAAAAACTTGATACATTTTTTGATTATGTACTTGAAAATTATATTGAAAATGATAGTGATTTTTTACCAAACATTTGGGCAGATTTTTCAGCCACTTCAGAACGAACAACAAACTGTTGCGAATCGTTTCATGGAAAACTGAATTCTAGATTTTATTCCGCCCACCCAAATATTTTTTTATTGATTGAACAATTAAAAGCGGTGCAATGTGAAACATATATAAAGCAAAGAAGCTCACTTAAATTAAAGTAAAAAAAAATTGCTGAAAAAGAAAAGTTTATCGATGAAAATATTAAAAAATTGAGAGAGGGCCAAATTTCGAACCTACAGTTTGTTAAAAATGTGTGTTGTAAATTCATACCACACTAATTTTTTTTCAAATATTATTTACCTATTAATACTTATTATTAAATTATAATTACTTATTTATTACAAGCACAATTATTATTATTGACAAATACGTATATAGCGTATATTATGTATATATTAATATATTATACTAAGCAACATTTTTAACCATACCTAGGTATTCCAGATAGCGTTTGAACTATTCGAACTTATTTGAATTCTAGACAGTCCTAAGTCTGAATAAATGGGAAGGAAATTGTTGCTTGTTGAATATATCATAATAATTTTAAAAGTTAATTTAACAAGATTGTATTATCATGAAAGCTTGCGGGAACCAATTCGTATGTTTACCTGTAGACAATCCGGGAACCAACTCGTATGTTACCTGTAGACAACCCGGGAACCAATTCGACAATTGGGAACCAATTCGTAGTCGTCCCTTTTACTAGATCTCGGGATCCATTTATAGCATCTTATAATATTAGTCAGTCTACGTTGTCACATGTTCATGATATTAGTGATTTAGGTGTAATATTTGATTCTGATCTCACATTTAATAAACACTTATCACATACGATTAGATTTATTAGATTATTACTATGATTTTAAGCTTTATTGCTAGAAATTGTAAGGATTTCACTAATCCTGCCGTTTTTAAAATATTATACACTAGTTTAGTCCGTTGAAAATTAGAATATACCTAACACTGTTGTTTGGTCACCTAACTTAAATTATCAAAGTCAATGTTTAGATAATATTCAAAACCGTTTCCTACGATTTATGGCCATCAAATGTAATTTAACTCGTATGCCTCATTCATATCTGAACGAAGAAAAATATATGATATGAAATTTATATTTAAGCTCGTCATAGGTTACATCAATTACCCTGAAATTTTAGGTTTTCTTAATTTTTATGTCTAATTTATATGCTCTAAAGTAAATTACAGTAATAAACTATATCAAAATATTAAATGTAACGGTTTTGGCTAAATTAAATCAACCTACCAATAGGGAAATAAATAACTAAAATAGAAATATAGAAAACATTTATGGAAATATAGGTACCTACTATGTAATATAGGTTGACTGACATTAAAATCATGTTCTGCATGCATTCAACCATAAATGAATTCAAATTTATCACATTTATTATAATGATTTATTCAATGACTAGGTACGTACATTCAACACAAATTGCAGTAGAACAGAGATGTTACCTACTTTCCATTTTTTTAAGTAAGAAAAATCATTTAAACATTTTGTTATTTAAATATAATAATTATTTCCCTTGAATGTTGTAGTTTATTTTGTTTATTGTAAGTTGTAACCAACATTTTAAGAATAATTTCCTTATTTGAATTTGAATTATATTTTTGTTTATACTATACAATGTGCATAATTTGCATAAACTAATAAAAGTTTTAGAATAACAGCTTTTATGTACAAATGTTTTTAATACATATTATTTACTTGTGTCGTAATTTTTCTGAAATGCAATCACGTTCAGATTGTTGATTGGACAAAAAGTTATCAGAAACAAAGTAGTTTCTATTTTCTACAACAGCACAAAGATAAGTATTCGCAGTAATTTATACTTCATTATGTTTGTTCATTTAAAAAATGAATAAGAAAAAAAAAATACCAAGTTTCATTGATTCTTTTTTTATTTAATATGGTCAACTCTTATTGGACTTTATCGACTATTATTTCTTCAATGAATTATTATATCTTGAGACAATGGATAATACGGAAATATAAGAATAAGTGACTGGCGAAACATTAATGTGATTGGAAATTGGAATTTATTAATTGATTTACACAAAAACTGCATTTGATTTCAAAATAATTAATTTACCACGACTTTTTATAATTGGCTTTTGAACTTATCAAATGTCAATCAGGAAATTATTATTATATTTTTATACTTTTTTTTCAACATACAATATACATATTAATATATATCTTAACAAAAACATTTATGACGATGGGTATCATTGTCGAATGAAAGCCAGCCGGTGGAAAAAATGCAATACGGTGGCGTCCCGTTTTTTTATAAGAATAATATTATATTGTGTAACTCAAGTGAATAGGTGTATTTTGTATAGATGATTAAATATTTGGGAGATATTATTACCTTCGTAACGTCGGAAAACACAATATAGTTATATGATAAACTACCTACAGTGATATTTATAGTGTAAATGCCATTTTGTCGTAACCCATAAGTTTGGTTTAAGAGGTTGATCTTTTATACACATTAATATGTGAGTAATAAGGGTTACGAACAGCGCTGAAAATCTGAAATTTCCCAGTTAATATCCGTTTTAAAATAATCACCTTCAGCTGTATAAATGAGGTGGAAGATAAACTGATAGTGGACGTAGGTACCTATGATAATGAAGATTTCACCCCCCCCCCCCCCCCCCCCAAACTTTAAAATAAAATGTTTGAAAATATATTTCAATTTTTTCATAAATTTATAAACTATGTAATATGCATGTAATATAATATAGCTATATCTAATATGGGATAAACAAAAAAACGAAAAATTTAACTTTTGCCATATTTGAAAATTAATTTTGTTAGTTAGTGCTACTTTTTTAGTTTTTAATTTGCACCTCATATAAATAGATATATGTTCAGTAATTTGGCCAATGTCATAAGTACGAAAATTGTTATTTGGAACATTTTTCAACATATCGAGATTATAACTCACGCTGTTTGAATAATAATATGTTTTTACTCATTTAGATGCATTTACAATATTATTTTTATTCATAAATCAAAATAATTTCAATATATTAATATTAAAGAAAAATGTTAAAAATGTAGGAACCTTCATAAAGGTAAATAAAAAAAAATATAAGATAATATTGTAATTACTAATTAGAGTTACACATATTGGGTATAAATGAATAGTATTTAATTTGATGATAAGGTATTTAAAAATTAGTTAGGTATATTATTATTAATTACTAAATTTTTGATACAAGTAGTAGTCTTGCACGTTATTAATTTATGACATGAGCTATATAAAATTATCAAATAAATTCCAATGATTCAAATTGAAAGTGTGCCTCAGATTATCAAAATTAATATTTAATCAGTCACATTAGTCGTTTTACAATGATGTTATAACTGATATTAATTAATCATTCTTAGTTAATGCTAGGTAGGTAGTAAGTATATAAAATATAAAATAAACAATTTCTCTATGTTTAATGTATGAGTTGAAAAAGAATTCTTACTATTGTAACGTGGTCGGGAGAACGACCAGTTAAATATAAGATATCCAGTGAGAGCCGTAGGACTCTATAGATATAATTACCGTAGCCAGGGGTAGATAATATATATATATATAAAGGGTTCTTAAATATATTTAAATAACTAGGATTCCGTTTCAGTTATCATTAGATTTATTATAGATTAAACACTTACAAATAATAATATCCACAAGCTATATAAATTATATTCTATCAAACTATTTCACTGTATCGTAGTTATACGGAGTTCGATATTAATTATTGAATGTTGAGGTCTAATGTACACAGTGAACTAACTTACTTCATACATGGTGTGTATTGACCATAGGCCTTACAATTATGAGTGTGTGTTAATATCATTGTATTGGTCAGCAGTTAATCATTCATGATGTTAAGTGTGTAGACGTGTAGTATATATACATATAATTAGGTATCATGCAACATATTATAATTGTTACACTATATTAAAAATATTACTTTTATTCAGACATTTAAATTAATAATAAGTTTATTTTTTCCAGTATGACATTTTAAAGTTCAATAAAAAAGATGCATGATAATAGTAAGTAAATTAACAAAATGTTGCAACTAATACTGAAAATAAGATGATAGTAGGTACATATAACTTAAGCCAATAACATAGAAGATTGATATTATTCTAAC